>NW_026691044.1:0-300000 GCF_020826845.1 Diceros bicornis minor
CTTAGCACACCACCTGCACCCACTTTATTAGGAAAAATGTTCAGGCAGGGAGATAATTTGAAAGAGTTTTGCAGTGAACAGTCACGTTATGGACAGAATTCTGTCCCCTCAACAGTCATGTGTTGAAGCCCAAATCCCTAGTACCTCTTATTGTAACTTTATTTGGAGTTTGTGACTTAAAGAAAGTAACTGAGATAAAATAGGGCCATTAGGGTGGACCCTAATCCAATTTGACCAGTGTCCTTATAAGATGAGATTAGGACACACAGACCAAGAGACGCCAGGGGCACGCATGCACAGAGGGATGACAATGTGAAGAGGCAGCTAGACGATGGTCATCTGGAAGCCAAAGAGAGAGGACTTAGGGGAAACCAATCCTGCAGGCACCTTGATCTTGGACTTCCAGCCTCCAGAATTATGAGAAAGTAAATTTCTGCTGTTTAAGCCACCCTGTCTGTGGTACTTTACTACAGCAGCCTAATGAAGACAGTCCACCACCTAGATTCCATCAGTTACAATTTACTATGTTTACTTTGCCACCTCCATCCATTTATCACCCAAGAATCCATCTCTGTTTAATGCATTTTGAAGTACGTTGCAAACAACAGTAGACTTCACTCCTAAACATGTTAGCATACATAGTCATTAAAGTTCAAAATTTGGCTGAGACTGGAAGATCTTCCCAGGTGGCTCACTGAATGGTGAGCACTTGGTGCTGGCAAGTTGGTTCCTCTCCACGTGGACCTCTCCACAGGGCTACTGGAGCATCCTCATGGCATGGTGGATGGCTTCCCCTAGAGAGGGAGCAATCTAAGAGACCAAGGAGGCAGCTTCAGTGTGGTTTATGATGTAGCCTCAGATGTCAGACATTGTCATTTCTGCAGCACTGTATTGACCACTTGTGTTCATGACAATTCACGGCTAATCAAATGTAGGAGGGGGCTGCACAGGGCATAAACACAGGTGGAAGTTACCATTGGTGGCTATCTTGGCTGCTAGCCTACACACCCCCCTTTCCTCCAGACCGCCTCTCCTCATAAGCCCAGAATTCCTTTTCTTCTGCTCCTGCTCACCCCTGAGAACCTGGTTTGATTGGAGCTGTTTGGGGCCTCTGGAATTCATGGCTGTGTTTGGGACAACATGGAAGGTCTCATCTTTCCCTTTACTCTTACTCCTCTCCCCTCTCTATCCTTCTCAGCCTCTCCCCCAGCTCCAGCCTTTCTTGGCTCCTAGTGACTCTTTTAGCAGTAGAAGTTATTCTGAAGGTCAGCAGGATGTGCAACAGATAAGAGGGGTTTGGTGGAGCAGGAAATGTTGGGGGAAAGTTTGTTTCCTGGGCTCCTGTCACCTTCTGTAGAAGGGGAGCTTGGGGGTTGTTGGTGGCTTGTCAGGACAACTACTGTGTTTCTTATTCTGAGACTGGGTCCTCCACATTCCCCAGGGCAGGGGATTTTAGGTTGAATGGGGCTCTATCTATCCACTACAGTTGGGGACAGAGACATCTACACAGCAAGAGGAAGCTGACGAGTTGCCAGCTGGGGCTCAGAATGTTCCTTGTGTTTGGGATTAGGGAGGATTCCCCACAGGGGCAGTCATCTCCTGTTGGGAGGGACTTGAGGGACTTGCATTGTGGTCTCCTCTCATTTGTGTTGAGTACTGCTTGCTGATGCTTCTATAGACTCTTATCTTTTGATAATGGGAAGAGAGGGAGTTTTCTGAGGATCTGTTTGACACTTACACTGGAGAACCTGGTGTGTTGCCTAGTGAGACTCTGGTCATTGCTTTTCTGGGGGGAGACTGGGTTACTCCTTGCTGGGTATACTCATATCTAGTCTTAGTAGTCAAGAGGCGAGCTGGGCTTTGTGTTGGGTGAAAATGGTGTGGTATTGGTTGGGGCTCCTTTCTTCTTGGTGTAGAGGGGGTTGTAAGTTGGTTTTTGGGGTTTCCAACATCTCTAATCTTGCAGGAATATGAGGGAGCACTTGCTGAAGCTTCTGTCATTTGATGGAGCCCTCGTTATTTTGGGGATAACTGGGAGGCATGAGACTGAGGTTCCTGTTGTATCTGGTGCTTGGAGACTGGAGGACCACTGCTTGTACGAGGATCCCACCTTTCAAGTGTTGGGGTGACAGGGAGGGGTCACTTCATGGAGGGCCATTGTCTCTAATTCAGGGAGAGGATTGGGTTAATTGCATGAGATTCCATGTATCTTTAGTCAGGGGGCTCTGGAGAGGTCTTTATAGAACTTTTTTCTAGTGTTGGGGGAGATCGGAAGTCTACTTTCCGGGTCTGCCCTTGTCTGTACTGTTGGCATAGACTGGGTGGGTCACTGGGCTGGGCCTTCCCATTGTCTAGTGTTGAGGAGCAGCTAAGGGTGTTACTTATGGGACTGCTGTCATTTCTAGAATTGGAAGTGACTAGGGGGTGCTTGCTGGAGTCCCATAATTTCTAGTTTTGGGGGAATGGAGGTCTTGATGCTCAGACCCCAGCATTTGTGTTTGTGGATGACAGTTGTTATCTGAGGTCTGGTTGCCTCTAATTTTGGAAGGAACTGGTGATGTCTCTCTAGGGCTTCTGTCACATCTGCTGTTGGATGCAGATTGTGAGCACCATTTGCTGGGGCTTCATAATCTCTAGTCTTGCGAGGTGGAGTGAAGATTTTCTTGGAGGTGCTTCCATCATCGCTATTTTTCGGGTATCAGTTCAACATGTTTTTAAAAGCATTATATTTTGAAAATGTTTAAACTTACATAAAAGTTGTAAAAGTATACAGGGTTATTTTATTCAGTCAATATTCATTATATTTACATACATTTCCTTCCTGCTGATGATCATTCCTAACATTATGTGTCTTTGTGTGGAATTCTTTTCCTTCAGCCTGAAAATTCTCTTTAGAGTTTCTTGAATTTCAGTTCTGCTGCTGTTTAATTGTTCTAGCTTGTTTTTTTTAAACCCCATTTGAAAAATATCTTTAATTTGTCTGCATTTTTGAAGAATATTTTACTTAAGTCAGAGAATTTTAAATTGGCAGCTTTTTTCCCCCCTCCCATTCAACCCTTTAGCTGTCAGATGTCATTCATGGCTTCTGCTTCCAAAGTTTCTTTTGAAAAGTTTCCAGACTTACTATTGCTCTTTTGAAAGAAACATGTCCTTTTTCTTTGGTTGCTGTAAAGATTTCTAGTTTGTCTTTCATTTTCTACAATTGTTCATGTTTCTTTCCTTTTATTCATAGTTATTTTGAAGTCCTTGTCTGCTAACTCAGGTATCTGGATTGTCTCTGGGTCTGCTTCTACTGATTTATATATTCATAATTGAGAGCATTTTCCTGCTGCTCTGCATGTCTATTAAGCTTTTATTGTGTGCTGGATCTTGTGAACAATACCTCGTAGAAGGTCTTAATCATGTTGCCTTCCTCTAATGATTAGGTTTCTAGTACGAATGGATCACCCTGAGCCTCTGAAGCCTAGGTTTTAGACCCTAAAAGGACATATATATTTCAGTTTTGCACTGACTCCCAAGATGTAGTCCTTACTCTTAGTGTGTGGCACTGACTCTCAGGCTGTGACATTTCTAGGGTCATAATTGAAAGCTAGGGCTTTTTTTTCTTTTATCAAGGTCATTCCACTCCAGATGAATCCAAAAGCCAACCTCCCACTCCTGACATGTGTGATCTCCGAAATTTCTGCACAATATTCCGTTTTCAGTGGCTTTTCTCTTCTAAGTCTCCTAGATTCGTTCCCTGCACGTGCGCAAGTTAGGTGTTATTCAAGGACCTGAAGGGGGATTTTTAGTCAGATTTTGGGGGTTTCCTTTTGTGAATCTTTATTTTACACTAGAATATCCTTCAGAGATATTTCAGGGTCAGGTTGTGTTTCCTCTACCATAGCCCTGGAATCCAGTATTCCTCAAGAGAGCCCTGGTTCCTTCCTTTTTCTTTAGAATAGTATCTTAGTAACCAATTTCTGGGTGGTTGATAGGTATTCTCATTATTACTGGTGTATCGTTCTTCTAGGCCTTCTGAGCTGTCAGGCCTTGGAAAAATATGAATCTATACTGTCCTCTACATACACACATTAACTATCTATCTCTCTATCTATCTATGTATCTATGTATCTATCTATTATCTATCTATGTATCTATCTATCTATCTATCTACCCATCCATCCGTGAAAAGCATGAACTGATAATGGTAGCTCTTATTCCAATCCAACACCTCAGTTGGATTGGAATAAGAGCCAGCCTTCTCTCTTTCCTTGTTTATAACATCTTTCTTTGACTGTGATACACTGGCTCTCATCATCTACAATATATTTACTTAGTTGTTCATGTCTAGTGTATGCATAAATTAGTTTCAGAATTGCTAACTGATATCCTTCTGAGAAACATTTTTTATGAACTAGACTGCAGGATTTCTGGTCAGTTCTTTTGATCCAGGCTTACAGCATCTGGTAAAACATAAGTTTCCAAAGTAATTTTGGTTTCCTTTTCATAGCCTTCATTGTGGCTATGTTATTCATTTGCAATACATTTAGATTCATTTGTTATAGCTTGTTTTCCATTTTATGTTCCCTTCACTAGCTGGTGCATTAATTTTTTTAACCTACAGTAATATCCACTCTGGGATGTACTGTTCTATGGGTCTTGGCAAATGCATAGAGTTGTGTATCCGTCAACACAGTCATGATCTAACATGATACACACATGAACAGTCTTGATAGGACAGTTCCATCACTCCCAAATTCCTTTGTGCTGTCCCTTTGTAGTCATCCCCCTCTCTTACTCTTTGCCCCACAAACCATTGATTTCTTGTCCTTCCCTACAGTTTTGCCTTTCCCCAAATGGCGTACAATGGAATTTACAATAAATGGCTTTTCATCTCTGGCTTCTTTCACTTAGGAAAATGAATCTGATTTTAATGGAGGCATATGTTACACATAGCACAAAGCATAGATCTTAGGTGTAGAACTGAATGCATTTTGACAAATGCATACACCTATATAACCTATACTCCTTTCAAGATATAGAACATTCTCCTCAACCCATAAAGTTCCTCCATGTCCTTTCTCAGTCAATCCTTGCTCCTGCCTCACCCCTTCTCCACAATCGGAGGTTAGATGCAACCACTGTTCTGATTATTTTTCCTACCACAGATTATTTTTTGACTGTTCTTGGAATTCATACAAATAGAATCATACAATATTTACTCTTTTTTGTGTGTGGCTCATTTTGCTCAGTATAATCCTGCAATGGATTTTAATTAATTCACAATAAAAGATGAAATATATAATGTTTCCTATATACTGGGAGTCTCATAAATGTTTTACATATATTAGCTGATTGAATCCTTAATACAAGTCTGTGAAGTAGTCAATCTCATTGTTCTCATTATACAGATGAAGAAACTTTGGCATAAAAAGTTTGTTACTTGCTTGAGGTAACCATCTCTAAAGAAGAGAACTGAGATTAGGCAGAAGAAATTGAACTGTGATAAGTTAAAAGTGGAGACCACAGTTGATCCCAGTGGGAGCACTGGAGCTGAGGTGGCCCTTCTGGAGTCTCTCAAATTGAGGCAAAGGAATTGGGCCTTTGTATCCACCCCTCTCCCCCCATGAACCAGTGATTGGAAGCGGGCTGCTATTCGGAGTGGTCACAATCTTAGGTGTGGCACTTTCCTTTGGCCCAAGGAAATTCCCAGAGAGGTTGGCAGTATGAGCCCTTAGAATAATTTCTGCAGCTACAAGAGCGAGTGACTTAGTCCTGAAATAAGAATCTAGAAAATATACCACTGCCTCCATTATGGTCCACCACTTATGCCACTCAGATGCACTTGCTTCTTACAGTCAGTGCACTAGGATTCTGGTTGGTCTTCTTGACTGGGGAAACTTAGAACAGGAAGATCAGTGGGACAAATTACAGACAGCTCTTGACTGCACCTTTTATTCATGCTACAATTGATACTTACAATCCCACTTCTCCTACTGTCCCATTTAGATTCCCCTCACCCTTGACATGCACCTCTGGTGGTCTGGGTGGCTTACCTGGAGAGAGGATCCAGATCCTCATCCCTGAGTCATCTGAACACCTGATAACCACATCCTTCACAGGATAGAGCTCCTACACTTAATTATTGGGGAAAGAATATCAAAAGACATCCCAATGGATTACTTGAAGGCCAAATGTCTTCTTTGCCCTCACTGTATAACAGAAGCCCCTTGTCCTCTGGATGAATTACTTGTGCCAGAGGCCATAGTGACTTCTTTCATTCTGTTGGCGTCATAAGCAGTAGTAAAGTTCAATGGGACTCTGACTTTGTCTCCTGGTAGAAGTGTCCACCTCTGGGAACCAGGACCTGTTGGTTAATTATGGTTTGCAATTCTTCCCAAGAACCTCATAACCCATCTTACATGAAGAACACCTGCAATGGCAACTATTTTAGACTACACATGGGAATATCAATGCTTGGATTGCACCTAGGACAGGACAGTAGCTGATGGGATTCCTGGGCAGGGGTATGAACTTCCCACCCAGGTGATTGACAAGAGTACATTCTCAGGCAAAAAAGGGCTGCACAGTTCAGAATATCTTCCATTTGCCCCAGTAGATCCACCTTCTCTATCTTGCTGTACCCAGGAAGGTTAGTGAAGATGAACTACGTCAGCGGGCTTTCTTGCTTTATGGCTTTTGGCTGGGTTTGGTCAATGGGGAGCCTAGATATGAAATCAGAAGGGTGAAAGAGAGTGACATCTGTTCCTGGCTATTTCTTGCAGGAGAACCTGGGGCTGGATGCTACCCCTGACCTCCTTTCAGCTTCTGGAATGCATTACCTCATCTCTTGTTTCTAGAATTGATAATTTTTCACTATCCTTACGCCTTCAGGCTTAGGGGTGTTAGTAGAGCCCTACACTTACCATCTCACTGGGTACCAACCACCTTTTGTGGTCTTCTTACATCCTGTCTGCAACTCCGAGAAGCCCCTTTATGAAAACTCTACTTGAATCATCCTAGTCTCAGTGTGTCCTTTGTTTCCTGCTGAGATTCCAACTGATATGTCAACTCATTGATAGCAGAAGGAAAAGACCTAATAGTGAACCATAAAACCCAACAACATCAGGACCGACCAAGTCTCTGACCACATCACCTTCTACCACTCCCTCACTGTCCCCAACTTGATCTACTCCAGTCACACTGGCCTCTGTCTTCCAGACCTTTGCATGAATATATTGCTTTAGTCACACAAATTCGTATGACTCACTGTCCCAACTTGTTATGCTATCTGTTCAAGTGCTCCTTAACTAAGAGTTTATCCCTTCCTATTCTATGCAAATAAGCAAGATCTCAATCCCTCTTAACTATCTTAAAATGCTTTCTACATTTTCTACATGACACTTATAATAACATGTTTTCTTGATTTCTCTATAGTCTGTCTTTCCCCAATTAGAACCTAAGCGCTCCAATAGCAAAAGTGGAATTTCATTCATTGCTACAGACACCAGTGTCTCCAAAAGTGCTAGACATATAGAATGTACTCAAGGAATATGCTGGTGGTTAAGAGTGTCTACTGTCTGGGCTCAAATTCAGGCTCTACCATTTTCTAGCCAAAGAGCTCAGGCAAGTAACATGCCAGTTTTCTCACATCTGAAGTGGGAATGATAGTACTGGACACTTCTTAAGTTTATATTTAGTACTCTGTAAGTTAATATTCATAAGGCATTTAGAAGAGTGGTCTATCAGAAAAAATGTTTGATCATTTATTAATGTAGTGAAATACTTCGCTATGAAAAAATAAGACCCCTTCATGAAAAGGAACAATTCACAAGAAAAGACCTAATCCTGTATGTACTTATTTACATTACACCCAAATATATAACGAAAAAATGACAGAATAACAAATAAGAATCTGTTTCTCTATAACTGTAGTAGAAGACTTCAGTACACCTCTATCACTAGATAAGTTTGAGAAAATAATCTGAATGTAATACTATATTCAAAAAGAAAATTAGCTTGAGTTTATGAGAAAGTAGTGTCCTAAGGATAGAGCAGTCAGCCGGGTCAAATGATGCTGCGTGCTGAAGTAAAAAAAAGAGTAAAGAATGACCACTGGATTGGGCCTCGTAGAAGCTGCTGATGTTCTTGACGAGAACAGATTGAGTGACATACGTGGACAGACCTGATTGAAGTGGGTTGAAAAGAATGGGAATTGAGGAAGAGGAATATTTGAATACTAACAACCGTTGCAAATGTTTGCCTTGAAGATTAGCAGAGAAATGGCAAAAGAGTTGTTGAGAGAGACTTTGGGTTTAGGAGAGACAGACTTTAAATGGAATGTACTGGAACATGTAGTAACTAAGTACTGGAGTCCTAGCACAGGACATAGGTCTAAGGAAGAGGTTAGGTGTAAATATATGTGAATTTAGACTTCATTTCATGGGAAACTGATATGAACTGGATAATGGATATCCATTTCCTGAACTGTGCATGAGACCAGTTCTTCAGACATTGGTCAGATAGACCTAAGGGTGAGGTTGGTGATATAGGCTGTAAATTACCATTGAGGCTTACCCAAGGCATGGTCAATGACCTCATCCTTGGGTATCACAGGAATCATGCTGGGCTATTTTTGCCGATTGCAATACCAGCCCTTTCTGATGTTGTGTTTTGATGGTTGCAACACCACTCAGTCAATTGCAAGAAACAGAATGTTTGCCTGGGAAAGAAAAAATCCAATCTCAGAATGGGGTAGTTCCCAGAGCCTTGCTGACCCCCATCCCTGATGAAATCTCTGGCACCTTCAGTGGAAGATGTTGCCCAAACGTATTTTTCACCTTTGTCTTTACCAGGGCACAGCGTGCCAGGTGCAGAGCCCCAGGGCAGGGAGGACCCCAGAGCTCCTTACTGAGAGCAGTGAGCAGTTAGGCCTGGACTGGGGGAGTGACAGAAAGAGGACACCGGAAGCAACTCTGACCCACAGTGACATTGAGGGAAGATCTGAGCCAGTATATATTGCTCTTGAAAATGCCCTAGTTCTGATTAATAACAAATCTTCTTTCCATGGTCTTGAATGGCAGAGCACTTTTAGACACGTGTACCATGCACAGGAGTAAAATTTCCCTGCAGAAGGCTACACTGCAGGTCTGTTTCCATCTCTGATCCCTCAGTCACCACTGACTAGAGGCCTTGCCTCAAACTGTTAAGTCAGCTGAGATGTTCTTTCTGCTGCTTCTGCCCCTCTTTGGGAAATTTCCACATTCCATGTGCCTGATGAGTTATTCGAGCGGCTTTGATTACATAAGGCCCAGTGTCTACAAGGAAGGGAACTTGGTGGTCAGTGGGTTTTCCCCCTTCTATACATTGACCCAGGATTCAGAAATGCAATGGAAATTTCTTTGTGACTTGTCCAAGCAAAGATGTCACATTTTGCGTGTAAGTTCCTGTGTGTGTGTGAATCCCTCTGACAGTTATGAAAGTTGAATATAAAAGCTGTGTTGAGATTCTCCCGTAAACTATGAATCATCAGCTCCTTTCTTTTCCTTCAATAATTATTTGTGGCTTCCTTTCTTTTTCCCTTCTGGAATATTTTCCTTCCAAACAGAAGACAGAAATAAGCATCTTTTATTTTCCCCTGCCTTGGAATAATCTCCATTAGTGATTATTTTCTGAAAGCCTAAAGGATGCCAATTGTAGGGAAAAAACACCAAGATCCTACTGCAGTGATCCACAAGCCACCCTGCTCCTGACCCATATTGTGGGAGGGGAGGGAATCTTTGGGCAAACCATACCTTGGCTAGAAGTTAGTACTAAGAGAAAGTCTCATCATAATGTATAGATTATTCAAAAACGAACTACTTATTGAGATGATATTTATTTTTCTTCAAAATGCATTTACTCAGTATCCTTTATGGTCTAAAATAATTTGGTGTATTCTCTGAAAAAGATGTGGTTTTTTTCCAGTTTTATTGAGATATTATTGATGCTCATCACTGTATAAATTTAAGGTGTACTGCATAATGGTTTGACTTATATATTTGGTAAAATGATTACCACAATAAATTTAGTTAGCATCTATCATCTCATATAAATATAATAAAACAGAAAAAGCGAAAAAAGAAAAGAATATTTTTTTCCTCTTGATGAGAACTCAGGATTTAGTATCTTAACATTCATATGTATCATACAGCGGTGTTAACTATAGTCGTGTTGTACATTTGATCCCTAGTACTGGATCAAAGATCAAGTGTTTAACATATATATACATATATATATAAAATGGAATTTTCTAGATCTTTTTATTAATTGCTAGCCTAATGATACTGTGGTCAGAGAATGCATTGTGTATAATTTCAATGTTCAAAGGCTTACTTGATGGCCCAGTGTCTGGTCAAATGTATGTATATTCTTTGGGGTTCATAATATACCAGCCTTATTTACATTTATATGTAAATATCTGTTAAGCTTAAGTCTTCCATAACTTTGCATATTTTTTTTGTCTTTAATTTGACCATTTCTAAGAGGATATGTTAAATCTCCAAATCTGGTTGTTCATATATGTACTTATGCACATGGGTCTATAAATAATAGCTTTTTTTCACTTTGGGGGGATATATATAATGACTGTTAGTACTCAATCTTCTCTTCCTTTCACCACATATGGTCACCACATATGTCACATATGACATATGGTCACCACCTTTGATATTTCACATGATTTTTGCTTTGAACTCGGATTTTATCAGATATTAACAAGGATACCCATGCTTTCTTTTGGTTCATATTTAAATGGAATATCATTTCTACCTATTTTAACCTCTTCTGTGTTTTGCTTCAAGTATTGGAAAGCATGTAGTTGGGTCCTGTGGTAGGTGGAATGTGCCCCCAAAGGTGACCAATTCCTAATCCTTCGAATCTGTGAATATGTTACCTCACATAGAAAGGAGACTTTGCAAGTGTGAAGAAGTCAAGGATCTTGAGATGAGGAGATAATCCTGAATTATCTGGATGTGTCCAATATAATCACAAGGGTCCTTACAAGTGAAAGAATAAGTCAAGAGTCAGAGTCAGAGAAGGAGTTATGACAATGGAAACAGAGATTGAAGTGATATGAGGATGTTACCTAGGAATGTGAGCAGCCTCTAGAAGCTAGAAAATGCAAGGAAATGGACTCTTCTCTAGAGCCTCCAGAAGGAATGCATTCCTGCTGACACCTGTATTTTAGCCAGTGAGACTCATTTTAGATTTCTCTCCTCCCAAAGTATAAGATAATAAATTTTGTGTTATTTTAGGCCTCTAAATCTGTGGTAGTTTCTCAGAGTAGCAATAGGAAATGAATACAAGTCTTATTTGTAATCCAATCTGAGTGTTTCTGTGTGACTCAGAATTACAGCATCCCAACATTTTGGTTTTTAAAGCTGTATTCACCAATGAAAATAATATTTTAATGTTAGAGCACCAAAAGCCTATGTTCTGCTGTGCAATCTTCTGGAATTGCATGTTGTACCTTGTCAATTAAATTGTTTGAAAATTAACGTTAGACTGAACTTAGATGTGTAAGAGAGGAATCAACCCAAAGATAAGCTGTAAAGCCCACTGCTTATGATGGTTTTCTAATCTGTAAAGAAATAGATGAAAAGCTGCAAGTTTACACTGCTCCTCGGACTCTGAATTGTTTTTACTCTTTTAGAAAAACATAGAGTCATAAATTGCTTCTTCCTCTTTATTTTCTCCCTAAGACTATCTCCTTATTTATTATGGTACAATTTCCCTGCTTCTGGTAGTATGTGTTTCCTAAGTCTGTGAGGCAGGCAGTTTTAGAAAGGTATATTGCAGAAGTTTTGATGATACCATTCTGTACTCGACTTGCCCTTCCTTCAAGTTTTTCTTATGCACTTCCCTGTCCTACCTAGTTTCTTTAATGGATTATAAACTTTTGCTTCATCTCACTATACCTGCACATGCCCATGACCAACCTCATGTTGGTGCCACTGTATGAAATAGTGTTTGACTTGTAAACAAATATGCAAATGGGTTCTTTCCCCTTAAGCATCCTTTGGGCCTCTTCTTTCCACTAATTCATTTTAGGATATTGATCTATCTCTTTTGAGTCCAGAGTTGTAGGGCTTGATCTTCCAAGGCTTTGGGAACATCTTGTGCGTGTGCTCCAGATTCCAAAGTCATGAAGAGACAGCCATTGCTCTGGAACGAACAAGTTGCTTAAGTCAAAATGCCACCCTTTACTCTTTTTTTTCCCCACATGAGTTATGCCTGAAGTGCATGACTTGATCTTTATTTTTAATACTATGGCTTGGTACAGGTTGAACTTCAAAAACTATCATTATGTCCTGGTCTTTGTTTTTGCCATCGAGGAGATCAACAGGAGCCCCCAGCTGCTCCCCACCCTGTCTCTGGGTTTCCATGTCTACAATTCCTTCCACAGTGATGTCAGCACCTTGGTGAGCACCCTGAGGTGGTTATCGGGATGGGGTCAGATGATCCCTAATTACACCTGCCAGGCACAGAACAAGAATGTGGCTGTCACTGCAGGAACCACACCAGCATTCTCTGCCCACATTGGGACACTGTTGGAGCTCTACAAAATACCACAGATATGAGCGTGGTGGAGGGATGGATCTGGAGGGACTGAAGTTTTCCTCCTTGGTGAAATTCTGTGGCCACTCATGTGGAAAAGAAGAAAGTGGTTTTGCATGTCTCCCTAAGGAAAAAACCTACCACAGATAGTTCTTGAAATGGTGGATTCATTATTTTGGTGTGTGAATCTGAGAGAGGGATGAAGTAGCCTGAGGCTAGCATCACTGTCTAAAGCAGACCACAGGAGCTTCTGGAAGTGTGGTTGCCCAAATTCTCTCAAAGGAGTGGAAACTAGATATTCTGAAATAATCATACCCTAGTTATTTATCAAATAGTTAATAAAATTTTATATGTAAACATGTACTTAAAACCACTTTACACTCTTCAAATGCTTTACAAATAGTCACAAATTTAATCCTAATATAAGACAATGAATAGGTAACGTTATTATGGGACTTTTTAGAGATATAGAAACTAAGATGGATAGAGGTTATTTAACCTTCTCAAGTGCGTTAAGCTAGTCACATTAGAGTCAGGATTTGAACCCAGGCAGTCTGGCTTCAACGCCAAGCTTCCCCTCAATCACTTCTACCATCAGATAATATTGCTTCATACTCACAGTGTTAGCACCAAGAATGTAAGTTTAGCTAACTGATCATATGAATTTTGTTGAAATTCTGTTTATTTTTCTTCCAGAGAACTCAATATGGAACACTTTTTCTCTTTTGATTCAGACAACCTATGGAGATTTTGATCCTGTACTGAAAGGTAAGGACTAGTTTTCCTCTCTCTATCAGATAGCTCACAAGGACACATCTCTAGTCTTCAGAATGGTCTCATTGTTGACACATTTTGGCTGGACCTGGGTAGGAATCTTAGTATCAGTTGATAAAAAAGGTGAGCAGTTCCTCTGGGAACTTAGAAGAGAGATGACTATGAACGGTGCCTGCCTGTGACTAAGATACCTGTGAGCAAGAGGACGTACACTTCAAAAGATTGGACATGCATAGCCAGAAGCACAGACTCATCAGCCAACGTGTTTATCATTTATGGTGACACAAGTAGATTAATAAATGTGAGCATTGCAGGAAACCATTATTTAACCACTCAGAAGGTGTGGATCACTACACCACAGTGGGATGCTTCTTTTATTCCATGTCACCACTTTTTCGATACCTACCATGGGAGTCTTTCCTTTGCGCACCAGAACTTTGACATATCTGGATTTAAACACTCTCTATGGACAGTTAGCCCCTCTAAATACCAAGAAGACTTTTTCTTTACCAAATGATGCCTTGAACATTTCAACTGCTCATTTGCAGGAACTGAATGTGGAAATTTTTGGAGTGTCCATTCAATGCCTCCCTGGAGTCTCTGCCAAAGGAAACATTAGACACGACTCTGTCTGGATCCAGCTACTACATCTATGATGCTGTGGATGTGGTGGCCTGAGCCCTCCATGAAATACTTTTTATAAAAGCAGAACAGGGGTCCATAATGAATGCAGGCCAGCTCATGTTTCTCCCTTAGCAGGTAAAATTCTCCCTTAAATAGGATTCTCATTATTGTTCTTTTAGGATCCGAGAGTTATTTTATTTGGGTATCGAATTGTGATTGTCACATTGTCACAGATCAGCAGTGACTTGTGCATAATGAATTACTGTTCTTTCTTACAGGTTGCAAGTAAACCTCTAATGATTGTAGGGTCTAATTAGCAACAGTGTCAACTCTTTTAACTAGAAATAATTGATTAAAAACTTTCACTGTGAGAGGTAAGTGTTCAAGAGAAAACAATGACAATTCATCCCAGGGAATTAAAAAATTCAGGGATTTCCAAAATCTAGTTCTGGCCCTATCCCTTGATATCTTAAATGCTTCTGGGGAAAGGACAATTTATTTGAACTTCCTGCATTTTTCTAGAAAGGCTACTGATAGCTAAATAAATATTTCCCCATTGAAATTTAAAATGACTTTTGGAAGCAAGGAGTTTGATCCCCTTTTTACAGATCAGAACCCCAATACTATGAAATATATTTTAATTCCCCAAGTCCTTATCAATTCTACTTAGATGAATTTGTACATGAACCTAGACTTATATAAATCCAAAACCTATGAATAATGTGTCATGAAACTCTTGCTTTCAGGTATGAGGAAGTGAATGTCATGTCAGATCTAAATACACACATTTGTTGTGAATATATATTTGTTCATGTATATATACAACCATATATATAGTTATGTATTATACAAATATCAGTTGTACATTTATATAGAAATTATATCAATTAATGCGTGAAGATTCTGTACTAGGAGCTTTCATCTCTTCTCTCTCATTTAATAAAATATTTTGTTCAAAGGTAGGAAGAAGCAGGCTGTCTTTCTTTGTCTCTTCTTGAGCTCGAGGAAACTCCCTAGCACCCCTAAAGCAAACCTCATTGCTCAAGGTGCAGCTCAGGTTTAGCCCCACAGCACTCCCTGGACGTGGAATCTTCAGGAATGGTTTAAACCTCACCATGTGCTCTCTGAGGGCAGACAAGAATGCCTGCTTCCTTAAGCGTGCAGAATAGTAAACACTCCCCAAATTGAACTTATTCAGAGGATGACTAATATAGAGGGAAAAAAATCTAATTGCTGGGCAACTCAGTATCCCCACCAGTTCGAATCTGGGTTTTCTGCCTTCAATTTCCATGCTCATTTCATTTCCCAATTATGTCTCCCTTTTAGCTCCACCCATTCCTAAGAAACACCCAATTTAAAAAAAGCACTGGAGCTCACGTGTCACTGGATGAGAAAAGAAACTCTGTGTCACAGCATGTAATTCTGAACTATATGATTTTCCTAAAGGTCTTGGACTTCAGGTGAAAGTAAGGGAGTTTGTTCCCCAGGAACCACGTGGTCAAGGTTTCATCATACATGAGGAGCTGATAGACTGGGCCATGCGATTCAAAAAGGTTGCAGACAAGTCAATCTTGGATTAATCATCTACATCACAAGATAGAGAGCATATATGAAAATAATGGTGAAATCATTTAACTCATAACAAAATTCTCATTTGTTGATATAATTTTTCTTACTGTCCAAGAGATATTGAAAGGACACTTGTAATTAAAGAGATATTCCGGAATTTTGAAATGCTTTATACATTACAGCAGGACAGTGAGGCTACCAATTTAATAGGATGAGCTGATAAAAAATTGATTGAATTCCCATTTAAGCTGAAAAAGTGTCAATCTCACGTGCTTGCAAATTTATTGCTCTGCATGCATTGTGCCCTGAAGATATAACAGATGCTGACGACCTAGACTTTTGATGATTTAAAGATACAATTCAAATTGTCTTTTGCCATACGCTTTTCTTCCAGAAAACAAATTTTATTCTCTTTAACGAAAATCAAAAGAATTGACATTGAGGGTTTTTTTTAATATTTCAATATTTTATTAATTTTCCTTATATTTCCATCTCTTCATCCCAACTTTATACATTCTTGTAGAAAAATTCACCATCAGAAAAAAAGATTCTTTTGGCTCCCAAGGAACTGCATTCTTCCTCTTCTTCAGATTTCCCTTTAGAACTCAGTCTTGTAAGCCATCCCTCAAGATGCTATATTATATCATTCAAGCCTGTCCCTGTGTCTTTGGTGTATAATCTACCTGACATTAAATACATTACTAAATAAATTCAATAATTACAATTTGTACTAATCAAACAATTCTCATATAAATGCATTGTATGAATTAAAATATTATTTTTTATTAAGGTAAAATCTGCTTATAGTTCAAAAAAGTAATCCTGGAATACCATATTCAGAATCACATTTGTTATTGCCAGATGCCCCATTCCATAAAACAAACAAGTGTCCTAGTCATTGAGATGGAAAATTTTTTAAATCAGTACGTATTTTCGTGTTGGGAACTCTTTTCTGCAGATTGACCTTGATTTTAATTTGCTTTCCCTGGGTGCATCAATCATGTCAAATCTTATAGGTGATCTCTAAGATAAGTTTTGAGATAATTTAAACAATATTATCAATTATTCAATATTATTAAATAAAAAAATATTATCCAATTATATAGTATTGTTCAGTATCATCAATAATTCTCTTCTTTCAAACTCCCCACTCTGGGTGTAGGACGTTCTGTCAGCCAGGATTCAGGAACATCCCTCAGGAAGAGAGAGCTACCTGCTGCTTTGTCTGTGTATTGTGCCCAGAGAGAGAAATATGTAATCAGACAGGTATGAACTGGCAAAATTACACAATCACTTTCTCTCACCTCTTCTTTGTCTCCAAATAAAATGTAAAGGATCTGAGAGTAACCAATAGCATCACATTTCTTCATTATTTTCTATTATTTCATTCACTCATTCAATACATTCATTTAGGAAATCAATACATCGTTTCCATGTTGGGAGTTACCTTGATCTGGCTTCCTTATACTCACATTGTTAGGTTCTGCTGAAGCAGCTCTTCTCAAGGGAATACAACCCTTAAACCACATGATGTGTTAGGCAAACACTTAGAGATTCCGTAGCACCGTATACTCATCTGGATCACAGAATAACACACATGGAATTATGATGGAAGTAAGCGTGGGTGTCTTTAGCACATGCCTCCTATTCATATCTTTACACCCAAGGTGGCGAGCACTATGCCTTACACATAGTAGGTGTGCAAAAACCAGAACTAAAGATTCAATAAATGAAT
Source organism: Diceros bicornis minor (assembly GCF_020826845.1). Lineage (NCBI taxonomy): Eukaryota > Metazoa > Chordata > Mammalia > Perissodactyla > Rhinocerotidae > Diceros > Diceros bicornis. The sequence goes on from NW_026691044.1 coordinate 17,282, forward strand.
GGACATATTATATTATTATTACTCTAGTAGAAGACATAAACAATGAACTGAGCATGCAAACTTGATAAGATAAAGGCTCTGCTTTCCAAGAAATCATAGTGAGGTACATGTGAAAAAGAATAGCAGGGCAATTTGAAAAGTGCCAAAATAAAGGTAGTTAGAGGTTAGCAGAGTCAACAAGAGTAGATAGTGTTACTTGGATAAATCAGATAATTCTTCATGGAAAGCTTATGTTTGAGTTGAGCTTTTAAAAATATGGGGGGATTTTTCAGTTAAAGATGAAGAGGGCCTCTTGGCAACAGATGTTTGAGCAACAAAAGTTATGCAAGATTAATAAGTTCTGGAGACCTACCATCCAACATGGGCCGATAGTTCACAATACTGTACTGTAGACTTAAAAATTTACTAGGAGGGTAGATTTATGTTAAGTATTCCTACCTCAAAAGAAAAAAAGTATTTTAAAAAAGGAAGTTAAATAAAAAAATTAAAGAGGACAGGAGGAAACATTTGGGGGTGATGAATAGGTTAAGGACTTGAGTAGTGATGGTTTCACGGGTGTATATTATCTCCGAACACATTAAGTTGTATACATTAAATATGTACAGCTTTTTGTATGTCAGTCATACCTCAATAAAGTTTTTTTAAATGTTTTCATGTGGCATATTCAGACATTCAGAATATGACTAATATGACTGGAATGAGATGATAAAAGACTGATCATGGATGATGATGGAATAGGTAAATAATGAAAAAAAATCCCATCATATTTAAAGTACAATATTCCAGTCCTACCAAACAAAACAGCAAACAATTCATATATACTTATTACCAAAGTTGTCTCTACATTGCTAAATGTTCTGTCCAGTAAGATAATTCATGAAATAACATATTACAGAAATAATAATGGGCTGGAGGAGAGAGCATGTTTACAAATTATGTTTGTTGTTAGAATGCATCTGGCTATAAATTAAAAAGAAAAAAATCTAAAAGTGTCTTTTAAAAAATATTTATTATATCCCATAAAAAAGACCAGAGTAATTTACTACGATGATTCTTTGTGCCAGAAAAAATAAAAGCACAATTGTTGCATTATAAAGATGGAGAAGGAAATAGGTTTCATTCCATTTGTTATTTACTTGATGAATGATGTCATAGATATCACTTTTTACAAAAAAATAGTGAAAGAATTAAAAAAAAGGCCATGATAGAATGACTCCAGGTTTAGGGAAAGGAATGAAGAAAAGCTATTCAACATCCAGCTACCTGTACAGTCTAGGGGTGCACGGAAAGCATCGCCTCCAGCCCCGCCCCTGGAGCTGATTTCCTCCCACTGTGAAGTCGGCCTGACTTATTCCAGCCCCACCCCCGCCTCTTCCCGCCCCTGGAACTGGTCTCTGCGGACAACCTCCTGGCCTGGTTCCGCCCGCAGCCTGGTCCCGGCTCATTGCCCCGCCCGCACCCTTGTCCCCCCCACCCCCGGGCCTGGTGTCACTCACACCCTTGTGCCCGCCCACAGCCCGCCCCTAGAACTGGTTCCCGCCCCTAGATTCCGTCCCTGTCCCTGGTGCTGACCCAGCCCGCGTCCCAGCTTCGCACTCACTCTAGACACTGGAGACCTCCCCCGAGGCTGGGGTGCGCGGCCCCGCCCCGCCCGCCGCCTCAACCCGGAGCCCCCAAACGTCCGTCCTCCCAGAACGCCCGCCCGAGACCGGAAGCGGAAGCGCGGGCGGCGCCGTGGATGGAGCGGGAGGTCTGCGCGGTGTGTCCAGTCTTCTCGGCGCGGACCGCATTCCCGTGGACCTTCGGCCGAAGGGGCGACGCGCGGTAAGCGGCGGGCGGTCCCGGCTCCGGTCGCGGTCCAGGGAGGGGCCTGGGCCGCGGGCAGCCCCGTCACGGCCCGGCGTCCCTCCGTCCCCCCGGAGCCCCGTTTCCCCCGGGCTGTTCGCTCAGGGCGCCCGAGGCTGCTGTTCCTCCCGGCTCCGGGTGCCGCCGGCCCCTCCTCAGAGTCCCCGTCACCGTCCTCCGTGTGATTTTGTCCCCAGGGGGCTTATCCGCGTCTGGAGGCGGTGTTTGGGTTGTTACTAATGGGGCGCTCCTGGCATCTAGAGGGGGAGGCAGGGATGCTGCTCAGCGTCCTCCAGGGCCCAGGACGGCCCGACAGAGAATCATCCGGCCCCAAATGTCAATGGTGCGGAGGTTGGGAAACCTGCTCCAGGGCCTGAAAATCTCCTGAGCCCTGAATGAAGTGTGGGAATTGTTTACCAGTCAGCGAGCCACTTACAGGGGCCATAAATGACAAGCTTGTTTAAAGGGTCCGGAGTCACCAAAAAGTCTCTGTCCAGCCAAGTGAGTTGAGCGACTCAAGTGCACACAGCACGGAGCTGCTTCTCCCATCTTGGGGAGCAGGTGACTGGATAGGAATCGGGAAAATCCAGTCTCAGCCAACAGTTACAGTTAAATCAGTAAATACGAAAAAGAAAAGTAAGTGTGGTGGGCTTTCCTTCCATCACCTGTATTACTCCCTGTAAAAGGCCTCAAAAGCAGTCTTTGTTTTTTTTTTCCGTTAGAAAAGAAAAGTGTCTGTGGGGCTCAAGTTTGAGTTGAAACCAGGCTCAGGGTCCACCTGTCCTCGCTGATCCGTGGATTTCTGTGTGACCAGGTGAGTACCCTGTGGACCTCGTACCAACAGGTTCCAGCAGCCTCCGCTGTGCAGAAGACCTGCCAGTGGGCTTTCCTGGGCTCAGGTTGTCAGCACAAGGACTCACTGAGAGTGAGGGTATCATGAGGAAAATTATTTATGTTTGATGGATTATATTCAAGGGAAAGATGGTAAGGTTTGTGAGGCTCTGTGTGTGTAAATAATTCAGAAAATACAGTTATTTGCAAAGAAGAACACATTAAACAAATATATGTAAATAAGTGTAAATATGTGTAACAGTAAAGAAATATAGACTTACCTGCATTCCGAATTCTCAAAAGTCAGGATTTCATATATAAATATAAATATATAAATGTTTTACGTGTATATGTAGTATTACAAGACATCTCATTAAATATTAGCAGGGATGCTCAGCAACATTCCTCAGGCCTATTCAATTTGACTTCTAAAGACCTGTAAATGCTCCACAAAGATTCAAAATCTTACAGACACCTGGAGAAAAATATGATTTGAACTTCTTTATGTTAGTAACAGAAATGTAAAGTTAAATTGACCAGCAGCTGGATTTATTTTCAGCATATTGTTGTTGTTTATGAGATTTCAAATCATTTGGAGGAATATTAAGCAACACCTTTTAGATAGAAGGGTAGGGCACTAGTCTCCAAAAAGATTGTCCTCTCCACCTCACATTCTAAAGGGAATTAACTTTGCTTCTTGAATCCTTTCTGAAATAACAGTCTAGTGATTCACGTTGAAGACAATCTTGTTAAGTAATTTTATATATAATTGTTGGCCTCTCCTAATTGTGTGTGTATGTCTGTGTGCCTTTTTCATTCTAGCATTCCTGGGACGTTCTTGAGGGAATGTGTGCTTGTCATGCAGTAGATATTCTTTGAGTGCACAATTTATGGTGACCCACCATCCTCATTTATTCAGAACAGAGGGGTTTTCCAGGACACAGGACATTTAGCGTTCAGACCAGGATGGTTCCTCATCTGATGAGCCAGGCCCTGGGCCAGATGCGTGGGGACCTGGAGAACCAAACAGACCTTGTCCCACCTCCATGGGATTTATATTCTGTTAGGGAATTTGGATTGTAGACAGTTCATGATGAGAGTGATTTGGGAGTTTGGCACAAGGGGACTAAACCGGAGGGGGCAGGGAAGCCCTCTTGAGAAGGACTGATATTTAGCTTGAGAGCTGGAGTTGGGACTGGATTTAGGTGGTTGGAGGGTTAGACAGGAGTGAGGGTGTGGGAGTGTGTTCAAGAGAGCGTTTCAGGCAGAGGGACCCGCATGAGGACACCCCTGAAGCAGAGAGCCTGGTGTGTCCATGACCTGAAAGAGGGATGGCTGAGCCGAGTCAACACAGGGGGAGAGGTGTGAGCCAGACCAGCGAGGGGAACAGGCTGGACCAGGTCAGGCGTGACTTTGGACTCTGTTCTAAGACCAGTGGGAAGACACTGGAGAGGTGCGAGCAGATGGGTGATGTGATTGGCGTTTGGTCTAAGCACGTGGGTTAAAATGGACTTGAGGCTTAAGAATGAAGACTTAAGAGGCAGATAGGAGGTGTTGGGAAGAAGGTTACGAATAAGGTGATTGTTCCCTAGGCCTGGGTGATGGCTGTGGAGTAGGAAAGAAGTAGAAAGAGAAGACCTTGGAGTGTAGAACTGCGAGAAGGTAACGGTACTTTCTTGCTTGGATGTGTCAGATGGCACAGGGTAGTGACTGTGCTCCTCGCTGCTGTCCGTGCAGACCTGCAGGCGCCCCCTCACCCAGGTCTGTGTGTTCACCCCACTTAGCCACTCACAGGCCCCCCTCCACATCCTAAAGGAAGTCAGGCCTTACTTGTGAGGGGGTTGTCTCAGACGGGAGACACCGAGGAGAGCCCCTCCAGGCATCAGGGCAGCCCCTTCAGCCTCTCCCTCAGGCTCCTCCCCCTCCACTCTCTCGCTTTCCACCCTCAGAAGGACCCCTGCTCAATATTCCACGTCCCCAGGTTCTACCTCCCTTAGGCTTGAGAAGGTTGGGCAGCCAGTGGGGTGGACATTGTCTGTACCTTCCACTCTGACCCCCGCAGGTCCCGGGCTGAACAGAGAGCGACTCTACTGGGAGCTGAGCCATGAGAGCCAGGGCGTCCCCCACCTGGGCTCCTTCATCCTGGATGGGGACAGCCTCTACGTCAGTGTTGAGGGGCTTGGCTACAGCCGTGCTTTCTGTCCCTATCATAGTTCTGTGTTGCCTCCATTGCTCTAAAGTGAGCTGTGATCCATCTCTGTCTCCTTCTGGTCGGGGTGCAGTCTTCTGGGGTGATGACTGGGGCCAGCCACCTTCCATCTCGTTTCATCCCCCCTGAACACCCCTCCCCTCTTCCCCTCTGCTTTTCCCTAAGCTTTTCCCACAAAGCTCCCTACATCCTCCCTCTCCCTTAATCCTTTATGTTCACCCCAGCTCTTGCTCAGCTCCTCTCACCTTCTCTCCACAGCTGACACCTATGGAGCTGTGGCCCTGACTACTACCAGTGAGTATTCCTGGCCCTCATCTCCTGGATTCCATCCCCATTTGGGGTTGGGGAGCAGTGGTTCTCCTGCACCCACTGTCCTTGGTGAGAGAAGGACCTGGAAGGGCCCTAACTCATCCCTTCTCTCTCTCCCGTGTTCTGGTGGAGAGTTCCAGCCCAGGGTGAGAAAGCCTTAGTGACAGACGTGTTCTCCACCACATTTAAACCAATTAAAGTGGTTTTCACTTTAATTCTCCTAAAGCCTCGCGCTTGGTCCTCCTTTTCCAGGTATCCCGTATGTCTGTCCAGTGTTCTGCCCGTCCATGTGTCTCTCCTCTGTGTTCAGTCTCTCTTGTTCACCTATCTCTCTCTCTTGGGCTCCTCTCATCCACAGGCTTGCTCATCCCTCTACTCACACAGTCACCCCTCCCCTCACTCTCATTTATGCTTCACCTGTGAATGGTGGTCCTGGCACAGCCACTGCTGGAGCCCGGGTGAGCCTGGGGGCTCCTCCCACTCTGTCCCTCCCTGAGACAGCCCTCGCCACAGCTCCCGAGCCAGCCACCACGTCCCTGCATACTTCATCATCACCTGTGCCACCAGAAGCCACCACAGGTATCTGGGGGCGCCTTTTCCTTCCCAAGAGAAGCTCTCCGGCCCCACTCCTCCACCAGCCAGTTGTGATCCAGGAGCTGGGCAGCCACAGTGTGAGATTCTGGTTTTGAGGAAATGGTGCTGATCACAAAGATTATACCAATGATTCAGTCTGAGGCCAGCCCTCAGAGAGCCCCTAGCCTTGTGAAATTAACACACCAATATAACACTGTGTGGGAGGTTTCGGGGAGAGGCGCCTGGCATAGTTTGCAGAGGAAGAGCTTGCTAGAGAAAGTTTCACCTGAACAGAGTCTTTAAGAATGAGCAGGAGGGACCCAGGCAGGTAGAGGATGAAGAGTTTTTCTGGCAGAGAGGATTCCATGAGCAAAGGCTTGCGCCAGAAACAATACGCCATATGCGGAGAATTGAAACGAATTTGGGTTGCGTGAAGCATAAAGTTTAACCCGCAGTAGATGGATAAAATGAGACTGAAAGGTCAGCAGGAGCCAGATTGAGTAGAGCCTTGAGTGCCAGGTCAAGAAGGTTGAACTAAACACTGAAGGCCATAGGGAGCCATGGGTGGTACTAGAGCAGTGGTGGCCCTAGTGAGGTATTCATTTCAGAAAGATTCTTCTAGTGGTGCATGTAGAACATCCTTTAGACAGAGCATCCAGTGAGCCTGCTGGGGTGTTGGTCCGGGTGAAGGAAGTTAAGTCCCCTGAGCTGGGACAGGGATGGAGAGAGGGAGTGTATGTGAGGACCAGTGCGCAACTGGAATTGGTGTTACTGGGAGGGAGGAGGAGCTGAGCAGATGTGCTGGTTCTGACTTGGGTGACCACACGGGTGGGTGGTGGTGCCCCTGGGAGAGAAGACGCCAGATGATAATAAGTGCAGGACTCTGGTGTGGTCTCAGGCCAGCTCTCAGTGATGGCCATCGCTCTCCCTCTTGTCTTGCAGCTTTGGGACACAACCTGAAGACCCTCACAGTCACCTTCCCCATCTCCACCCTCCAGTATTCATCAGACAGGAGCAATGGCTCAGCCACGTTCAACTCCACTGAGAGGGTCCTGCAGAGCCTGGGGAGACCCTGGTCCCAGCAGCTCCTGGTGGGTTAAATCCCACCCAGCCCCTCCCCCAATCCCTGTCCCTCCTGCTCATCCTCCTCCTCCTTCCTCCCCAGCTGGATCCTTGTTCAAGGAGAGCAGCCAGGGCCCCTTCTACACGTTTCAGACCGGTCTCCCTCAGGTAAGACCCTCCCCTGAGCATTTGCCCCTAATGACCACTTTTGTGACCACCCCTCTCTCAGTCTCCCCACTGTCCTCCCATTTCCTCCTTCCTGTTCTGGCCCCCACTCCAGAGGTTTCAGGACCTCTCTCTCGATTCCCCACGTACCTCTCTCCCCAGGCCTGAGAAGGATGGGGGAGCCACCTGAGTGGACGCTGTCTGCACCCACCGCCGTGACCCCGTGGGCCACCATGCCTCTGTGCTGGGAGCTGACAGTCTCCACGTGTCTGCTCTTCCTCTCGGTGGCTCCAGGCTCTGCACCCTGGAGTTTATGCATGCAGAGAGAACACCAGCTGCATTTCCCCAGCATCAGCTGGAACCTCAGCAACCCGGAGCCCACATCCTCGGAGTACACCGCCCTGCTGAGGGACACCCAGGACCAGGTGGGTTCTCCCCTGTCCCATCTCTCCTTGCCCTGAAGGCACCCTCATTCCTCCGTCTGACTTACATCTGTTACATGGTTGTTTCAGTCCTTCACTTTCCCTGCGTGTCTGGGTTCTCTCAGTTTCCAGAGGTCATGTCCTAGCTGCCTTCCCCATTTCTCACATGGGTAAACTGAAACTCAGAAAAGGGAGTATTGTGCCTAAGGTCACACAATGAGTTAGGGGCAGAGCCAGGATTTGAAGTCAGGTCTCCCTTTCCCCAAGGTCTGTGATCTTTCACCGGCTCCAGTGGCCCCCTGCGTCTCCAGGAGACCTCCATCTCTCCCATTCTCCCTCGCGTTTGTTCTAGGTCACCAAGCTCTACAGAGGCAGCCAGCTGTGAGACATATTCCACTCCTGCCTGGTCACCGACTTGATGTAGGTTGAGGATATTGGAAGCATTGGCTGAGCTGGTGGCTGATGGCTCTGAGCTCCCGTGACACATCCTTGATCTGGAAGTCACTGACATGGTGCCCATTCTCCCCCACATCCCTGTCAGCTAATCCTACCATCTCCTTCCATAGGTTTTCGGGGGTTGAGAAAAGCATTAACATTTGGGGCCACCAACCTCCAGCATCCTCCTCCTCCTCCTCTTTTGGAGACTTTCAACAAATATCAGCAGTCTAACTGTGCTCTCCAATAGTGGAGCCACTAACCACATGGGGCAATTTAAATTTTTTATACACCTCTTGGGATACGATTCACATATTGTGTGTGGGGGGGGCTGTATTTTTTAGGTTTTTGTATATACAATATCTTCACCTCTGCAAAACAAATAGTTTTACCATTTCCCTTCCAATCTGGGTTTCTTTTATTCCTTTTTCTTGCCTAATTGCCCTCATTAGAAACTCTAGTACCTGTGATTAAGATATCAGATGAGGGAAGACATCATGGTCTTGTCCCTGGTCTTAGGGGGAAATTTTCAGTCTTTCCGCATTGCATATGGTGTTAGCTGTGGGTTTTTCATTGAAGCTATTTATAGGTTGAGAAAGTTTTTTTCTATTCCTAATTTGTTGAGTGTTTTCTTTTTTAGACATGAAGGGTGTTGTATTTTGTGAAATTCTTTTCTATGTATATGGTTGAGATTACGTGGTATTGGCCGTTATTCTATTAATATGGTGTATTACATAATCAAGTTTTCAGATATTAAGCCACCGCTCCAACTAGAGGTGAGAGATTCAGACGTTCTCAAGTCTGTCCTGGGCATGCCACATCCCTGAGCCCTTGTGGCCTTCTAGATGCCCGCAAATACCCTGGAGATTTTCAAAGCCCCCTGTGGACATCTCATTCCCCCAATTTTTCTTCTAAGTTTTTGGCTCACCTCTTGCCTGCCTCCCCTGGTGTCACTCCCTCAGGCAACTACAATAGAAAACAATTAGCCCTGATTGTTTTTAGCAAGTGCCCTGGGGACAGACTTTCCTCCCTGGGCAAGCTCTGAGTCTAGTAACGACAAGCCGTGAACATGGGGCGTTTTCGGGGAGCTGCCAGGCAGGTCAGCTAGTTGCAGTTGGGTGGGGAGGGGTCTTTTCAGAGCTCCACACCCATTATGGCTGCTGTGCTGCGGGTTGTCTCAGCCACCATGGTTCTGAGACTGACGGTTTTCACAGTCATGGAGGATGTTGTGAGAGCAGGATGGGAATAGTGCAAGTTATAGTGCCACGAAGTTTGCTCCCTTTATCAAGATTCCACCGTGTGTCTTCTCTAAACCCTCCTCAGATTCTTACAAGCCTTTGATTAATCTCTAGACTTCTGAAAAGTTGATTTCGACCATTTTTACCAGTGTTCTCATTGTTTTTATGCATTTGCAGAAGTCCTTACTCCAAAGTTTCAAAAATGTTCTCCCTGTAGTTATTTATTTATAAATTAATTACTTGAAATGAAATTACATGGGAAATTCAGTTTCTCACTCACACACACTAGCCACATTTTAAGTGCTCGATAACAACATGGGGCTAATAATGAGTGTATTTGGTAGTGCAGGCAAATGTTGACATTATTGCAGAAAGTTCTCTTGAACAGGACCCAGAAGCAGGGAATCTAGAATCAGGGTAGAATTCTAGACACACTTGTTCATACTTGTGCCCTTCTGGGTCTGTCCCCCACAGTAACCACACTGGAGTGGACTCCCTGTGTACCTTGCAGCTTTGGCACAGAGACTGGACGGAGTTGCCATCTATGAGGAATTCCTGCGGCTGACCCAGAATGGTACCCAGCTGCAGAACTTGACCCTGGACAGGAAGAGTGTCCTTGGGGATGGTAAGGCTCCCTGCTCATTGGGAAAGGAAGTGAGGCCTTTCTGGGGACTCTGGAGGCCTGGAGCTGAGAGAGCATTGAACTTTCTCAGGCTGGCAGGAGGTGGCATAGTCCCCCAGTCTTTACCCACCAGTGAGAGAGAGAAAAGGACACCAGTGTAATATAGGAGGCCCTCACCTTCTCCTAGACAGCTCTGTGACCTCAAGCTAGTCACCTCCCCTCTCTGGACTTTTGTTTCCTTATCTCTGCACTGAAACCCACTGGGCCAGATGCTCAGTGAGGGCCTCCAGCTGTGTGTGAAGCAGACTTACAGGTTTGGGCGTCATGTGGTTTCTGATCCACAGGCTATAGTTTGCCAAGTCCCGCTCTAGATGAGCAGCAATGTGCTAGAACTTTCTGCAGTGGTGGAATGTTCTATATCTGTGCTGAACAGTGCATAGCTGCATGTGGCTGTTGAGTGCTCAAAGGATGGTATTGGGACTGGTCTTTATTGTTACTGAGTTTTAATGTTACTGAGGTACCAGAATTTTTATTTTATTTAACTAAAATTAATTTTAATTCAAAAAGAGACTTGTTGCTGCTCCATATCAGACAGCACACCTGTAAGAGGTTGTCTGGATAGAGGTACAAGAAGGGGGACATGCACCCTCCCACCAAGCCCACTGGGTGCTGTGTGTCCTACCCTCCTGGAGTTTATGTTGTAGCTGTCAAGAACAAGAATAGAGAATTGAAACTTATCAATTAATTGATGTGAACAAACTCATACTTGCAGGCGGAAATCAGAGAAGACTTCCTGCAGGATATTACATTGTAGGTTAATCCTAGAAAATGAATATTAAGCGAATAGATAAAGGAGAAGGGGATGAATGTGTTTCTAGGCACGGAAGAACACTTTTGAGTGGGAATTTACAAATTTAGAGAGATCCCATAGGCTTGCCAACTGTGATGACCCATTCTCCCCCCGGCCGTCTTAAGAAAGTCCAGCTCAAATTCAGTCCTCTGTGCCCAGAGGTATGAATTTGGTATGCATTTGGTTTAATTTATTAAATTTTTGTTCTGTGATAATGGCCTTGGATTTTGTAGGAATGTGTGGTCACGTTTTAGAGATGGAAACTAAAATGGGGTGAAACATGATGATGTCTACTTGACTTTAATATTTCATTGAAAACATGGGATGAATCAAAGGTGGCAAGTGTTAATAATTTATACATTGATAAAATGTTTTAATTGGATGGAATATATATGGTTAAATTAGATGATGGATGTTTATGAGACTGTTCCCTTTATTTTTCTGTGTCTAAAAAGTTCTGTTAAAAAGAGTGAACCACACTCACATGCATTCTCCATTTGATTCACTTCCAGAATATTCTCCCAACAGAGATGACACCTTGACTGAGAAGCCTGGTGAACCTGCAGGAAGCCCCAGCCCACGGAAGGTGGCGAGAATCTTGATGCTGTGCCTCATCGAAGAGAACCATGCGCACAGGGTCTTGGATGATGAGGAAAGTTGTCCAACCCTTGTCAAGGATGGTTGAGGCACAGTGGGGTCAGCAGGAGCCCTGGGGCGATGACAGGAGATGGCTCACCCCACCACTTGTCTCCCCAGACCTCCCCGTCTGGGCCCTCATCCTCATCTGCTTGCCGGGAATCCTGGTGCTCATCACAGGCCTGATCTGCTGTGTCCTGGTAAGCCATGACGTGTTGCTTATCTTCTTACTATTGGGTTATAAGAGCTCTTTATATATTATAAGTACACGTCCTTTTCTAGGGATATGTTTTGCAGATGTTTTCTCCCAGTCTGTGTGTGGCTTGCCTTCTCCTTCACAACATGAGTCATTGGGTAAATGAAAGTGACAGTCATCATGAGATTCCACCACACTTGAGAATGGCTAAAATTAAAAAGACTGATTATAGCAAGTGTTGTTGCAGATGTCAAGTCACTGAAACTCTCATCGAGTGCTGGTGAAAAATAGCTTGGATGCGTCTTTAATAATTACATACGTCTACCCAGCCATTCCTCCCCTAGGAATCCATCCAAGGGAAGTAAACCCGTAGGTCTATACACAGACTTGTACACACATGTTGATAACAACCTATTTATAGTACACAAAAACGGAAAACAACCCAAATGTCCATCTACTGGTGAACGGATACACAAAGTGTGATATTTCCCTACAGTGGAATACTATATAACCATAAAAAAGAATGAATTTTTTTTTTTCTTTTTTAATTATTTTATTGAACTTATAAAGGGTTTTAACATTGTGTAGTTTCGGGTATTCATTATTATTTGTGAATTTCTGTATAGACTGCATCGTGCTCACCAACAGTAGTCTAACTTTTATCCATCACCATGCATATGTGCCCCTTTAACTCTTTCACTCAACCCCCAGCCCCCATCCCCTCTGGTAACCACTAATCTGTTCTCTTTATCCCTGTGTATGTTTATCTTCTACATATGAGTGAAATAATGCATATTTGTGTTTGTCTGGCTTATTTCATTTAACATCTTACCCTCCAGGTCCATCCACGTTGTTGCAAACAGGACGATCTTGTCTTTTGCTTCTGGCTGAGTAGTATTCCATTGTATATAACACATACCACATCTTCTTTATCCATTCATCTGTAGCAGGGCGCTTGGATTGCTTCCATGTCTTGGCTATTGTGAACAATGCCTCAGTGAACACACGGCTGCATAAATCTCTTTGAATTGTTGATTTCAATTTCTTTCGATAAATACCCAGTAGTGGGATAGCTGAAAAGTATGGTATTTCTATTTTTAATTTTTTGAGAAATCTCCATACTGTTTTCCCTGGCAGCTGCACCAGTTTGCGTTCCCACCAGCAGTGTGTGAGGGTGCCCTTTTCTCCTTATCCTCTCCAACATTTGTTATTTTTTGTCTTGGGAATTATAGCCATTCTGATAGGTGTAAGGTGATCTCTCATTGTAGTTTTGATTTGAATATCCCTAATAATTACTGATGTTATACATCTTTTCATGTGTCTGTTGGCCTTCTCTATATCTTCTTTGGAAAAATGTCTGTTCATATCCTCTGCCCATTTTTAGATTGGATTGTCTATTTGTTTGTTGTTGGGTTGTATGAGTTGTTTATATATTTTGGAGATTAATCCCTTGTCAGATATGTGATTTGCAAATATTTTCTCCCAGTTGGTGGGTTTTCTTTTCATTTTTTTTTTTGTGAGGAAGATCAGCCCTGAGCTAACATCCGTGCTAATCCTCCTCTTTTTTTCTGAGGAAGACCGGCTCTGAGCTAACATCTATTGCCAATCCTCCTCCTTTTTTCCCCCAAAGTCCTAGTTGATGGGTGTATGTCATAATTGCAGATCCTTCTAGTTACTGTATGTAGGACGCAGCCTCAGCATGGCCAGACAAGCAGTGCATCTATGCACGTCCGGGATCCGAACCTGGGCCGCCAATAGCGGAGCGCGCACACTTAACCACTAAGCCATGGGGCCGGCCCTGTCTTTTCGTTTTGTTCATCGTTTCCTTTGCCTTGCAGAAGCCTTTTAGTCTCATGTAGTCCCATTTGTATATTTTTTCTTTTCTTTCCCTTGCCTGAGTAGACGTGGTATTGGGAAGGGTGCTGCTAAGACTGATGTCAAAGACTGTACTGCGTATATTTTCTTCTAGGAGTTTTATGGTTTCAAGTGTTAGATTCAAGTCTTTTATCAATTTCGAGTTAATTTTTGTGTATGGTGGAAGATAATGATCTACTTTCATTCTTTTGCATGTTGCTGTCCAGTTTTCCCAACAGCATTTATTGAAGAGACTTTCCTTTCTCCATTGTATGATCTTGGCTCCTTCGTCAGAGATTAACTGACCACAGATGTGTGGTTTTCTTTCTGGGCTTTCAGTTCTGCTCCATTGATCTATGAGTCTGCTTGTGTGCCAGTACCATGCCATTTTGATTACTATAGCTATGTAATATATTTTCAAGTTAGGATTGTGATGCCTCCAGCTTTGTTCATTCTTCTCAGGATTGCTTTGGCTGTTTGAGGTCTTTTGTTATTCCATATATATTTTAGGATTCTGTGTTCTATTTCTATGAAGAAGGTCATTGGGATTCTGATTGGGATTGCATTGAATCTGTAGATTACTTTAGGTAATATGGACATTTTAACTGTGTTTATTCTTCCAATCCATGTGCATGGAATATCTTCCAATTACTTCAGGTCATCATTGATTTCTTTCAATAATGTCTTATAGTTTTCATTGTATAGGTCTTTAACCTCTTTGGTTAAATTTATCCCTGGACACTTTTTTCTTTTTGTTGCAATTGTAAATGGGATTGTATTCTTGAGTTCTCTTTCTGTTAGTTCATTATTAGAGTATAGAATTGCAACTGATTTGGTAAGTTGATTTTGTATGCTGCAACTTTGCTGTAGTTGTTGATTATTTCTAATAGTTTTCTGATGGATTCTTTAGGGTTTTCTATATTTACAATCATGTCATCTGCAAACAGCAAGAGTTTCATTTCTTCCTTTCCAATTTGGATTCCTTTTATTTCTTTTTCTGGCCTAATTGCTCTGGCCAAAACATCCAGTACTATGTTGAATGGGAGTGGTGATAATGGGCACATTTGTCTTCTTCCTGTTCTCAGAGGAGTGGCTTTAAGTTTTTCACCATTAAGTATGATGTTGGCTGTGGGTTTGTGATATATGGCCTTTATTGTGTTGAGGTACTTTCCTTCTATACCCATTTTATTGAGAGTTATTATCATAAATGGATGTTGGATCTTGTCAAATCCTTTCTCTGCATCTGTGGAGAGGATCATGTGACTTTTATTCCTCATTTTGTAAATGTGGTGCATCACAGTGATTGATTTGCAGATGTTTAACCCTCCTGGCATCCCTGGTATAATTTCCACTTGATCATGGTATATGATCCTTTTAATACATTGCTGTGTTCGATTTGCTGATATTTAGTTGAGGATTTTTGCATCTGTGTTCATCAGTGATATTGGCCTGTAATATTCCTTCTTTGTGCTATCCTTATCTGCTTTTGCTGTCAGGGTGATGTTGGCCTCATAGAATGAATTAGGAAGTGTTCCATCTTCTTCAACTGTTTGGAATAGTTTGAGAAGCATAGGTATTAAATCTTGTTTGAATATTTGGTAGAATTCCCCAGAGAAGCCATCTGGTCCTGGACTTTTGTTTTTTGGGAGGTTTTTGATGAGCATTTTGATCTCTTTACTTGTGATTGGTCTGTTCATTTACTCTATTTCTTCTTGATTCAGCTTTGGGAGGTTGTAGGAATCTAAGAATTTATCTATTTCTTTTAGGTTATCCTGTTTGGTGGCATGTAAGTTGTTCAGTGTATTCTCTGATTGTCCTTTTGATTTCTGTGGTATCTGTTGTAATTTCTCCTCTTTCATTTCTAATTTTATGTCTTTGAGCCTTCTCTCTTTTTTTCTTAGTGAGTCTGGCTAAGGGTCTGTCAATTTTGTTTCAGTCTTCTCAAAGAACCAGCTGTTTGTTTCATTGATCCTTTGTACTGTTTTTTTAGTCTCTATTTCATTTATTTCTGCTCTAATTTTTATTATTTCCCTCATTCTGCTGACTTTGGGCTTCATTTGTTCTTCATTTTCTGGTTCTATTAGGTGTAGTTTAAGGTTACTTATTTGGTATTTTTCTTGTTTGTTGAGGTGTGCTTGTATTGCTATGAATTTCGTTCTTAGAACTGCATCCCATAAGAGTTGTTTTATTGTCTTTTCATTGTCATTTGTCTTCAGGTATTTTTTGATTTCTCCTTTGATTTGTTCATTGATCCAATGGTTCTTCAGTCGTGTGTTCTTTAGTCTCCACGTATTTGTGACTACCCCATCCCTTTTCTTGTAGTTGATTTCTAGTGTCATAGCATTGTGGTCAGAAAAGAAGCTTGATATGATTTCAATCTTAAATTTATTCAGGCTTGCCTTGTTTCACAACATATGGTCTATCTTTGAGAATGTTCCATGTGCACTTAGAAGAATGTGTATTCTGCTGTTTTGGGAGGGTATGCTCTACATATATCGATTAAGTTCATCTGATCATATGTTTCATTTAATTCCACTATTAACTTGTTGCCTTTCTCTGCATGATCTATCCATGGATGTAAGTGGGGTGGTCAGGTCCCCTGCTGTTATTGTGTTGCTGTTAATTTTTCCCTTTAGGTCTATTAATAGTTGCTTTATATTCCTTTGTGCTACTGTGTTAGGTGCATATATCTTTATAAGTATTATGTCCTCTTGGTGGAAAGTCCCCTTTATCATTATATACTGCCACTCTTTGTCTCTCATAGTCTTTTTATCTTGAAGTCTGCTTTGTCTGATATAAGTATGGCAACACCTACTTTCTTTTATTTGCCATTTGCTTGGAGTATTGTCTCTCATCCCTTCATTCTGAGCCTGTTTGTTTTTAGAGCTGAGATGTGTTTCCTGGAGGCAGCATATTGTTGGTTCTTGTTTTCTAATCCACCCCACCACTCTGTGTCTGTTCATTGGAGAATTCAATCGATTTACATTTAGAGTGATTATTGATACATGAGTGCTTAATCCCACCTAATCTATATTTCCATTATTTCTCTTCCTTTGTGTTTCTGACTACCATTTCATTTTGGGATTTTTCTGTGAACGTTTCTCTTTTTTTATGATATATGGCTCTGCTCTGATTTTTTGTTTGCTGGTTACTGTGAGGTTTGTATGAAGATCTCATAGATGAGATAGTCCATCTTCTGATAGCCTCTTATCTCCATTAATCTAAGCAGGTTCCATCCCTTTCCTCTTCTCCTTCTGAGTTATTGTTGTCACAAGTTATTCATTTTTGTGTTGTGCGTTTGTGACTAACTTGAAGTGTTCAT
Source organism: Diceros bicornis minor (assembly GCF_020826845.1). NCBI lineage: Eukaryota > Metazoa > Chordata > Mammalia > Perissodactyla > Rhinocerotidae > Diceros > Diceros bicornis. The sequence goes on from NW_026691044.1 coordinate 33,851, forward strand.
AGTTACTTTTGATGCTTTCCTTCCCTTCTTCTTTTAAGTTATAATTAAGTATTTGCTACCCTGTTGTGAAACAGAGCTGTAGCTTTTTGATTTTGTCTGTCTATTTATCTCTTTGCTCAAAGATTTCTAGACATTTGCCTTCTTTTTGTTTCAGGTATGAGGGCGTTCTTGATCATTGCTTGTATGGGAGTTCTAGTGGCGATGAACTCCCTCAGCCTTTTTTTATCTGGGAAAACTTTTATTTCTCCATTGTGTCATAAGGATCATTTCACTGGATAGAGTATTCTTGGCTGAAAGTTTTTGTCTTTCAGTATATTTAATATATCGTTCCATTCTTTCCTTGCCTGTAAAGTTTCTGTCAAGAAATATGCTGAAAGCCTGATAGGGGTTCCTTTCTAGGTTATTTTCTTCTGTCTTGCTGCCCTTAATATTTTTTCTTTGTCATTGGCTTTTGCCATTTTTACTATTATATGCCTTGGAGAAGGTCTTTTAGCATTGATGTAATTAGGCGTTCTGTTGGCTTCATGTATTTATAACTCCAGTTCTTGCCTAGGTTTGGGAAGTTCTCAGATCTTATTTGTTTGAACAAGCTCTCTGCTCCTTTCTCCCTCTCTTCTCCCTCTGGAACACCTATAATTCTTAGGTTGCTTTTATAATTGAGTCATATATTTCTCCAAGAATTCCTTCATTTTTTCAAAATCTGAGTTCTCTCTCCTTGTCCACTGGAAGCATTTCTGTATTTCTATCCTCTAAATCACTAATTCTTTCATCCATAATATCAGCTCTATTTTTTAAAGATTCTAGATTCTTTTTTATCTCATTAATTACGTTCTTCATATCCAGAATTTCTGCTTGTTTTTTTTAATAGTTTCAGTCTCTTTGATGAAGTATTCCTTTTCCTCATTAATTTTATTCCTGAGTTCATTGAACTGTCTGAACATTCTTGTAACTTGGTGAGTTTCTTTATGACAGTTATTTTGAATTCTCTGTCATTTAGATTGTAAATTTCTGTGACTTCAAGGTTGGTTTCTGGAGACTTGTCATTTCCTTCTGCTCTGAATTGTTACTGTAGTTTCTTATGGTGTTTGATGAACTAATCTTTTGCCTGTGTATTTGTGGTAGTATCAGGTCGCAGATTCCACCTGCTACTGCTGTGGGGGAAGCATGAGCTGTGTTTCTGATCCCCCCATATGCTGGAAGTTGTGTGGGTACAGTGGGTGTTCCAGCCAGCTGGGAAAGCATTCACACTGGGCTCAGAGCTGCCGCCACACGGAGGCAAGTACCCAGTTGTGAGACCGCAGCACTACTATGGGTGTGTGTGCATCTGGGAAAGCATCTGCATGTGCGCGTGTATCTGCTGCTGCCTTTTCTCATGCTCATGGCAGCCTCTGTGCTTGGTGGGTAGGGCTTCTTCACGGGTCTGAGCATTGGCCGATCATTGGGACTCCAGTGGCACGGTGGGCTTTCCAGCCATCCAGGAAAGCATTCATGTGCGGGTCCAGGGCTGCCGCCAACCCCTCCCAGAGTTGCACCAGGCGCATTCCTACTTTTGGGGATGCAGCAGAACTATTGGCTCTCACGCCAACCTGGGAAGCGCTCGGGCGTGTGCACAGTGCTGCCAGGGAAGGGTTGGGGATAGGAATGACTTCATAGTACGTGCAATGACAAGCATGAATCTCAAAATAATAATGCTGAGTGAAAGAAGCCAGTAAAAAATGAGTACATAGTATATGATCCCATTTATAAAAATTCTTGGAAAATACAGGAAAATCTATAGGGACATATACTGGATCACTGGTTGCCTGGGAATGAGAATGTGTTTGCAAACGGCAGGGAAGGAGGAATTAAAATGAGCATGATGAAATTTGGGGAGGATGGGCGTTCCTTTTCTTGATTGTGGTGATGGTTCAATAAGTTATAATCAAAATGTATCAAATTGTTCACTTTAAATGTATGCAGTTTACTGTATGTCGTTAATGCCTCAATTAAGCTAGAACATGTAGGGGAAAGAGAGGGAGAAAGAGCCAAAAAAGGGAAAGGGGAAGGAAAAGAATGACTGAGGGTGAAAATTAAGTGGACAAAAGGAAAAGGGAGACACAGGAGGCATCGGGTCTCTCTGGCTTTGGCATCTCCTTCCCCTGGAGTCTCCCAAACTGGCCAACTGACGGGACCATTCTGATGCGCCCTCCTCACCTCACAAGTCACTGTCTGCCAGCAGAGGAAGGAGGGCGACTATGAGGTCCAGTGACGATGCCTGGGCTATTACCTGCCTCATGGCGAACTACGAACGCTGCGATGACTAGATCTGAGGTCCCCTTTTCCCAGCTGGTGTCCAGAGGAGCTTGGCTGGAACAGAGCGAAACCACATTGGACAGACACAAGGCTCCGAGCCTTTCTAGACTTGGCCCCTGACTGGCTCACAGGGGACTAAGCTGAAAGGTTTCACCTTCCTTAAGTCCTGAAAGTGACTTCAACTACTGTCCTTGGTGTCACACCAGTTCATCCCTCAGGGACACCAGTATTGGTGAAACCAGCACAGACATTGCCATCATGTAAAATCGAATCCCCACTTCAGTGCAAGGATTCCCTTCTTAGGAAACTTTGGAACATCCCTCCCCTTGACTCTGTGCAGCCATCACACCCCTCTAGGTTCCTCCATATTCCTCCCCCACTGAAGCCCTGGCAGTCTCAGGTTCCCCTTTTCTGCTTCATTCTCTGAAGCTCAGATTCACCAGGACTTCCAGATCAATCTCCCTCGATGGCTCTTCTACCCACTCATGGGTCCTCCATGATGGGAAACAGGCCAAGATGGGAGGAGTGGGTGAGACATGACTCTGCAGTCACCTTGGGACTTGAGAGCTGAAATGACTAGGTGTCTGGTAAGCCTGAATCCCAGAGTAACACCAAGGCTCTAGGAAGAGAGTATCTGCTCTGGATGTAAAAGTGAATAAAACTCGGGGGGAGAAATCTGAGGGAAAAGAAAGAGTCTTTTTTCATCTTTCTCTGTACGGAGTCCAACTAGCCTCACAGCAGAGGCTCCCCAACAAGCAGCCCAGAGCATCCCAGGCATGAGGCAGGTGCGCTGTTCTGCCGTGGGTCTGTGGGAACAGATTACATTATCTGTACACACTGTGCAGATGACCACAGCTGAAGATACCCAAGGGCTAAGAATTAAAATCACAGTCATGCCACTCTCTCAGACTTTTTGTGTGTGAGCTTCACATTCTCAATCTTAAGCAGTGATTCTCTGAGAATGCACACTCTGAAAATTATAATGATTAATAATATTAATATATTATTATACATTGCATACATTATACACTGTACAGTATAATTATAAATTAATGTATAATCATTATTATACATTAATATACTATTATATATTACATTATTATAATAATATCATTATAATGATTAATAATAGTTATCATTATTGACTTTAATTTCTGCTAAGCAACATGACTGGGAAGCTCTGCGTGTATTATCTCAGTTACAGTCACCATTTTTAGGGTTTTATTCTCATTTTAAGCTAAAGATATTGAGGCTCAGAAATATTAAATAACTTGACAAAGAAGGAAAAAAATCACTACAAAGCTAAATTAAACACCTATTCAAACTATGTGTCAAAGAAAGAAAGACGTTATCTGACCCACAAACAGACTCAAAGTTGACCTCCCGCAGGCCTGCAGTGAAAGAACCGGTAAAGAATGTGCATCAGGAAGAAGAAATGTGAACCCAGGAAAACATGATAGGAGTCACGAGGGAAGGAAAAAACAGTCTGTCTAATTTAGTATTAGTTTTAAAACAAGACATTAAAAACACATTTTAACTAAAACGCCAGATGATTACTACATCGAAGAATAGAGGAGAGGAGATTCATTGAAAAAATAACTTATTTTTTAGAGAAGATGTAAATAGTAACATACTCCATTATTGTTGAACACGTTGCTCTCAGCAGCTGGTAAGTTTGTCGGCCAGGAGACAGTTACGATGAAGAGGATTTGAATAACCCAACAGGCTTGATCAGCAAATAGACAAATCCCAGCACACAGTGGCTCACTGTTAGACTCATGACGCTGAGAACAGTCTTTCTCCTGATAGCAAGATGCCCGAATGGCGTGTCAGATTTCCAGCCAGACAGATCTAAACAAAGAGGGAAAGGCTGCTATTTCATTATATGCAATTGTCAATCAACATGCAACAGAAAACAGAAAAATAGAGATCTAGAAGTGAATATCTTACTTGAGAAGACAGATACAACAGCTCTTTAGTGAAATGTTATGTCAGGATCTACTGGAATATTACACAAAAAGCACAGTCCATTCAGACTAGGTAGGTTTTCTCTGTGACTGTGAGGGCAAAACTCTAAAGAACCCCATGACTTTCATAACTCTCTGCTGACCTTAAAATACAAATAAATAACACACTTAGGAAAGAAAAATGAGAGAACAACATGAAAAGGAAAGATCTCCTTTCTCTCCTCACCTGAAACCCAATCTCTCACCTCCGAAGGATCACTGTCTGTATCTTCTCTGTCATGCAAAGGAATTGAAGAAAAGAAAAGTATTGGTATATATTAAAGTTTCAAGAGCTCAAAGCAAGAAGACATCAGGACCCCTGCAGAGGCATTAATGTAGTGTGAGCTCCATGTCATCTGCACCGTCTTCTTTCTTCTTCATCGTGTTTGTCGGGACGTCCTTCTTGGCGCCTCACTCTCCCTGCCTCTCTAGCGAGTCTGTCTGCATCAGTGCTACCGCCAGTCTCTCTCTTGCCGTCTTCACTTTCCCTTCCTGTTTCCTGATATCCTCCTCAGTCGCCAGAAGTTGTTTGCAAAGGAGCTGTGGGATGTACAGACCAGCTCCTGGGATCATCTCTGCCGAATCTGAAGACCGGGCAGGGGTGGGCATGGGACTGGAGTTCAGACCACCTGTGGGCACAGCTGGCAGGGATGCACCTGTGCAACTAGGTGCAAGATTCGGCAGGGCTTTGGCAAGGTCCAAAGGAGTTAACAGTTCTCCTGCACTCTGCAGGCCTGCAGACCTTGCAGTCTCTTCTGCCAGCAGAGTTGTTGGGGCTGCTCCAAGGGAATGAAGATGAGAGAAAAAGAGAGAGGTGGGGGGATACCTAAGGTAGCTGGGGCAAAAGGTAAAAGAGAGAGAAGAAACAGCAGGTTTAAAAATGAGGGAGGGGCCGGCCCGGTGGCGCAAGCGGTTAAGTGCGCGCGCTCCGCTGCGGCGGCCTGGGGTTCGCTGGTTCGGATCCCGGGCGCGCACCGACGCACTGCTTGGCAAGCCATGCTGTGGCGGCGTCCCATATAAAGTGGAGGAAGATGGGCACAGATGTTAGCCCAGGGCCGTCTTCCTCAGCAAAAAAAAAAAAAAAGAGGAGGATTGGCGGATGTTAGCACAGGGCTGATCTCCTCACAAAAAAAAAAAAAAAAAAAAAAAAAAAAATGAGGGAGAAAGATATTGCATGAGGGAAACTAAGGGAGTTCTGAACATTGAAAACAGGAATATATAAGAATGTGCATGTTGCTCTTGAGGAGCAAGAAATAAGGGAATATTGAGCCTAGTAACTCCCTAGATCAGCCACTAGGGGGTGTTTAAGACTCAGAGAACCATTTCTTGAGTAGGTGACGCTGCTCATGTGACTGGTAGACCTGAGGAATCTCCAAAGAACCTTTGGTCCGCTTGAGTTTCCCCCTTTTAGTCCCCTCTTGCCTTCACTTCCTTCCCTATTCAGTGTGGATACTATGGCCTGTCATTTCAACCACCCTCTTACCAATATTTTCGGTCCTCCCATTCATCCACTTGGTAAAGATGTATTGGGTGATTCCTATTTGTCAGACGTTGTAGGATTAGATACTTAGAAATGAACCTTCTAAGTATTGGATACTTACAATGCCCTTGACACCTACCAGGCCAAATACCAACCCTTAATCAATCTGGTTGTGTGCTTTCTCCTGCCTCCAACCAGACTGCTGAGCAAAGCTAGAGAAAATCATACCACTGATTGATGCTGTGATGAATTTAGAACTTCTCATCTCAGTTGGACCCCTCGGTATATAGCTCAGCAATTCTTATATGTTTTCCTAATACACTCCTGCCGTTATCCCCAACACCTATTTGAAGACTTTTCTACTTCTACGAATCTACTACCTGCATAACCCGCATAAAACCAGTTACCTTCCGGACAGTTCAACATGGTGAAAGTAAAATCTGACTCAGGAAAGCCTTGGAAGACAATGGAGCTCCTCACTGAAAATTTCTGGAGGAGTCAGCCAAGACCAAGAGGGAAACTAATCTCAGACCACGTAGCCAGATTTCCTAAAAGTTGCTTTTACGTGACTTTCTCCCCAAAGGCTGGCTCCTCGTGGTGGCTATCAATTTATTCTTTTCCTCTGCCCTCCTCCCCGCCCCCACACTGGTTCAGCTCATGGTCTACTGCCGTCTGTCTTCTCTCTTTCCTTCACAGGTAGAGGAAACTGGTCTATCTTGGTGTCTGCCGTTTTCCTCCCACCCCTTACCTCAGTCAGCACAAGGCATAGTTCAGCAAACAAATGATCCTTTTTCTGAGTGAGAGGAGGAAGGCATTGAAAACACTGGTGATTTAATGTATATGTTTAATAATATATAATAAATACATTTGATTTTTTAAATTGTCCATCTGTATTCATCCATTCTGCCCTTCCTCAGGTTAAAATAGAAGTTTTCCTCTTCTGATTCCACAACTTGTATTCTGCACCTCATTCACTCCTATTTGTGTGGAGTGCTTACTAAATGCACAATTTCCTCTATATCTTGTGTTTTTCACCTTTTCATCTCTAGTAGATCCTTCTCATAAGAGTGTACACTGGGCTCCAGCTACTCTGGACTTAAAAAAAATAAGACAAAACAAAACCTTCATTTTCCCCACGTACTCTCATCTACTTTCCTAATTTTGTCTCCCCTTTTATAGCCAAACTTCTTAAAGGGATTGTCTACAGGTGTTGGGTCCATTTCCTCCCTTCCCAAATGCTCATCCACCTGCTATGACTTAAATTCTACCCCAACCACTTCATGGAAACCCCTCTAACTAAAGTCGTCCACTAGCTACTTGTTCTGAATGTGAAAGAGGTTCTCAGTCCTCAGTCTTTCTACAGCATTTGACATTGTAGATCACCCTCTTTTGAACTATAGATTTCCTGTAGCTTCTTTGTGCTCTTCTATTTCTTGGTTTCTGTGGGCTTATCTTTCTTTACACGCTGTTAAAATATAGATGATATTCAAGGGCACTGTTCTTTTTTGACTTTGGGAAGAATAGGGAGAGGGTTCCATCCATTCCTGAGCCTTCTGTTAATAATTACATGCTATTGACTTCCATGCTTAGGTCACCCCAGCCCTCACCTCAGGAAGCAAGATACAGATTTCCGCTTGGAGATCTCCTGCAAACTCAACTGGGATTTGACCCCAGAATGGAGCAGTCACATGGTGGGCCTTTTCTCTGACTCACACCAGTAATTTGCTGAATTGCTTTTCTCTCCTAAAACATCTCCCTCAAACACGCCCAGCACCACCAATTCTCTTGTATTGATCTCCTTTGGGGCTGAAACACTAACTCTAAAAATCTTCTTATATTTTTCCTTACTCTATTGTTTATCATATAAACTTCATGGAATTTGTCCTTCTAATTAAACTGAAGTTTCAGAATTCAAAAGCCTTTTCTGTCCCCAAACTGGCTATTGAAATAAAAAATGGTTTGACTTTCTATGCTTTGGATTAAAAAAAAATCTCTTCAGATACTCAGTTGGCTTCTTTGTTTCCTTCAGGTCTTTTTGTGTCCTTGGGGTAACTGAATCATCCCAAGGCAATGCAGGGGGAAGGGGCAGAATGTCACAAGGGCAATGAGATACAAACTCTTTAATATTTTAATTTACGCTGAAAAATAAAAGATAAATGAGTTGGTTTTACTTGTGGTCTGAGGAATCATCCAAGAGAAAAGACTCATGAACCTAAACATGAAGGTCCAAGAAAATACCCCTTTGCTTATCTAAACAGATTCCTCATCATCTGAAATGTGCCTGTATCGCTTTAAAACAAAATGATTGGGAGATCCTAATTTTTCAGCACTTCATGAGTAAAATCGATTTATGACTGAAGATATGGCTATGTGTTGGGTCTTTATAATAAATTGTGGTGAGAGACAGAACTAAATCTATTGGCCTCGTCCAGTTTCATCCTGATCAAATAGGCACGGACTAATAATGATCTAGGCCAATCTATAAAGGCAAAGGGGGTAACATTTAAGAAATTGTTTTGAACCTCTGAGCTCTAACTACATTTTGGAAAGGTTCCATGTGACATGGAAGAAGTCTAGTGATTTGGGTCAGAAAAATAAATTTTTACATTGCTTATTTAACATCTTTAAAACCATTTTTGTTTAAGAATATAGGACATATTTGAACTTTCATGAGAAAAAGAAAGTGGAATATGTTTCATAAATTCAAATTGTGTCGTACCTAAGCTAATCCAAACTTTAACTGTTAATCAATGACAGAGAAACCGGAGAAGGTATGACATGCTTCAGTTGTTGGGTTCTTATCATCCAGGCAAGCAATTGCATTTTGCACAGATTGGAATCAAATAAACAGATTATTGGACCACCTAACAAAACAGGCATCACAGTAATCAATCTCTGAAATAATAAAAGCATGAATTAAATGTTTTTTGATCAATATTATTCACACACCTCATATCCTTAATGATAATGCTTAACTGAAAGAAAGACCTTCGCTTCAAGGTTCATTTGCAATCCACAGAGAACTCTAAATTTGTTTTGACATCCCAGTGCTTCTGGAAAATATTAGTCCTGTATTCTGTTTTGTGGAATTAGAGCAGACTGCATAATAACATGCTCTTACATAGCACAGACAACCTCTGCTTTTTCATTCTAAGTTTTTTTTTTTTTTTTGGTGAGGAAGATTGGCCCTGAGCTAACATTTGTGCCAGTCTTCCTCTATTTTGTAGTGGCATGCCACCACAGCATGGCTTAATGAGTGGTGTAGGTCCGCTCCTGGGATCTGAACTTGTGGACCCTGGGCTGCTGAAGTGGAGCATGCAAACTTAACCACTACACCACTGGGCTGGCCCCTCATTCTAAGTTTTAATAAGAGAAAACAGTGGGGCTGGCAGAGGGGAAGGAACCTTTGGAGTGAGGGGAGGAGAGGAGCCATGTGTATAATTCTCTCCCATTAATTGTGCTCGAGCCTTCTTTAAAGGTGTGTCTCTTGCACAAAGATTCGAACAATGTAGGCAACTATTTGTCTGAAGCTAGTCCTCCCTATTAATTTAGAGGACAGAGTTCTAGTTTCAGCTTCATTAACTAAGTGGGGTTCTAGAGTTTTTCCTCTTCTAAAAGGATAACGTTAGAAGTGCTTTGAACCCTTAAAAAAAAACTAAATTCTAAAATTCAGTGGTGGAACAAATATAAGTTTCTATTAAGTCACATTTGGAGGACTGCAGAAGGAAAGGTCTGTTGACGTGGTCTTCCCAAAATAACTAGTGTCAAGGCAAATCCATCAGCAGCTTCAGCTCTCTCTGCAGCAAAGTGGCATGTTGAACTACAAGGACAGGCAACTTGTCTCCACCACTTATTGTTTTCAGAAAATTTAGCAAGGTTGCAAACTGAGTCATGTGGTATTCAGCTCATTCTGGGCCTCTGGTAAGGACAGCAGTTCTTCCAGAGACCTGGACAATGCTCTAATCATTCATGTATGTCATTTTGCCTTTAGAACTAACTGATCCTCTGTGGGAGTTTCTGATGGTTGTTCAGAAATTGGAGAGTAGATGGCTGGAGATCCATTTTGCGAAATCTGTACACTGTTGAGAGCTGGTCCTAAGTTTGAATAAGACAGAGGCTACATTATCCTGCCCCTAACCAACCAAGTTCATAGCAGAATACTAAGATCCTTCATTTATTTTGTCATTTTTGAGGCATAACAAAACAACAGTGTTCCCAGCTGATAATATTAGCCAACTAATTTCTTTCAGGTGTGAGAAGAGGCTGTAGAATCTTTGTTCTTTGAGATATTCCTCAGTCTTGGAGGGACTGGCTTCAGTTACCCTGCATCCCTTTAAGTTACTCATCTGCTTGTTTCCATTCATTCATTGACTCCTACTGTGTGCCAGGCGTTATTCTAGGCACAGTCTTCAGAGTAGTGAGCAAGACAGATTTATGATGATGGTAAAGTGTACATCCAAGAAATCTTCTTCAAAAGGCCCTTATATTAACACAAGAGCTCAATGTCATTACTTTATATTGTCCATAGCTTTTGTAGAAAAGGAAATTTTTCTTCATCTGAGTCATGTACCATAGAGGGAACAGGAGGTTTGGGGTCCTTTGTCTATAAAATCTCAGAAATGCTTCTTCAACCTGAGGCTACATAAGGACAGTTAGGGGGACATTTAAGACGTGACACAACCCAAGTCTCATCCTTGTCACTCATTCTTTAACCTGGACAACACTTGAAAGAGTTTAAAGTAGAGTAGCCTATATGAAGGGGAACAGCTCTTCAGATAATTTTTTTCTAAAAGCAGAAGTATCTACTTTTGGTCCAACTGAAAATCATGATTCCAAAGTTTTTGCATACTTTAGAAAGGCTTGATTTCCTGCTAAAGTATTTGCCAAAAGATGAAAAGTACCGCAAGGAAAAACACCCAGTCAAGGGCCTGGCATCTTGTAGGTGCTTAATAAGTGTTTGTGGTCTAGAATCTGAAGCCACCCAGAACCTTAATCAGAAGCCAAAGGCTAAGTTCAAAAACAAAACTGGCTTTCCTCCCTGTAAGTGAATCCCTAGAATGATTCATTTCCTTTTCTGTAATGTATGAATACTAATCCTTACTTTTTAGGGGACCTAAATAAGATAACACTGGAAAGTTCTTCATAAACAATTAAGTTCTATTTAAATAGAAAGCTTATCATGGAAAAAAAAAAAACAACAAGCCTGGGGCCTCGATAAATTCTTATGTATTGTGATCTTGTCGAATAGTGACGAGTTTTGTTTTTTAAACTATGTACTGTTTTGACCCTTTCAAATGAAAATATTGAAAATCTTTTTGTTAAAAGTTCTTTCCTTGTGGGTAATTTTGTACCTGTAGAAAGCAAAGGAAGTCCAACATCTTGAATAGAGTTAATGCTAGATTTTGTGTACTGAAAATCACAGAAAATTGATTTCTGATGTTTAGACGTCTTCACCCATGTTGCTGTGTGTGGAACGTGGGGTTTGGGAGTGTATTCAAAACAACTCGACTCAGTCATCTGGTTGTCAGCCCAATCTCTAAGCAATTTGGCCCCTCGCTGTATTTTGGAGATTTTTATTAAGTTAAACCATGCAAAATTGCTGATGTTCAACCACTTTTGACCTACAAAAGTGGGAATTTCATGTGTGCAGCCTAATGTAATTATATTTCTGTTATCAAATGGGCATTCATTTGTTTATCTGCTCAGTCTGATGCAGACGTCTGGAGGGCAGAGATTGTATCTGATGTGTACGTTGAAGTCTGGAAGTCTGAGCTCAGACACTGTAAAGTATGAAACGTACACGTAAAGCGTCTGTGCATGTGAACTGCAGACACTATTACTGACACCCACTTTCGAGACAATGCAATGGAAATCATAGGTGCTTAATAGCTGGGGACACCCTAAGGGTGAACTCCTCACTCCTGGGGAGTGTTCAGCTCAAACTAGGAGCAATCCTGGCCACTCTGGTGCTCTGGGTGTGCTGCATCCTCCCTGAGTCACCTCCTCATCCTTTGTCCACTTCCTTCCCTCCTTGCCTCACTTCCCTCTGCTGTTGTCACTACTGTGCAGTTACTGCTGCTTTTGCCTGAGTTTACCCAATTAGAAGGATTTAGGGTATCCTGTGGCACTGCTTTTCAAGCCTTTTTTATGGTGTCCCATAGTGTGGTAACCTATAGTAGGAATACATTTTACATCATGACTGTGTACACTGTACTGGATTACGTATATAGATATATCTGTCTCTTATATATACATTGTCAGGCCAATTCCAAGTTTTGAGAAGCTGTCCATCATGTCTTTTTTGAAATGACGATCCAATTAAACTTGTGGAGACTTTTGTGTTTCGTGGGAGAGGGAAAAATTGCCAGCTCAATCTTTAAGCTTTTTATCCCTCTTAAGCAGCTGTTGTCTGTATCGGTTTTTGTCAGGATTTGTTTTCCTATTCCTGTTTCTGAGAGGCCACAACCTTGCAGATGAGCCCCAAGATGGGGCTATGGCTTCAGGAACATATTTCTGAAAGCTGCATCATTAATGGCTCATTTCAGTTGCCGTGGAATCTTTTAGAATGACCGTGAATATCACCAGCGATCTGCCGCTATATGCATGGATATAGCCGGGTGAGGTTATTTATCTTTATGCCTGTTTCTTATTCCTAAAATTACTTTATGATTTTATCCTATCTATAAATTGAGATTAAAGTTTATCAAGAATCCTTTATAAAGCCGTCTAACTGAATGTAGACTAGGGATTATGCTAGTGGAATCAGCAGCTCGGGAATATTTAAGTTTTGATCAAAACTTTTCAAATGTTTTGCAAAGAGCTATAGCACCTTTAACTCAATTTTAAAATTTAATATAAAACTTGTATATTTATTTCGATTCGAATTAAGAAAAATAAACACCACTTGCCTGCCTTAAGTTTCAGATAACCTACTTAAATGTGGCTTTTCTAGTGGCCCACTGCTTCTAAGTCACAGAGAGTCACATATATTTTCTAGGGGAAAAAAAGAGACAGTTACTTCTCCCTATAAGGCTCCATCATTTTCAGACTAGACTATATCATATCTGACACGCTGGTAATCAGGCAGGAACGAGAGGCACAAATAAGACTTTCTCATTCGGGTGACATCAGAATGGATTCAGAATGTTGCTCAAAAGGGAACCTTGTGAATTCACTTGCCTTCCATTTTCCTTGATTTTTGAGGTGTAGAGGCTCCCGGCAGAGTGTTTTGATGGGTATGGGCATGCTGTCTGCTGGTGAGAGAGCTGACGTAAGTGAAATGTGGCAATCATAGGAAATTTCTTTTCGAGAGCTTGGAGAAATGCCTCACAGAGTACAGGGTTAGGTGGAGTGTAGTGGAGGGCAAGGCACAGAATCGAGATGATTTGTCTCAGCTTCTGACCTGTTTTATATCCTTGAGTAAATCACTTAACCCCTCTGTGCCTGGGCTTTCAACTGTAAAATGGACATAAGGTCCCCATTTCTTAGACTTCACTAAAAGGGGTATTATGCGTTTTGATAAAAGGAGGAGACTAATTGCCTTTGGCACTAGAGGTGGTTCTAAAGAGGAGTTGCAACAGTATTTTGAGACGACAGCATTATCAAAATAAGCAAGTGACCATCCAAGGCAAATATATTAAAACTAGGGTAAGTACGTTGGATCCAAAAAACATTTGTTGAGAAGCTACTATATTTCAGACACTTTCCTTTTTACTCTTATGTGGTTGTTTAATTGTCCCAAGAGTGCTGGGTGACAGTTGGTTATTGTCCTATTTATCATTTTCTGAATAAAGAAACTGAGGCTTAGAGAACTTAATCACCTTGTTTCGAGTCACACAGCAGGGAAGTAGCAGAGCCCAGGTTCAAGTCTTCTGATGCTGGGTCCACCATTCTTCTCACGGCACATCACTTACCTTCAATGTGGTATTAAAAGATAATAGAACTTCTCTGTCTAAATAAATCCAATTTCTGAGAAAACTGGATAATTTAAATATCTATATTTAGTTTCTAAGTTGCATCTGTTTCTAAATTTGCTTCATTCTCTAATGGAGTCAACTATTTGTCTTTAATAATGTAGATTATCATCTTGCTTCAACCTTATTGTTGCTGTCAGATGCATTTGTTCATTGTTAATGGTTTTCACTGATACTTTTAGCACGTGTTAAAATTCTTCAGAGGCTTATATGTACAATACTGTTATTCTTTTTTAAAATATATGACGGACTGACTTCTGGTGAGTGATCTTAGCAGCACTGCTATGCCTATTTTTGTAATTTACAACTTTTAGGGTAAGGAATTTTTCAAGCCATCTGGATACCCTGCTAGTTTCCAAGCCCCCGTTGTATATACTTGTGACATGACATGCTATTTAATACTTAGGGGGGTTCTGTTGCAATCATACTGGCCCGCACAAGCACGTAAAGCTGTTGTTTCACTGAACATGCCCTCCCTTCGCCATGAGTTAAATGTTGTCTTTTTGAAATCTTGTCTGAGAGGATGAAAAGCTGAGCAAATACTTGCTTTTCCTTCCAGCTTCACAAGCAGCAGTAGTGTTGCCAACCCCATCTCACTCAGACTGTCTTTGTCATGAATGGTTCAGACTGACTGGAACACATTTATTGAATGCCCATTACTTGGGTGCATTAGTCAAATGCCATTGATTGTTATAATACACCATCAGCTCAGGCAAGGTAATTGGGCTCTTTAATTGAAGATGCTGCATTAGAGGACAGAGTGTAAATCATTGAATGCAAAGTCCAATAATTTTTTCACAGTGAATACAACGTGTCTATGATTGCATCTTCAATACCCGCGGACAAGAGAGAGATGGCTGATACTTAAGACTAGGCATTGGCAGATTCCTAAGAACCCTTTCCAAGATTCATCCTGTTTTCATCTTGTCTTGAAATATTCTCATGTTTTCTACTGAAACCTTGGTTCAGAAGGATGCTGCTATGTATGTGCATACATGTACATTTACAATTACAATTAAAATATAAGAGAATTTGTTAGAGAATACTTTGGAAGCCAAGACACCTCAACTGTCATCCATTCATTCCAACCTTGGCATAGTCTTGAGACTGTATTTTATAGAAACTATCAGAGCAACTCCAAGTCTTTCCTCCTTGGCCCTTCAGCTGCTACCCTCTCTTTTCTAATCTAACAATAGCACATAATCATTTAGCATCAACTAAAGATATGTACCAATGCAATGATTTAAATAAAGATTTCCTTCTTGTTGCCATTGAATTTAAAGAAAAGAGTTTAAAGCCCAGTCCAAGACCTGGATGACAATCTGCTCCCTGCTCTGGCCAAGCCTGGCTCTTCCAGGCTTCTTTTTCCCCTTACTAGGCTATGGCATTAACCAGACCCAACCCCCTCACACACCCCGGCCTCTCAGATAAAAGGCCTCTCCCTTCTGCCCTTGCCGCCTGCATCCTGGGAAACACCCAGCCAAGCACTGGTCTGAAGCCCTTTCTTCATTCCTGCTCTTAAGCCCCTGGAGAGCTTTAGATATGAGGGACCTTACACCTTGGGAGAGCAGTGACTCTTGTAACTGTTGAAAAGATGGTGCTATGTGATTCCAAACATTCTAAAAGTCTGCAATATGAATAGATCCTCGTTATTTTTTGTTCTCTTGCTCTAAGGTGATTCCTAAGAATAGAGGCAAATAGACTCTAAGAAACTTTGTCTGTGACCCCTCCGTGACTCAGCCAGCATTACTAATTTGCTGTGGGAGTCAGGCTTTGAATCTGTTAGAACAAATTACTGAAGTTGCTACTCTTTGCATTAGAATCTGCACTTCCAGTGAATTAATTTTGCACCCACTTTGTGTGAAAAACAAAGCCTGAGGTTAGCGAGGGGAAGCCATGCTGTGGCTATTTTTCCTCCATCATTTTTGACTAGGTCCTTCCAGCCCAACCTCATTGTCTATGAGATATGGTTTCCTCCCCCCAATCATTTTCTTTTCTCTTTGCCCCACTCACCCACAAAGTCATGATGAATGGTTGCTGATGGGCCCATTCACATTTTCACCTTTTCTCTCACCTCAAGACTTTCTAATGTCCACGTGAGGTTGTACCCAGAAGGCTTCTGTGCTCGCCAACTGCTCGAGACCTATTTCTAGTCTCTTCATTTCCAAGAAGGACTAAAACCACAGCTGGGGCACATGGCGACTTTCCATATTGCAGTGTGATTATTCCTGTGCTTAACATCCAAGTTTGTAGCACCTGGATGAGAAGTCTTACACATTACATTCCCCTCTCAAATAAAGGAATCAAGTATCTTATCAACCAACAAGGAAAGAGCACTAGCTAGAAAAATGGGTAAACAAAATGTAGAGGCAACTCACCAAAGACAAAATATAAATGGCCAATAAATATGTAAATATCACCAGTAGTCAGAAAAACATAAATTAAAACAACAATTAGCTATTCTCTCTTTACCCATCAGATTGGCAAAAATGGAAATAATTGATAAATATCCAGTGTTAAAGAGGCTGTGGGAAAACAGGTATTCTCATACTTTGTGGGCAGGGGTGCAAATATGAGTCACATTTTGCAGCTGACTTTGCAGTATCTATACAAATTTAAAATATACACACCATTTGGGACAGACATTTCCAGGTATGGATATTTTTCCTCTGGAAATACTTGCACATGTTCACAAAGGTATATGTATAAGAGTCTTCTTTTCAGCATTGTTTGTAATAGCAAATCATTGGGAAAAGAGTTTAAACGTTCATCTGTAAAGGACTGTAAAGGACTGGTTAAATAAATTATAATTCATCCATAATTTGAAACACTATAGAGCTGTTTCAAAGCTAAGGGAGTTCTGTATAGAATGATTTGGAAAGATCTCCAAGCCACATTGCTAATTCAAAAACAGGGAGCTGCAGGACAATACACATTGATATGATTCCATTTATTTTTAAAAATGAACCTAAAGCCATAGATCTGTATAGGTACTTAGGTACATAAGTAAATGTACAAAGTTCTGAATAACATTTACCAAACTATTAACAGTGGAGAGGAGAGAGGAATTGGGGTGAGGAGGTGAAGTGAGACTATTACTTTTTACTCGGCATGCTTCTGATCATTTGACTTTTTTTTTTTTTTTTTTTTGGTGAGGGAGATCAGCCGTGCTAATCCTCCTCTTTTTGCTGAGAAACACCGGCTCTGAGCTAACATCCATTGCCAATCCTTCTCCTTTTTTTCTTCCCCAAAGCCCCAGTAGATAGTTGCATGTCATAGTTGCACATCCTTCTAGTTGCTGTATGTGGGACGCGGCCTCAGCATGGCCAGAGAAGCGGTGCGTCCGTGCGCGCCCGGGATCCGAACCTGGGCCGCCAGCAGCGGAGCGCACACACTTAACCACTAAGCCACAGGGCCGGCCCCTCATTTGACTTTTTTATAATGCGAATGTATTATTTGTGTAATTCATTAAACATATATCAAAATAGGAAAGTTGCAACTAAGTTTTCTGGGAAAAGCACACTGAATTGCTTCCCAAAGAGACTGTTCAGGAAACCAAAGGTGGGCGTAATGGAAGTTTTTCCTTTTTTATTTTGGTAGTGGTTGGTCTATTTATATAATGAAGCAGGAGAGAGGTTTTTTCCATATATTTTTCAGGAAACATACCTGCATAGCCTGCAGATGAGAAAGGCGTTATACATAGGTGGTCAGGGCAGGCACATACCAGCAGAGTGAAGAGAGTGGGGGACTCTCATGCCCACTTGCTGACTGGAACCAGAGACTCCATCATTAAGGATGGGTAAACATAAAATGTTACTCATGTCCTGTTGTCCACGTCCCTGCCTGCTGCCCCCAGCGCTTTGGTGGACTTAGCGCTCAGGGAAGCTTAGGGAGGCTCAAGGGTCAGGGCTATTATTAGTTTCATTAGAGCTCCCAGTCTATAAAGAGCACTTCTCTAGGCTGCTAACCACCAGACATAATATTGCATTTTCCTTGACACCAGGTTACCTTCTATAAGTGCACATTGTACAGTAATTAGTTGTTTATACGTCAGCCTCTCTCTTTATCCTGTTAGCTGCTTCAGGGCTGGAGTCGTGTTTCATTCATCTCTGTATCCCCAGCACCCAATACAGTGCCTCACACATAGTTGATGCACAAGGAATGACTGTTGAACGAATGATGTAAAGTCTGAATTCCAAATGACTGATTTATAAATGAACTTTTGAAAACTGGGGTTTGCCCCTTAGTTGGATATAAGAGAAAGGCCCAGAAGCACAACAGTTAAAAACTGATACAGTTAAGTCTTATTAGCCATATGGCCAGTTGGTTCAGTGTTTTGGGAGTGAACAGCCTATGTTCAAATCCTGGCACCTCCACTTACTAGCTGGTGACTTGGGCAAGTTCTTTAACCTCCTTGAGCCTCAATTTCTTGGTCTGTAAAATTGAAATCCCAAAATTATCTACCTTGTGGTCTGGTTGTTAGGATCCAATGAGATAATTAGTGCAGAACTTTTAACAGCATTTCATTCATTGTTCATTCTTAGCCATTGTTATTATCCAGACCCTTCGAGACATGAGTCATTCTAGTTGGTCAAGTTTTCTGAATACCGCTATAAACACCCAAGTATTTTTTATTTAACTAATTTCAAAATAGATCTTTTAAAAATGAATTCTATTTCCTGAAACAATATGATAAGCATCTTAATTTTTAACTCAGGAACATTATCATAAGCAGTCACTATTGTCCTCTGCATAACACAGAAATACTGCCCGAGCTTGTAGAGGTGTGTGCACTTGTCATGCTTTCCAGCTGCTCGGCTTTTTGGGTTCTTCTGTCTGACCTTCCTACATGGTCAACCATCAATTCTTACTTATTCTCCATTGCCCACTTTTAGTACCTTCTCTCACCGTTATAATTTTCTTTTCTAATATGCTGTGCTCATGGGAATCAGACAACCAAGCATGTTTTATTGGTGTATAAATAAGAGTAACTTGATGAAGCTCTTAATGAACTCTCTAATGAATAAAGTGAGTGATTTCTGCGATTTCCATATTGGTTGAGTTATCTCCTATTTGACATCAATAGTCCATATGTTTCAGATAGATGAAGTCTTACCATACACAAAAAAGTTTTACCCTATTTTCTGTTCTAAGATATTCACTGGAATTTAACATAATGCCCTTGAACTGGGCTAAAGCTTTTAGCACTTCCTCTAAACAGAAGGATGCAGCCTGTGCTACTGGGTTCAAGTCCTGGCTCAGCTTCTTAATTTCATCTTTTCTAACAAGGAATATAAGACTGGCTCTCAAGTCAGTAGGGCTTAAATGAGATAGGTATATGTTAATATAGGTGGAAGTGCTTTGTTATTATAAAGTGCTGAAATTTTATCATTAGCATTAGTATTACTCCAACACGTTTGCTTTTTTTTTTTATTCTACTTCCGTGGATCTGTATTGAGAGAGAATACTATTTATGCCTTATCAGAGAAATTCATCAGTGACCTTTAAACGAAGTACCTTAATTTAAAACATTTTATAAAGCCATGTGAAGCTGCTCTCTGATGGATGATGGAGGAAGGTGGGGGAATGGGTTATGAAAAATGCCCCCCTTTGGTGTTCAGTGAGCCGAGGGGGAAAAAATCCCTTTCCCTGATAGATTTTGCCGATTAGCTCTTTTGTACATACAGATGGGCAAGCGTTAAAATACATATGTGGTGTGTTCATGGGTTTTCATAGGGGCTGTTGATAATTAAGTAGATGTGGTATTTTTCTTCTAAATTTATATTAAATTTCTCAAATTAAATTTATTTCTGGACCAACTCTCTGCCCTGGGGTGCACAGTAACAAGTGTTTAGAGATTATTTAACTAATGTTCTTTTTCTCAATTTTGAATTTGTTTTAGCTGATATTTTTTTCTCTCTCTCCTATTCACTTCCTAATCTCTCTAAACCTCCGTGGGTAGCCACCTGAAATTAATTCCTCTTTGCAGTCCTGTGTCCTCTGGGGCTGGCTAACTCCATGGATGCCTTGAATATGGACCCAGTTTTGCTTTCATTGTACAGTTAATGGGCCCCACTCAGGGCCTGTTTAACTCTGCTGTTTAATGGAGTGTAGTAACTTTAGGGGGATATCTAAGACTAAAGTTCCTGTATCTGAAAGACAGGGAAGCTTAATTTCAACTGCAAAGAAGTTGAAAATGCCCTATGAGAAGCTGCGAAGGAGGAAGAAGGAGGAAACCATGTGCTGTAAGGGAAGCGTGTGGAATCTAGAATCTCAAGGTCTGTGTTTATATCTTGGTCCTGCAGTTTATAACTGTGTGAGTCACTTTAGCATTGTGCAAATCACTTCATCTCTGAGACTCAGTTTCTTCATTAGTGAAAGTAAGGCTATCTGTTCTCTTTGAATTGTAAGGTTGAGTAAAGTTTAAATGAGATAACATGTGAGAGTGCTTACAAATTGTAAGGCGCTAGCAAATGTCATCATCATCATCATCACCATCATCATCATAACTGTTGTTGGGAAGACGTACGCTAGATCCAAGAATTCTGAAGTGCTGGCTACTTGCAGCAGCAGGCTGTTTTCCTGCTTTTAGTTGCTCCAAGTCAAATTGTTGCATTTACTCATATCATTAAATTTTAAACTTGTGGACTTCTGATTGTCCACTGATTTGGAAGGAGGGAGTGGGGCAGAGAAGCAGATGACAAGCACCTGATGAGATGGCAGGATTGGCCAGTTTTAAGGCAGCATATTTAATATGTATTAAAAAGAAGCTAACCCAACCTTGAGGACCATGAGGATGCACCTTTTCTGCCAAGAGGTTAAAAACATTCATGTCAGAGATGGATGAAGACTCTTAAAGGAAAGACCTGCTCATTGGTCAAACAGAAGATAGAAGAAAGAAAATAGGACCCAATATTAAGAAAATGCCTGCTGGGTAAATACTTGGTGAAGTTTTTACCCAGAAGATGTTTTTACTCTTCTAGAAGATGTTTTTGGAAAAGTGGGTTCGGTTGGAAGCCTACTGCAGTTAGCAGGGTCTGAGAGCAGACTTAAGCCACAGAATCAACTCAGGCATGATTCTCAGGACTGCAGAAAGCCCAACCCAAGTCTAGCTTCAGGCGGTGTGGAAATGAGATGCAAAATATGGTGTGGGAGAAAGCAAGAGTATCAAGTCCTTCCTTAACTTTAGGTTTAGGTTAAGAAAAGAACAAACCGTGTATGAGTCATTTTTGAGTAGAGAAGGGGAATGATATATATAGTCGGTGAAATAATTGGACTCTCAGAGTTGGGACAGCAGCTGTGGTCTCAGACCAATTTTTGTCCTCATCGATTAGGCTTCTTCCAGTAACTAAACTGCCGCCACAGCAATTTTGCTACAACAGTGACCTGTGATTACAGTGTTTAAATTCCACTATACCCATGTCACTCCACCCCAGGACCAGGGAGCCATCCGTGAGCCGTTAAAATGTATGAAGCCATTCCTTGTTGGGAGGCCACTCCAGCAGCAGTGTCTCCAATTTGGAAGCCATGAAAACGGTTTGAAGTATTTTACCTTCAGAAACAAGACCTTAATCTCACGTTGACCTTGGACTGTAATTTGGATAACCAGCAGTTTTACTCCCCATTTGCAGGAGGGAAGCAGATTGGTTAGAAAACCTGTGTTTGCAGTCTGTAAACAATATCCATGCGTTGGAACCTACATCCCTGTCTTGGATTAACTAACGTTTGCAATGTCAGTGCTGAATTTGCCCAGAAGATACACTTTTTCTTGAAGGAGTTCATCTGAGATCACCTCTGGCTTTCTCATGCCATCGTGTCAGGCAGCATTTTCTTATTCATGCTCTATCTAGCCACAGATCCAGAAACATTCCCCCTTACGTGGAAATTCTGTACTTGCATTTGAGCCATGCCTGCTCCATTCCTACCATACTCCGGAAGCATTTTTAGAAAATATGGCAGGACTGGTGTTCAGCTGGTGCACACCTGTATGCATTGAAAGAGTTTTTAAGGTGAAGGTCCATACTGAATGGTCAGTGCCTTTGCTGTTTTGGATGTTAAATATTTTGAACATGGCTTCTATGATAGGCATTAATTTTGTCAGATAAAATACATATGAAACATACTTCAGCTTGGCAGACTTCAGTCTTTGACAAAAGGAGAGAAATTTATTTAGGAAATTTTGACAGAATTTGAAAACCGTTTGTATTTTTCTTGTTTTATCTGCTTTCTGCTGAAACTGAAAAGTTACTTGTAGCAAACACTATTGACACCCAATTCCATATGCCCTTGGCTCATTTCTGAGTTCATCTGCAGCTACAGTGGCCTGTCCCCCTGCACTGGACATCTTCCCCCCTCAAGCACCTGTGTCTCTCTTCTTCTGTCTGAGGGTTTTCTTCAGTGCTAGGGTATCTTCACAGCCAATGAGCCAGCTCAAAAGTGTCAGGGATTTGATGTTCCGAGGGGCAACATTCCACAGATGAGGAGAGAGGGTTGGTGGACAAAGACCCCCGCTTCCTCATCTCCCCGTGAGACAACGTTGAGGTGCATTCAACTCACTTCCTCAGTGAGTCTCCAGCAGGAAGGACAGAGCCCCATTTTCCCACAACAGTAATGTACTCATTATTAATATACGCATTATTGGCTTTTCTTCCCTGTCTCACTTTCCCCACTCTCTTCCATGTGCTCCCTGAGATCACCTCCCAAATACACCTCCTGAAGCCGAGACGTTTCTCGGAGTCTGTTTTCAGTGGAAGCCAAGCTAAGATAGAATTTTTCCCTGACCTACTGGTTTAGGTTCCCAGCTGGTCTCCCTGCGTGGCGTCTTGCCACCAACACCTCTAAATCTGTTAGAAATGCAAGTCAATCAAATCCTGCTCAAGCTCCAAACCTTGAACGGTTTCCTCTTGCCTCAGAGTGGAATCCAAACTCCCTGACCCAGCTTAGCGCCCTCGAGTGGCCTGGCTGCTTCTGCAGGTCAGCTGCATCTGAGACCCCCGGGGCTGCTCTCCATTCCTCATCCCCCCTCGCCTCTGCTTCCTGCACTGCTGTTCCTCTGTCTGGGTTCTTTCCCAGTCCTTGTCTACCC
This sequence comes from Diceros bicornis minor, assembly GCF_020826845.1. Classification (NCBI taxonomy): domain Eukaryota; kingdom Metazoa; phylum Chordata; class Mammalia; order Perissodactyla; family Rhinocerotidae; genus Diceros; species Diceros bicornis. The sequence goes on from NW_026691044.1 coordinate 56,687, forward strand.
ACTCCTCACCCTCAGCCTCACAGGAGCCTTCTTGGACCTTTCCCGCTTAGTCCAGTCCGTCTAATGTGTGTTCCTAGAGAACAGTGTGCTTTTTCCTTCATAGAGCTTTGCATATTTGCAGTGATGTAACTTATTTTCAATGATGTATTTAATGTCTGTCTTTCTCTGGATGAGGGATCTGCAAACCATGACAGTTTGATTGTAACGCAGCCACACCCATTTGTTTACATATTATCTATGTCTGCTTTTGTGCTACAACCACAGAGTTAAGTATTTGCAACAGAGATCATAAGGCTCCCAAGGTCTAAAATATTTACTATGTAGACCTTTACAAAAAGTGTGCCAACCCGTCCTCTAGACTATGAACTCTTTGAGAGCAAAGTCTCTCGCTCACTTTTGTGACCTGGCACCCAGCACAGTCCCTGACAAAAAATAGCCATAATATAAATATTTTGTTACTGTCTGACTTGAAACAAAATTTCCATGAACGTTGCCCTTCTTCCTTCCTTATTATTTGCCTCTTGCCTTGTGAATTGTGTGTGTGTGTGTGTCAGTGCTGAATATAACATGTCAAACACTTCCAGACCTATATGAGTATGTAGTGCCATCTTCCTATAGCTCTTTATCAGACAGAGTCAGATTCCTACCTCCGTGGTAATGTTTACTAGTTTTATAGGCAATGCTTTTACTAAAGAGGTAAAGATTTTACTATTCTTTTTTTCTTTTTCTTTTGGCCAGGTGTTTCAGACCAAGTGGGACATGATGTACTATGTAAAGTGTTTTCCAGATAGTTACTCAGTTGAAAAGAACTCCACTTCTATATTTTCTTGGGAAACCATACCCTAGCCAGATTTAATTGAGGATATCAGAGTATAGTGAAGTAAAGAAAGTTAATACCTTTATTTTAATGATAAAGTGTGAAAATGTCCATACTCCATCCTGCTGTTATCATTTTTAGCATACAAATTTTTATCTTCTCACTCTTTTGCTTAAAAAGAAATTAATATTTCCCCAAGCGTGTCTGTAATGCCCATAGGAACTTCTGCAATCTGGTTTCCAACTTGGCTTTACAATTTTACCTCCTGTTTTGCTCTAGCACAGGGGTTGTAAAACTATGGCCTGTGGGCCAAAGCCAGACTCCTGCCTGTTTTTGTAAATAAAGTTTTGTTGAAACACAGCCACATTTATGTATTTACATATTGTTTATGGCTGCTTTTTTGTTATAATGGCAGAGGTGAGTAATTGCGACTGAGACTGGATGGCCTGCAAAACCTAAGGTATTTACTTTCTGTCCTTTTACAGAAAAAATTTGCTGACCCGTGCTCTAGGAAACCCCATGACCATCTGCTCTCACCATTTCCTCTGCTTGCCAAACTTTTTCATACCTCTGAGCCTTTGCATATACTGTTCCCTCTGCCTAGAAGACCACGTTCCCCTTTCCTGCTTAGAAAACTCATTCCACCATCGAGGCCTTGCTTTGTTTTCATCTCCTTTGTGAAACTTCTGAATTCTCCCAAATGTATTTTTTCCTTTTCTGAGCTCCCACGGCACTTATCATTGCTATTTGTATCATAATTCCTAGTTTGATGTTTATCTCCTACTAGAGTATAAGCTGTAGAGGATGGGGTTCTATATCTTTATTTGGGGCCTCACCCAGCTGCCTGGCACCAAGTAGATGCTCAAGAAGTGACTGATTAATATCCGAGTGTCACATGTTATTAACCAGTGCACAGGAAAGGTTAATCAGAGACCCAGCAGTTGGAGGAATTATAGAATTTTTAACTGTAAAGTATTTAGGAATCATTTTTGTCCTACCTTTTCTCTGTCCTGTTCATACAGATGGGAAAAAAGGCTGAGGCTCAAAGAGGGGACTTGCCCAAAGTTGACTGAGCTGTCCCGAATCTCAATCCACTACCCCTTCAAATGTGCAGCACCACCTCACAGAGGCCCTTCAGTGGGGGCTGACTAGACACAGCATGGTAATTGGAGAGTTAACTGCCTAGTAAAATTGTTAATACTTATTTCCATGGTGAAGGAAGCAGGGTATTTATCGGTGGACTGACCTCCAGTAGTTGGAAGCAGATTGGAAAATTTGAGTATTAGCTCTGTCTTTCATTTGCAGACAAATAAGTTGATTCTCTATCTCTCTCAATTTTTTCCTTTGGAAAATAAGGATAATTCTCAGTCCCTGATGTCTCTACCTTATCTGTAAATTCTGAATGTTTTTAGAGAATGATTTTTTTTTTTGGTGAGGAAGATTGGCCCTGAAGTAACATCTGTTGCCAATCCTCCTCTATTGTGTATGTGGGATGCCACCACAGCATGGCTTGATGAGCCATGTGTAGGTCCACGCCCGGGATCCGTACCTGCGCACCCCGGGCCACCAAAGCAGAGAGTGCAAACTTAACTGCTATGCCAGCAGGGAGGCTGAATGTTTTTAAAGCTGCTTTGAATCTATAATTGGCTTTGCAATAGAAGCTTGATGACCTAGCTTGTTATGATCAACTTAATATTTTTCTCCTTTTCTATGAAAGATCAAATTCAAAATGGAAAGCAGCATTTTTCAAGTTTCCCATATTTATCTGAGTGATGGTGGTTTCATGTTGCCAGAGCCAGTTAACTGCTGGATGCTTCATATTCTCCAGCTGCCTAATGTGGGGAATTTGATCTGGCAAAGAGCCCAGTTGTCCATCTTCCTGGGGCTGGTAACCACTTATGGGATAATAAGGATGAGTTTTAATTGACTTCCTAGAGACCTCTTCACTGAGGGGAAGAAGAGGAAAAGAGGAAAGGAAAGAGTGAGTGCTGGTGAGCAATTCCTGAAATTGATAGACAGTTTGGACCTAATTTAAAATTCCAGGAAAATCATATCTATCATGTCAAAGGTCTGTTTGAACGAGAACTCACAAACTAGAACCTCTCTTTTAATATTTATAAAGTTTCATTTTAAGGGTTGTGGCACTCATTGTTTTTCCTTACTAGTTAGCTGGCAGAGATCATGTGACACTGTCTATTTTCAATTTAATGGGCTTTTAACATCTTTGGGACATGTTTTAAAATGAAAGAAATCCATTTTTGCTGGATTTCCGTTCAAGCTTTGGCAATAATGCTGATGCATGGTAATAATGTCAGTAAAGAAGCCTTGTTTGCTTACAAACAGATTTCAATTGTTGAGAGACCAAATTATGTCCTGTTGCTGGAAACATGGGCAGTATTTGGTCTCTGTTCATCAAGCTACTTTGTAATTAGGATCGCATCCAAATAACAAGAGCCTCTTCTCTCGTGGAGGTCATTTCAACTCGCAATTTCCGCTGACAGAACAAGGTTTCACAAGAGGACATGTCTATACACAAGGATGAGCTTTAATCAAATGTATATATGTATACATATATTCAGGCTAACCAGTACATCTCAGATTGTGTCTGGCTTCTTACTTTTTAATGTCAGTCATCAAGGAAAATTTTAAAAATATGGATAGACATTTTGTAAGAATCAATTCAAAGCCAATATTTAAACTTCTAGGTAATAAGTGGCTTCTCTTAGCAGATTTTGAGCAAGAAAACTTCCTACCACATGCAAAACTGTTTAAGGTTGGTCTGTACATCTGGGATTATATCCACCGGTTTTGGGTCATGACCCATGGTGCACTAGGAATTTTTCTGTGGCCCTAGGAGGAAAAAGGATGTGTGCCTTAATATTTTACAGCTGTCAAGCTAAAAAGCCGGTAGGGCCAACTCCTGCAGGACTGAAAGCAAGACTTGAACAGGCATCATAATGATAAACAGTGAACTGGGAACATGTAAGCACGGAAGGTCCAACGTGAACTGAAAGTGGTTTAGAGGGTTTTTATCTTGGCGGCAGAGGTTCTGACGCCAGCCCCGTGACTTTGTCGGAGGAGAGTTGGTGGTGATATTTGTAGTGGCTCTATTTAAGGAGAGGAAGTTTGATCACTGATAAGAGCCAAGACGCAGAGTCAGGAATTGGATGACTGGCAACAGCCGTTTCCACAGTTGTCCCTGGGGACTATTGGGAGACATTTTGTTGCCTCTTCTGTGCTTTTTCAGGAAAATAGATTTCGAATTAGGCTATAGTCCAAGAGATCCTTAAAGTGTTTTCTTCACCGTGAAGTTAGGCTTTATATAAGTGAATCTTATTTTGAAGAACGATCGTTGGTTATTTTTTAAGGTATTATTTCCCCACTTCTGCAAGTAAGGAAGCCAGTGAAGGGGGGTTGGAATCCCATCCATTTAGGTCTTTGTCCATTAAGACTTCCCGCGCTCAGTGCTAATCAACCAGGGTACCGATTCCCTCCTCCATCTCCCCTACCCCACGTGTCTGTTCACTGGACGCATGTGACAAGGCACATGGAAGTCTGAAATGCCTAGCATCTTTAAACCAAGAGAGACAGCTTAACAAGAATCAGTGAGCAGCAGGGAGGCAGTGCTCTGAGAGCATCCCTACAAATACTTCCCTGCTCTATTTTAGCCTTCAAAGGAAAGGTCTTGTCTCACAATCCCTGTTCTTTTACTCAGAACTGGATGCATCATCTGCAGGGATCCAGGGCAAAAGGAAAACATGGGACCTTTGTTTAAAAATCATTAAGAATTTCAAGATGGCAACAGCAGAACATGAAACAAGCGCAAGGCCCTTGTGAGCAGGGGGCCCTGTGTGAGTGCACAGATCATGCATCCATGAAGCCAGCCTTGATTTTATTTCCTTAGCTAAGATCTTACCTGATCTTAATAAGCATCACCCTGTGACATCTGTCAGATATGAAATTTCAGGAGTGTGTCCCTGGTGTTTTCTGATTTCTCTCAATCTTTTGATGTATATTTTGTCTCCTTTTCCTCCTATTCTTCTCCTCTTCCTTTTTTTTTCTACTTATTTATTTTTTTAAATAGACTACTTTTTAGAGCAGTTTTAGCTTCACAGCAAAATTGATCAGAAGATACAGAAATTTCCCATTTCCCCCCAGCTCCCACACATGCATAGCCTCCCCATTATCAACAGTCCCCCGCCAGAGTTGCACATTTATTGCAATTGATGAACCTTCATTGACACATCGTTATCACCCAGAGTCCATAGCATACATTAGGGTTCACTCTTGGTGTTGTATATTCCATGAAGTTGGACAAATGTATAATGATATATATCTACCATTACATATCACACAGAGTATTTTCACTGCCCTGAACATCCTCTGTGCTGCTCCTTCTTAAAAGGCATTTAATTTAGAAGCCAGCTTTGATTTCTGCTTTTACGTCCCTTTTCCTCATCTCGCTGCCATGACATCTGTTTATCTCAAAATTCTGGACCAGTATTAAACTGAAAGGCTTATGTTGGAAAAGTGGGACTGATTGCAAGAAACAAGGGGCCAAACTCATTGACAGTTGTTCTGCGTGGTGGGAGCAGAAGCAGATGGGATACATCAGTGGAGGATGCACGTGCACAGAGGAGGGATCGGGCGGGTGCCCAATGTCGTCCGTACCAAATAAAGAAACAGCATGGTACAGAGGTTCAGGTAAAAAATAACAAAGGCACTGCAGTCCGTCTGTCCTTTTTCCAATTGACATAGGAAATTCTAGTGACAATGAATACAAAGAGCTTTATCAAATATACTGGGAGAAAGCTAAGTAGTATAAGTTTGCTATCATTCATAGTAAGTTCCCCCAACATATAAGGTAGATGGGAATTCTTTCTAATCAGAGCCCAAGAGAGGGGAGGGGAAGCTATTGTTAAATAATTGAACTTACTCAGATCAGCAAGTCTCTACTCCTTTCCCCTTGGCTGCTCCTTTCACTCATTTTTATAAAATGACCATCAAGACCAATTTACATGGTGAGAAGAAGTCGCAGTGAGTGAGAGAGGATGTATGGCAATTCTCAGCCCTCTGTTTGCCCTGTGAATGGCAGGGGATTAAGGAAAGGTAGAGGTTGGGAGTCAGGGCTGGTTGAGAGGGAGATGTATAAATCTTGGATATTACTGAGCTGACAAATTTACCTGTTCCCTTGGGAACTCTATCCCCAAGGTCCGGCTAGGACATCCTCATGACCCGATTCATCACTTTCTTTCATCAGCTAATGGATCGTATTTTGGAATCAAGTTTTTTATTTAGCAGCATAATCCAGGAAAATATGATGAAAGACCTTAACTATTTACCTTTGCTGGCCTTTCCTTAGCAATAGCTCAGTGTGTGTTGTGGCCCACCTTTCCTTTCAGCTGCAGCTGTGATGGACAGTTCCTGTGCACTTCAGTGTCCCGCCTCAGCTGTTCCCAGCCTCTCAGCTTTTCTGCCTCAGGACTTCTTCCTGAACCACAAGAGCTTGCACAACCTAAACTCAGGATAGTTGAGAAGTTTGGGAGGAGTTGGTGCCTCTGGAGGTGCCCCTCAAATAATGGGGGATGGGAGTCTGCAGATGAATGCCCCAGACTCCCGTGCTTTGGAGGCAAAATTCTGAGATGCATTCTACAAGAGTCACCAGTGGGATAGCCAGCTCTCCAAAACAGCCTTTATTATCTTTTCCTCCTTCCTTGTCTCAATTTTCCTTCTCTTCACTCCTGCTTCCCGGAATCACCTCCAAAATGAGCTGCATGCGCATCCTAGTTTCAAGCTCTGCTTTCAGAGGAATACAAATTAAGAGATGCTTATAAAATGAATAGGATGCAGTGCTGGCCAGACTGACATGCATATATGCCAGCCTTCCATATAGCTTGGTTCATCTATAGCATTCCTTGGACTTTGAACTGATAACTAAAAGAGAAAATTAGAAAATTAAAAATATTCTTATGTTGAAAATTTTCTCATATATTGCTGGCATCTCATTATGTAATCATCTGTGCAGACAGCTTTACTGAGGTCCCACTCTTGTCAGGCACCATGCTCCAGGCTGGTGCTAGAAAGAGAAATAAGGTATGGTTTCTGCCTAATGGGAGTGTATGGTCTATCAGAGAGAGACAATGCTGGAAATCTGGCAAGAGTATAGTGAGGGCTCAATGGCAATGGTCGGTTGTGCATCTGTGGTTAGGAGCTGTGAGGATGAGTGGGTGAGAGGCAGCGGGGCAGACCCAGCCAGGGCATGACAAGACAGGAGGAGGCCTGAGTAAGGGCACACGAGCCTTGAGGCACGAGGAGCTCAGTCCTGGAGGAGAACTGCAAGCAGCTGGGGCAGAGTTTGTGGTTCACTTAGTACTAAGAGATGAAAGCATCTTCCTGATGTCCATGTGAAAGACAGTGGAAGTCGGTGAGGGGCTAAGAAGCTTCTTGAAACGTCATAACACGATAGCAACTGCATTCCTGTAGCAGCCTGCACTTTATAAAGCAGATCCCCAGATTGCTGCCCCAAACCGCGGGAGCTGGGCACAAAGCTTTTGACTCAGGATTCTAGGCTCTTTTTTTTCTTTTTAATTTTTTTTTGTTTTTGTTTTTGTTTGGTGAGGAAGATCAGCCCTGAGCTAACATCCGTGCTAATCCTCCTCTTTTTGCTGAGGAAGACCGGCTCTGAGCTAACATCTATTGCCAATCCTCCTCCTTTTTTTTTTTGCCCCCAAAGCCCCAGTAGATAGTTGTATGTCATAGTTGCACATCCTTCTAGTTGCTGTATGTGGGACGCCGCCTCAGCATGGCCAGAGAAGCGGTGCGTCGGTGCGCGCCCGGGATCCGAACCCAGGCCGCCGGTAGCGGAGCGTGCGCACTTAACCGCTAAGCCACGGGGCTGGCCCATTTCCTTTTTAATTTTATGACAACTTTATTTCTAATTTTTCAAATTGACTTTCTTGATTTAGTTAGGGTCTCGGGGGCATAGGGTATTAGCCAATGTCATATTCACCGTGATGCATTTGTTCAGGGCAAATCTTAACTTTCTTTTCCTCCTTCGGAAGAAAGGGCTACAGGAATGCCTTGGAAGAAATGTGAAGCTAAAGCACCTTTACTGAAACTTGATTCCTTTTGGGCATCATTTCCAGATTCCCTGCCACTACCAGTGTGCTTTTCCCTCCTAAATGCGCCTGCAATCTTGGCCCCACTCACTGGAGTATTGATATTTACAGTGCTATCGTCTGATTCTCTAGTCCAAGCCAGCAGAAAATTTTGCCCAAATCCTTGGTAGAGAGGCTACTTGAAAGTCCCTGTTTTACTTTATAATTCCATGCAAAGACCTCTTCTTCATTCCTGAATTTAAAGATATAAAGAATTGGAGAAAACATCTCTGTATGTCCAAAAGATACATCTCAGGCAAGACCTGTCGCAGTTGTCAGTTCCACATAATTTCCAGGGTGATCCATAGCCTTGCCCCCATAAACCACTGAGCCACCTTCTTTATTCACTTCTTCCACTGTTCCAAGGAACGTGCTCACTGCCTGTTTGATGTGAGTGGTCTGTAGAGAACATTAGCATCTGATGAGTTCCCTGTACAGATCTGCGCATAGGCCTTTTTAAGTTCATTTACAACTTCATCCTGGATGCTTTCATGTAAAAACAGTCGCTTCACAATGTGCACCTCTGGCCAGAAATTCTAGCTCTTTGCACTATGCAATATTGCTTCCCTATAATGACTTTCACATTTTTTTATTGAGATATAATTGGCATATGTATAACATAATATTGGTTTCGTGTGTACAACATAATGATTTGATGTGTGTTACATCACCACACATAGTTACAAAATTTTTTTTCTTTTAATGAAAACGTTTAAGATCTACTCTGTTAGCAACTTTCAAATGTACAATATAGAATTATTAACTATAGTCAGCATGCTCTACATTACATCTCCATGACTTATTTATTTTATAACTAGAAGTTGGTACCTTTGACCATCTTCACCCATTTTGCTCATCGCCCACCCCTCACCTCTGGCAACCACCAATCTGTTCACTGTATCTATGAGTTCAGTTATTTTTAGATTCCACATGTAAGTGAAATCATATGGTATTTGTCTTTCTCCGTTTGACTTACTTCATTTAGCTTAATGTCCTCAAGGTCTATCCATGTTGTAGCAAATGACAGGATTTCCTTCTTTTTTATGGCTGAATAATATTCCATTGTATATGTATACCACATTTTCTTTATCCACTCATCCATTGATGAACACTTAGGTTGTTTCCATGTCTTGGCTGTTGTAAATAATGCTGCAATAAACACAGAGATTCAGACATCTTTTTGAGTTAGTGTTTTTGTTTCCTCCGAATAAATACCCAGAAGTGGAATTGCTGGATCATATGGTATTTCTATTTTTAATTTTTTGAGGACCCTCCATACTGTTTTCCATAGTGCTTGCACCAATTTCCATTCCCACCAACAGTGCGCAAGTGTTCCCTTTTCTCCACATCCTCGCCAACACTTGTTATTTCTTGTCTTTTTGATATTAGCCATTTTAACAGGTGTGAGGTAAATCTCATTGTCATTTTGATGATCAGTACCTGTTCATGTACCTGTTGGCCATCTGTATGTCTTCTTTAGAAAAATGACTGTTCAGCTCTGCTTATTTTTTACTCATATTGTTTGGGGTTTTTTGCTGTTGAGTTTATGAGTTCTTTATATAATTTGAATATTAACCCCTTGTCAGATATATGATTTGCAAATATTTTCTCCCATTTGGTGGGTTGCCTTTTCATTTTGTTGATGGTTTCCTTTGCTGTGTAGAAGCTTTTTAGTGTGATGTAGTCCCACTTGTTGATTTTTGCTTTTGTTGCCATTGCTTTTGGTGTCAAATCCAAAAAGTCATCACCAAGGCCGATGTCAAAGAGCTTACTGCCTATGTTTTCTTCTAGGAGATTTATGATTTCAAGTCTTACATTCAAGGCTTTAATCCATTTTGAGTTAATTTTTGTGTATGGTTTAAGATTCTGGTCCAGTTTCATTCTTTTACGTGTAGCTGTCCACTTGTCCCACCACCATTTATTGAAAAGACTGTCCTTTCCCCATTGTATATTCTTGGCTCCTTCATCATAAATTAATTGACCACATGTGCGTGGGTTTATTTCTGGGCTCTCTATTCTGTTTCATTCATATATGTATCTGATTTTATGTAAATACCATACTGTTTTGATTACAGTAGCTTTGTAATATAGTTTGAAATCAGGAAGCATGATGCCTCCAGCTTTGTTCTTTCTCAAGATTGCTTTGGCTACTTAGGCTCTTTTGTGGTTCCATACAAATTTTAGGATTGTTTATTCTATTTCTGTGAAAAATGCCATTGGGATTTTGATAGAGATTTCATTGAATCTGTATATTGCTTTGGGTAGTATGGATATTTTAACAATATTAATTCTTCCAATTAATGAGTGCAAAATATCTTTCCGTTTATTTGTGTCTTCAGTTTCCTTCATCAGTGTCCTCTAGTTTTCTGTGTACACCCCCTTGGTTAAATCTACTTCTAGATATTTTATTCTTTTTGATGAAATTGTAAATGGGATTGTTTTCTTAATTTCTCTTTCTGATTAGTGTATAGAAACACAACAGATTTATGTATATTGATTTTGTATCCAACAACTTTACTGAATTCATTTATTAGTTCTGTTTTTTGGTGGAGTCTTTAGGGTTTTTTATATATAATATCATGTCATCTGCAAATAGTAGACAGTTTTACTTCTTCCTTTCCAATTTGTATGCCTTTTATTTCTTTTTCTTGCCTAATTGCTCTGGCTAGGACTTCCAATATTTTGTTAAATAAAAGTGGTGAGAGGGACATCCTTGTATTGTTCCTGATCTTAGAGGAAAAGCTTTCAGCTTTTCACGTTGAGTATGATGTTACCTGTGGACTTGTCATATATGACCTTTATTAAGTTGAAGTATGTTCCCTCTATACCACTTTGTTGAGTTTTTATCATAAATGGATGTTGAATTTTGTGAGATACTTTTTCTGCATCTATTGAGATGATCATATGATTTTTATCATTCATTTTGTTCATGTGGTATGTCACATTGATTGATTTGCAGATGTTGAATCTAAATTTTAAACTCCTTTTTACTGCAAGGCTTACAGTAGAAAATCAGGGCTAAGCTTTATAAAAGTTCTAGTTCTTAACTTTTCTTTCTTTCTTCCTCTTTTTATTCTAGGGAAAAATATTTAGTGAGAGAGAGTAGAAGAATTATTTCGTAAAAAATGAAGATTTATTTTGGAAGTGCACATAAGTGACTCTGTCCAGAGAAATAGGAAAAAAATGATACATTCAGTTCAATCTGAATAGGAATTTAGTCTGCTATGAGCTTTCAGAATGATTGCAAGAATGAGGATTTATGAGAAGAGAAAACTCATCTGTGACTTAGTGAGAAGTGGGTGCTGAAATCTGTCTTTGCTCAGAGGAGTCATTTCAGAGAAGCCCAAAATAATGGTATCGATGTCTTACCATCTGTTTTTTCAGCCCAATTTGTACCAACCTTTTAAAAAACACTCATGGGTACACAGGCATCTGCACGCACTATTTTGGCCCTGAAGTGGGCAATAAACATTGCATAATCATTATTACAGAATTGGACTTGAACTGTCTTGAACTTTCTGCGTGTTCATTGGCTGATTGATGCTTTGTACATTGAGCATCTTCAAAGAATACCAAACAGAGGAACTGTTTTTGCATTTTCTTCAGAGAGCTCCCTATGGCTTCTGGTATGTGAGGGAAGGTAGTGGAGAGGGGAGCGATTCGTTCTTGCTTTCTGGGTCTGTTTTATGTGGTCCACTGGCAGCATCCCTGCAATCATCTCACTTTAATGTTTTCTGTTCTTCTTTGTTTTTAATCTTTTTGAGACAACAGCTGGATTCTGCTTTTAGTGCTTACTCTTGATTCCTGTCCTGTCGTAAGCCACCCCCATTCTGGTGGGTTTTTTTTTTTTTTTAAAGGTATGTGGCATCCTACTTTTCCATCGTATTTAATTAAAAGTTTGGCTTTTTGGAACTTGTCATTGGCAATTGCTAGAAAACAGAGCCAGTGGATATTTCCAAGGAGTTCAAGATCCTCTTTTACTCTTGCAGCCGCCCCATCCAAAGGTCGAATACTTTCTACCAACTCTCTGCTTTGGTGAAAGTTCACAATGCATGCTTTACCTGAGATAAACTTCACATGTTTATTTTTAACTTACATGAACATGCTGAAAAAGTTGTATTTCCTGAGTTATTGTTTACAAATTTCTGTGATTTTAGTTATTACTAAAATGGTTTAATTTTATATATGGCAAATCTATTTCTAACTTGGTTCTCTGAGATTGCCTCTTCTAAATTTTATGCTGACATAATTTTTCCCCAAAATATATATGCTCAGGTCACCAAGGGCATTCAGAGATGAATATCTCATTTTTGTATATGAGAAGAAGGGAGTTGGAGAGGGGAGGGATAAAAATAACATTTTCTCAAAAAAGAATAACCAATGAGAATTTGCCCCAGATTATGAATTTATAGGATGAGCTATATATTTATGACAATTTAAAAAATTAACCCACTTTTGATCAGATTTCTAACATTCTCCATGGCCATGATATTCTCTTCTATCATAGCTTTATTTTGGAAAATTATAGTGAAAATGGAGCCTTTCTGGGAAATAACCCAGTATTGAGAAAGAAACACCATTAAGACATTTTCTGAGAAATCAAAATTTTAAACATTTTTTAAAAAATCCTCCATTTTTATGCCAGATTATATGAACTACTGAACTTCACACAAAACTTAACATCTAATAAGAAAACAGAAGCTATTAAAGCTCTCAAGATTTATTAACCTTCCTTTTGAGGTCTTTGATTTGAAATGTCCTTATCGAGATAGGACAGAATGAAATTGCCTCGTGAATGAAGCATTTTAGGATTTGTGAGAAAAGCCATCTTATTAATCTTTTTTTTTTTCAGATAACATAATTTCAGGATAAATCATGATGGAACCCTGAATTATAATCTACAAATTAGAATATAATTGTGCAATTTGTGTTTGATTCTCTTGCTCACATTTTATATTAGGCTTATTTCTTTGCCGACTTACAGTATTGTGTTTTTCATCAACAGCTATTTAAAGCCATTCACATAATCAAAATAATATTTATAGATATTCAGAAAATGATTAATCTTAGGATTGTGGTAAACCAGAAAACCTTACTCTGTGGATTTGCCACCTCCCACAACAAAAAAATTCAAGTTTTGGTTAAGTTCCCTGAAGGAGTTAGTGAAAATTAGTTTCTTTTGGAAAGATCGTACAATGGAAAGACTAATTTAAATTAGGAGGGCACACTGGGCTTGGCAGAGGGCATTGTGAGAAAGCAAAGCACAATTTTCCTCCAAACAAAGGCAAGCTTGTTGGAGAGCATGCTTTATTGCCTGGAAATTCTATATATATGCAAAGTTGCTCATCAATTCACTGTTGGGTTTTATGTGCTTGGTTTCTCCTTTTGTTTGGAAAAATCAGATGCTAAAGAAAGTAGGCGTAGCTCTGCGTGCTATAAGCACAGAGAAACCTACACACGCCAGTTCTCTTGATGTGTGGTGTTTCTGCGTGGGGAGCTGCCTGCGGGAGGGATGGTCAGACTTGGACTTCATGCAGGTAAAATCAGGGGATATGCTTCAGCAGAGCCCACCTAGAATTCCCGGAAAGTGACTTTCCTGCATCTCTTTTTGATCCCTCCCTGTGACAGCCAGGTGGATATATTGGGTAAGTTAGGTTCACATCCTGAAGTCCACTCAGTGTTGTCTCTTTTTCTAAATAGCTTTATGGAGACGTAACTCACGTATCATACAACTTGCCCACTTAACGTGTACAATTCAATAGCTTTTAGTATGTTCTGCAACCATCACTACAATCGATTTGAGAACATTTTTATCACCCCAAAAAGACAAACCACTCCCTGACTAGTGTTCTCTTGAGACCCAGATTTGGATAAATTAATTCAATGAAGTGAATCTCTAGGATGCTTTTAAATGGGAGTTCTCATCTTTGGAATTGTCTTCTTCACTCCGTGTCTTAGTTTCGTGGCATAGCCGCTACGTTCAGTACTCATAAATAGCATGTGTACGGTACTTTACAGTGTGCAAAGCGTTTTCTGTCTAACTGCAGCTGTGAGGCTCAACTGGCAGCGTGACAAGTTTGGGGTGAGGTTCCCAGGTGACTGGCCTGGAGGAAAGGAACTGTGTTATTTGTCAACATCAAAGGGCGAGGCCTGCAGGCTGGAACTCTGGTGTTTGAGCAACCTTAGCATAACTGTGTGGGGTCTAGTCTGGGATGGGGACAGCAGGAAAGTCAGTGGCCAGACATGGATCCAGGCTGAGAAGAGGGCTGTGGGTACCAGGAGGATTTCCATATAGGAGGTTGCAGGTTTGGAAGTCAAACATCAAGATGGAAGATTTCTTGAAGCAGGAGACAAAGATCTGAAAGGGAAGTGGAGATCGTGGGAAACGTCTGGATGGGGATGAGGTCCACGCCTGAAGTAGGAGGAGCTGGAGTGGGCACAGGAAATCCAGGAAGAAGTCTGGCGTGGCTGCTGTATCTTGCGCCCTGTGAGTGAATCCCACACAGCATACACCTCACACTCAGCTTCGCCCAGACCACCTCCTCCGCATTATCTGAGCAGCTCTGGCCTTTGATATTTTTCTCTCCAACCTCTTCCCCACCCCCATTCCTTTCCTTAGGTTTACCTCCCTCTGTGGACCCATTTGGAGGCTCCTCTGGTCAACAGTCTCTCTTAGACTCAAATCCTTCCCTCTGGCAAGCTCCTTACGTCCATAGGTGAAATGAAGAGGCCCTTGGCCGGGCATCTCAGCTCCTTGGGATGCAGAAAGGCTGGACCAGCCCACTTCCACTTGGAGGAGAGAACAGAGGATGAACCAGAATGTCATCATTTGGAGGGCTTGGGGTGGGTGGAGAAGGTTCAGATAAGATACCCCTGGGAGCTGGGGTCCAGATTCAGATTCCCTCACCTGGCTGCCCTCCTCCTGGGCTGTCCCCATCTCTGTCCTTAAAGGTGTCATTTTCAGCTTCTGACACTTTCACTGGAGGAAGGAGAATCCTTTTGTCCAGATTAGCTATGTACTGTGTGGGAAAGTCATTGGCAATATTTCCTCTCCCAGTGTGGCCTCTAAGGAATTTTTCATAAGACACTCCTGTATTCCCTAAAGTTTTCTCCTCTCCAGATTGTTCCAACTCTCTGTTGCAATATGGTATAATTTCTCCCCCAAATTTAAATATACGTCCCTGTATTTGATAGGTGTTATTTAAAAGCCATGTATATGTTGATTTGGGAGAAATGTATTGTTATTTTGAAAACATCAGGAACTTTATTTAAACCTACAATACAATCAAGAATACCCATATAGTACAAATATTGGAAAACACACATTCATATTATATATTGGATTTTCCTAAGCATGGCACACCTGTATCAGATTGTGTAGATTTTTATGTTGACTGGTAGAAAGGTTGTCTCTCTCCTTCTAGCACTGTAGAGATAATTTATAGGAAAGCCCAGTGTAGCTATTTTCTGGCTGGGGAATTGACATTTGAAGTTGAGTTTCTAGATTGCAGCAGAAATCTGTTTTTGTCTCTGGTCAAAGGTTAATCTGTGCACGACAGTTAGACTCATCGGCTCTGTTAACGTTGGCAATGGGACATCTGGTGTCCTTGGGCCACAAGGCGGCCCAGTGTGGAGAATACAAGAAAGCCGGAATGTACTTCCCAGAAAACCTAGCCACAAAAGCTGTAAGGCTGACTCCTGAGGGCAGCGGCCAGCAATCAAAACGACAGTGCTAAAAGAGCCTAGAAAATTCTGACTTGGCGCAGGATGGCATTGAGACCAAGGGGATCCTCTTCTCTGGTGGGTGGGGCCTGCCGAAAGGGTTTACCAACAGGGAAAGAACCAAAAACTGGACTAGGTGATTGCATCACGGTTTGGGGTCATCTGTAAAGGTTGGACAGTATGGCAGACTAGAAATAGAGGTATAACGGACGAGAAGTATCCTCTAGGGAAGAGGGGCAGACAAGGGCAAGGCAGGCTGTGGACTGCATTGAGGACCAGCAAGGGAATGGACATGCTTGTCAAGGAGTAAAGGCTGAAGCCCAGGTATGGTGGCCAAGGTCATGAGGTGGGAATAGAGGAAGGCTGTGGCTTTGTGGCCGTGAGGTGTTGCCTTTCTACCTCCTGCACCCCTCCTCCCCACGTGCCAGATACCTGGACACATGGCATCCAGGGAAGCTCTGGACCTTCCCTGCTTGTGGGGACAGAGCTCCCAGTCCAATGGCTGTGGAGAGGCAGAGGCAGCCAGACCTACAAAATGGGGACGGAGCCTGCAATTGAGCTGAGTTGGGGAAGGCAGATGTTGACAGAATAGATGCATTAAGAGTAATCATTTAAAGTTTCAACTCTGACTCCTTTTCATTTTGGCTAACTTTTAATTTTGATGTAACTTAAAATATACCCAGAAAAGTTGCAAGAATAGTATAAAGAACTCCTCTAGACTCTTTACTCCGATTCTGCCAATTGTTTACATTTTGCACCATTTGCTTCATCATTCTCTCTCGCTCTTTTTTTCTGAGTCATTGCTAAGTTCAGACATTGTATCCCTTTACCTCTAAATATTAAATATTTCAGGGCATGTTTCCTTAGAACAAGGACATTGTCTTATGTAACCACAACACAGTTATCAAAATCAGTAAATCCGGCTCCTTTTAACACTAATGATATTCAAACACCATCCATAATGTTATTCAAACACCATCCATAATGTTTTATAATTTCTATTCTATTATTTTTAAGTTATTTCAGAGACTGAAATTTAATTAAATTTCTTTTTCCTTGTGATAGTGTTGGGGGAGAGAGCACACACTATTTTATCTTCAAATATGTGACATGAGAAGCCTTTGCCAAGTTTACAAAAGCACAGTTGGCAGTCAACGGAGTTACCACATAATGACACCAATTAGATAAAGCTATCAGAGAGATCAAAGAAATTTTCTGAGTGATATGCTTGCATATTTTTTTTGCCTTGGAGTTAAATTTTTACAGTGCTATCTCATTTTCAAGACTAAAACTGAAATCACTACTTGATAAGACCCATGTTTTTGCCTTAAATTCGGGGAAGATATTTTTTTTTTTTTTTTTTTTTTTTGTGAGGAGATCAGCCCTGAGCTAACATCCGCCAATCCTCCTCTTTTTTTGCTGAGGAAGACGGCCCTGGGCTAACATCGGTGCCCATCTTCCTCCACTTTACATGGGACGCCGCCACAGCATGGCTTACCAAGCAGTACTTCGGTGCGCGCCCGGGATCCGAACCAGCGAACCCCGGGCCGCCGCAGCGGAGCGCGCGCACCCAACCGCTTGCGCCACCGGGCCGGCCCCTCGGGGAAGATATTTTAATGATGCAAATTCAATTTATTTTCCTTACTTCCCCCAATTGGGTTAAATGGGAATATAGCCCAAAAATGAGGTGTCTCACAAGAAAGCAATGGTGAAATGTGTTCTGATAGCAAAAGCTTCCCAAGACATAACATTAGAGAGAAAAAAGAAGGCTAAAACATCGTGTAGCCTATGATCCCATTTGTTTAAAGCCAACTGAGATAAATATGTTGGTGTGTGCATAGAACATTCTGGAAGTTACAGAAGAAATGAGTATCAGCAGTGGTTCGCTTGGCAGTGGGACTGGGTGGGTCAGGAGGTGGAGGGCAGTGAGGGGAGAGAAATATTTTTTTCATTTTATGCTCCTTGTAGTTTAAATTTTTTATCGTGTGCTTTTATTTATTTTATAGAAATAAAAATTTTTTTGCTAGGGAGAGAGGGAAGGAGAGAGAGAGAACAGTAGTTAGAACAAAAACCAAAAGGCAAACTTATTAAAAATGATGTAGCTTAGAAAGCAACAGCAATAAGTGGAATTATGAAAAAAATAAGTGGGATATGTAAAATGAATCGTTTTCTACCTTTAGCTGTTTATGTATGGCTGCCAGTTTTCCAGCAAGATTCATACATGAGTCTCTTAAAACTAAATGTTCACTAATGAGGGTATTTTGGTGCTAATTCTGGTAGAGCAGGCTGGCTGCTCTATCGCTCTGTACTTGCTTTTAAATTACAAAATTGATTAGTATTCATAGATTCTGATGAGTTAAATTTAGGTTTTGTTTTCATCGGCATCAACTTATCTTCACGCTCCAACTGTCCCTTCTCTGAAAGCAAGAAGCTTATTCATAAAGAGCAAACAAACCTCACAGAGATATTTGACCATGTCCATCATATGATTTCAAATAGCTTCTTTCATCCTATCTCCAAATCATTAGATTTATTTTTGTGGATCTTCATGCATTAGACTTGTTTCTTTTTCAAACGTTAGTTTTTTTAAATGGAAATGTGCCCCTTGGCAGAATCAGTACGAGAAGAAATTTCATGTTGTAGAGGGAAAGGGAACTAATATTTATCATGTGCCCAGGTTGTGAGGAGCTTTTACATGGGTTATCTCCTTCAGTCCTTCCATCAACCATGAGGGGCACCTGATAATATTTCTGGTTTATTACTGAGGAACCTGAACCTCAGAGTGGTTAAGAAATTCTATCAGTAATTTGTTCACTTATTCATTCACTCAGCAAATATCATTGAAAGTCGGCTATGTCCCAGGCACTGTGCTAGGTTCTGGGAATGTGGTGGGAGAATATAGATGTGGTCCCTGCCCTCTATTAGCCTGTAGTGGAACAGAGGAGAAAGGAGTTGAACCAGCACACACTCACATACAGTACATAGCCACACATTACCCGGGCACGGTAATTGTTGATGGCAAGCCATAATGCTAAGAAAGAGAATAACAAGAGACTCATGTAAACTAGGGGCTCAGGGAAGGCCACTCTGAAGAGGCCATGTGTAAGCACAGGTGAGTAGAAATTGGCAAGGCCAAGTGTTGGGAAGTGCATTCCAGGCAGCAGGAGGCCTGGAGATAAAAGCTCGATGTGCTTGAAGATCTGAAAGGGGCCAGTGTGGTTGGTGGAGAAGAGTATGGGAGCTGAGGCTGGAGGGGCAGGCGGGAGCTAGGTCGTGTGAAGGCTTGCAAGTCTTGTTAGCACCAGAGAACTAGGATGGGAGCTCACATTTGCCTGGATCTTAAAGCTTGCATCCCCCCAACTCTTTCAGCCTTGCCCTCCCTCGTGCCGCACCCCTCAGACACATGGCACTATAATGTTCTCTTTCACACTATTTTCCAGAATGACTAGAGCACCACTTTTATTATTGACACCTCCTAGTGTTCATGCTGGAAGAAATAGGGCCTAATCTGATATTTGATGATATAGAGAAGAATTAGAAAGTATGGGGCCTGGGTAAGACCCCTAAGAACACACTCTGTGGGGAAAACAGAGCTGAGATTATCTAGAGTGGAGAGATCATAGAAACCAGGAACCACTCAAAGGATTCAAGGGATACAATATTCCACAATAAACAGAAGCTTCCAAACCACACAGATCTATAACACCGTGATTTCCCAGATAGATGCAGTAGGTATACATTGGATTGGATTGACAAGGGTGTTTCAAGATTGTTTATGGCAACTTGGAGCAGAAGTAATAGAAATGATGATAATGAAGGGAGATGAAGAGAGTAGGTGCGAACAATGTGTATGGACAGAAGAGCTGCAGGAGTTTGGAATGAATTGAAGTAGAAAGTCTCTAAAAGTCAAGAATGGCTGAAGCTAAGAAGTAACCTACTCCAGGCTGTTGAGTTCCATCAATGTACAAAACAGATAAAAGTCACTGCCCTCATGTAGTTTCCATTCTAGTGACCAGTGTGCGTAAATATGGCCAAAGCTGAGATACTGTGTGCCCACTGGGGGTTACGGGGTAGGACTGGAGTTAAGGAGATAGAACAGGTGGGTTATATATGGATGCTTCCCGAAAAACTTGGTCAGAAAACAACCAGAGA
The DNA here is from genome assembly GCF_020826845.1 of Diceros bicornis minor. NCBI lineage: Eukaryota > Metazoa > Chordata > Mammalia > Perissodactyla > Rhinocerotidae > Diceros > Diceros bicornis. The sequence continues at coordinate 76,535 of NW_026691044.1, forward strand.
AATGCAGAGTACCTATGCCCCAGTGATTTTAGGTTTTGAGGGACAAAGCCAGAAACTAAAGAAATGTCTCTAAAGTGGGAAGTTCGGATATCTTTTTGGGCCAGGAAAGTCTTCCTACCCTCTTATCTTAGTCTGTTGGGGCTGCTATGACAGAATACCACAGACTGGGTGGCTTATAAACAACAGAAATTTATTTTTCATATTCTGAAGGCTGGAAGTCTGAGGTCAGGGTACCAGCATGGTCGGGTGAGGGCCCTCTCCCGGGTCGCAGACTTTTCCTGGTTTCCTCACATGGAGGAAGGGGGCGAGAGAGCTCTCTGGGGTCTCTTATAACAGCACTGATCCCATTCATGAGGGCCCCACCCTCATGACTTAAGCACCTCCCAAAGGCCCAACCTCCTGATACCATCACCTTTGGTGTTACGATTTCAACATATGGATTTGGGGGGGCCACACCCAGACCATAGCATCCCCTGAATTACTGTCCCCGTCCTGCTCGGCCTATAGTCCTTTGTGTAGAACATTGTGGAGCAAGAAAGCAAAAACAAAATGTTGGTAGTTTGCTCTCATGGGATGACAGTCCTGGGCTAGTACTTTCTGTGAAATGATCCTTTATTTTAGGTTTTTAAATGATCAATGCATCCCAATTCTGTATTATAGATATTTAAGCACTTTTTTGGAATTTGCCTGTTTCCATGTTATGTATTACTGATAAGAGCTGGGTTTGATCATTTTAATTCAGAATAACTATACTTAATGTCCATCACCCTTTGAAGACTAATGCAGTTAAATAAAATGTCAATCAACTGTTTTTATTATAAACAGGGAGGCAGCAGCTATTTTTTTCAATGTTCATCATCATATTTATATATTAGATGGACTGTAGTAGGTTCAGGCTTAGCAAAAAGAGAGGTTTGAGGATTGACTATGCAGTAACAGCTCTGGAGCAGACGATTTTATGACTGTCAGTTAAGTAGCATTGACCTACTGTGTCTACACGTCTTGCTCTCAATTTGAGTTTCCCTAAGAGAAGCTCCTGGCTAATTTAATTACTCGAATATGCAGAGTGTGCACTAACTTAAGTTATAACCATTCCAGTGAAATCTCTGAACCTTTTAGTCGTATTGAAAATACAGATGTGTTGAGTGTGCTTCAACAAGAAATCTGAGGCTTTAGTGTCGTAACTGTAAGTGGTTGGAGATTGTTTCATCTCGAGGAATGAAGTGTCTTTCCCACCCTCTGCTCTGTATCCCTCTCTCTTCCTTCTCCCCCAAATTTAGACCCTCTTTTTAAGGGGCTCATGCCTTCCTTGTTTCCCTATCAAAACCATTCTCCAGGCAGCAATCAGAACAGTCTTTTAAAAACACCTGTCTAGGGGCCGGCCCGGTGGCATAGTGGTTAAGTTCACGGGCTCCGCTTCAGAGGCCTGAGTTCAGATCCCGGGTGCGGACCTACACACCGCTCATCAAGCCATGCTGTGGCAGCGTCCCATATACAAAGTAGAGTACAAAGTAGAGGCAGATTGACACAGATGTTAGCTCAGGGACCATCTTCCTCAAGCAAAAAGGGGAAGATTGGCAACAGATGTTTGCTCAGGGCCAATCTTCCTCACCAAAAAAAAAAAAAAACTGTCTGACTTATTTCACTTTGCATAGTACCCTCAAGGTCCATCCATGTTGTCACAAATGGCAAGATTTCATCTTTTTTTATGGCTAAGTAAACAAACGGACAGACACACACATAGATACAGAGAATAGATTGTTGGTTACCAGGGGGTGGAAGGAGGGCGAAGGGGGTAATGGGGCACAGGCATACAGTGACAGATGGTAACTAGACTTTTGGTGCTGAACATGATGTAGTCTATGCAGAAGGCAAAATATAACGATGTACACCTGAAATTTATACAATGTTACAAATTAATGCTACCTCAATAAAACAAAACAAAAAAAACACCTATCTATTCTTGTCACTTCCCACTTAAACTGCTTCTAGTTGCACTAAGGTAATGTTCAAAATCCTCATCGTGACCTGCAAGGCCTTACCTGTCTGGCCCCCACACTGCTTGGGCCTCACCACCTTCCCCCTCCCCCAACCCCCTTGTCCTGACTCTCTTGCCAGACTGGCCTTGTCTCTTAACACCACACCTGTTCCCTCTCTACCTGGAAGCCTTGTTCTTCCTATCCGCCCCCACCCCCACTCTGAGCCTCCTCAGCCTCAGATCCCATGTCCTCATCGCGACTTCCAAATCTGGATCTATGCCCCCCTCCCAAACCCCCTGCCCACATTTTCAATGCACCCTGTACCCAAGAAAAGCTTCGAGCCCCTGGCACCACTGCATGAGATGCTTGTATAATCATGTGGGAATGGTTGTCCCCCTCACTAGACCAAGGCTGGCGGGGTCCCCACTGTGAGGACCCCACTGTGCCTCCCTTGTCACTTGACTGACTAAGTGAATGCTTGTTTATTCTCCTGTTCCTTCAGGGCTAATCTGACTGACTCTATAACTGGGTGAGAGCTGGCTAAACCATTGTTTTTCACAGTTAATTATTCTGCTCTCACTTGACAGTACTTTAGGGTCCCTATACCCACTGGTTGGAATCTCGGCACCTTCACAGACCCCTAGGAGAGAAAATGTCAAATGGGTGCGTTTTGAGTGAGAACGTTATTTGCTTACTTGTCACATCATCCCTCTCGGGCTTTAGTCTAGGATTTTTAAACCATTTGGGTTCGGAAAACTTTGTCCAGTAGAGCTATGGTTGTGATTATGAGACTCCAAACTATAGCTCTCGCAGGTTGGTCATGAATTAAAAATTGCCAGGAGTTAGCAAGCAGTATTTTGTCTCCATTTGGAAATATCTGTATTAGGGCCACAGGATGTAGTTAAACGTCACTGAAGACGTGGCGATGCTATAGACATCAGAAACAGAATAACTTGGCATAAGAAGTCAGCTCCATCCAGCCAGTGATCTGCTGGGGGAAAAGACAAACATATGGCTGTAAAAGGGTAAACAGAAAAATTCTGCTTGAAGGTTTCCATTTACAACTGCTTGACTTTTTCCCTTCTTTTCCACTCCTCATATGTTTAAGAATTCTCTAGCTCTCCGAGATTTTAGAGCAACGTGTCATGTCAATTTTCACATCGTGCATTACACATCATACAGCAGTTATGAAAGAACTCTTGCCAAGAAGCAGAAGAAAGGGACCTACACGTTATCTCCCTATTCTAAGCCCTTTTCCCGTGTAATCATGATGCTTGCAGAGAAAGGACTTTTTAGGAACTCAGCTTCAATAGGCTGGGAGAGCCTAGTAAAGATGTAGTATAAAGATGTAAGCCATACCTCCACACCCCCGCAACAGTCCTCTTCCAATCTTCCCCAATCCTGGACACTGCCCACCATGGGCTATCATCGCATAGCCCTTTTCTGAGCACACGCCCCCCCGACCCCCCGGTGTTTGCAGCAATGCCTGTCAATCATCCTCGTGGCTTCCTGTTTTTAACGCTTTTCCAGTGCTCATATCCCAGCCTAAGGATACCAGTTGTGATTTCCCTGCAGCCTTATGATCTCCTAGTCAGAAGGGGGCCGGGGGGACAGTTGCTGGGAAGGGATGTGCCCAAAGCTCAGGGCTCCGCCTGTCTGCTCCTGGCTGGGCAGGAATGTGGTGCCAGTTGTGTGCTGCACTGGCCTCCCCAGTGGAGGCTCCTGCTGGCAGCCTGGACGGGCCTTGGCAGCGGGCAGCAGCTTGGAGAACGCTCAGCAAAGGCCTCACAATGTGCCAGGAAGACTTGACCTCCAGGGTGGGGAGTCTTCCCCTGCTGGGACCCCATTTTCTCTTGTCATGGAGGGGCCAGCTAAGGTTCAAGCTGCCAGCCTGCCTTTACTCTCTGAGTCCTGCTTTGCAGCAGAGACTGGCCTTTCAGAATGTGACAGATCCTTGTTATGCCTCCTGCTCCAGCAGACACCACCCAGCTTTTGTATTCCAGCTGCTGGGCTACAGCTGGGTCATGTGGAGCCTTTGTGCACATTAGAAGGAGGTACCCCTGCTCTGGGCGGGAGCAGCCCCAGGCGGGGGGTCAAGGCTGTGGAGCAGAGCTGGACCCACACCCAGCACCCCTCCACCCGGGGGTTGTTCTGCCAGCCTTCCAGCCAGCCTTCCTCAGTGGCCTCGGTGGGTCAACGAGTTGGCTGAGAGTCTCTTTCTGAGACTGCCATCTTTTGTTTCTTCTTAGAACACATTAGGATGGCCGGTAGCACATCTCCATCTCAATTTAGGGACGGGCATCTGGCCTCACTAGCCTGACCGTCTTCCCTCCCTTCGTACTGCTTTCTCTCTTCCCTCTGTTCTGAGCCACAGGCACTGACTTTGCTTTACAAACCAGCCGCTTGTGATTGACGATTCATTTGTTTAAAGATTCTCTTAATAAACAACAGTTCTGGCGGCTGAAAGGCTTCACTTATTTTTGTTAAATTATCTCGAGGCTTACTCTCTTGTGCTCCTCTTTTCTCCATCACTTTCTCCTTGGACTATTTTACCATGTGGACATAAAAATAGACAGTATATTATAAAATTATTTAAGGATGTCTATTATTTAAATTCCATTTGTCCCCAGCCCCCTTTAACAGACAGGTCGGCGGATGTATGGTGGGTCTTTATCCTGCGTGTATGTTAGCACCCTCAGTAACGTGAAGGTGTAACGTAGAGAATGTTCTTTCCTGAAGCTGAAGACTCTCACCTTGGGAGATATCATCATATATACTGTGATTATCTTGATTAATCCTTGGTTTGTTATTATTATTATTATCAACAACCATTTATTAAGTGCCTAATATGTGCTGGGCACTTTTATAGATTTTATTTCTCATTCTCCCAAAGGTCCTGAAAGATGGGTGTTGTTCTCCCAGGTTCCTTACCCAGGAAACTGAGATAAGTAACTCAGTCAAGCTCACACAGGGAGCCTGTGGCAGAATCAGAATGAAGACCCCGTTCTGGTGTGATTTCAATGTCTGCGTGCTTTCCATAACATCAGAGGTTCTTGGTTTTTTCCACTGAGGTTCCGTGACTGCGGAGGAAATCAGTACGTAATGCCTGGAGTCTAGACCCTTTGTAGCTGGAAGTAGCCAGCAGCAAGCTCGAAATTTCTTTGAAGTCTCATGCTTTAATCTTTAAAATTTATGCAAATTTAGCTTTCTACTCCCTAATATAAAAGCGTAAAAATAATCCTTTAAACTGCTTGACAGAGAATAAAATTTAAGCTCCAGGAAGAGCTCCTATTACCCCTTCTGACACGCCCTCCTGCCCTGCTGGGTGCCACACTGGGGGTCTGCACACCGGGGTCTCAACGTTGAGAAGGTCAGCATTGCGCTGTGGTGCATCTCAGCTAAATTCTTAGTACCAGTTCTGTGGATCAACCTTTCGGGTACAGAGAAACCTGTCACTTGGCCAATCCATAATCATAGAAGCCTTCATAACAGAGAGTAGACTCCCTAATGCTTCCCAGACAAATCCCAAATTAGTCTTTGTTGCTTCTCATGAGAATCTTTGAGTGACATCTGTCTGGCTTGAAGTTTAGAGATTATTTAATGTTGTGGTTTGTAAACTTTTATTTTTTAGAAGCAAAAGTCATCTTTCAAATTAAATGGCTCTTGGAACTCTAATTTATAAACAGATAAAAGTGAAGATACGCTAGTTGCCATGGGGTTGAAGGTTCTGCTTGCACGGTGCCCTTGCCTGAGGGTCCTCCAGGGAACCTAGGATTCTGCAGAATGAGGTTTGAAAACCTTGGATTTAGTTCAGAGTGCCCATTTTACAGATGGGGAGACTGAAGCCAGAGAGCTTGGAGGACTTGTGCGAGGTGGCCCAGTTGATTAGTGACAAAGCCAGGAGCAGATCCTGAGAACGCAGCCTGCCAGATTCTTCCGAGACCCTTGAAGGCCCTTGTAGTTTTCTCGTCATATGAATAACCAATTTGCTAACTGCCCTCAGAGGTCCTGGAGGGCCAGGGACTGGGGACGTTGAGGAGCACTCCAGCCAGGGGCCTTCACATTGTGGAGGGTGGATGGGTGTCTGGGCAGTTACAGGCGTGGCTGTTTCCCAAGAGCATGTGGAGATTTGAAAACGATCGAGTGAGGCCACTGAAGCTATTGAGGTGTTACAGTGTGTTGGAATCCAGGGAAAGGCTTTGCAGGGGGAGGTCAGCCCGGGCCCCGAAGAGAACATCATCAGGGGACTCAGCCAGGCCACTGTGCACCCCAGCAGCTGAGGTGTGGGAGGTGTTGGGGGTGACATTGAATGACCACCATAAAACGTTCTGGGTCACCTCTGAAAAACTGCTGAGCTCAGGTTTAAGCTAGCCTTGTACTGACTTCCATGTGGGGACCTTATGAAGCACGGCCTTGGCTAATTCCTTTTAGTTTTATTCTGTTTCTCAGAAAGCTTGAACTGTCTTTTAAACTTCTCTGAAGATATGAGCTGCTCCACAATCTAGGTTTACTAATACAGTCATCTCTCATTTTTCAGCTCATCACTTTAGCACCAATAAGCCCTATTACAAGGGAGCCCGGTATCTAACTCTCCAATTCCCTAACCACTAGAGGATTTTATAGTCAAAAGGAGTAACTTCCACCTCCACATGTTAAACTAAGAGACAAGGGCTGTCTGCTCATTCCACTGCTGTCATTACCCCCTGCCGCCTGGCGTCACATCCACTCTGATGATTGATACTGAATGTCACTGCAAGCCAGCCCTGCCAGTCCAGCCCCTGGGTAGACAGACACAGTGGGTGATCCCATGGTCTCAGTGTTGACTCAGCCAAGGATGAACAGTGAAAGTAAGTCTCTCTCCCACTTGACCCTCAACCACCCAGATCTCTGTCCCAGAGGCACTCTTTGTTACTACTGTCTTGTGTATACATCCAGAGACAGTCTATGTATTTACAAATCTTTATGAATATTCACATACACACATCTATTCTTTAATCCCCACAAAATGGTGGCATACTCTACACACAGTGTTGTAGTTTGCTTATTTAAAATTTTACAGTAGATTGTGGACATCACTCCACATCGGCACAGGTAGTGCTGCTTCATTCTTTTTAATGGCTGCATAATATTCCAACATCGTCTTTTTATCAGGAAATAACCCATCTTCATCTGCTTATCAGGAAGTAACCCAGAGGTCATCTACTTGTGGACGTTTGGGTTACTTCCTGCTTGTAATAAAACACAACAACAACAATAATAAACGGATACACATTTGCATATGTATTCAGGTAATTCAGGAGGCTCTACTTCTGCCCTCTAAGGGAGGTTCCTTGCTCAAAGGAAATACACATTATAAATGTAATAGATACTTCCAAATTGCCTTCCATTGAGGTTGTATCATTTTACACTCCCATAAGCAATATACGAGAGAACCTGTTTTCCCCACTCTCACCAACTGTGTGTTAGTGAACTTTTGAAACTTTGCCAAATCTGACAAGTGAAAAATGATATTGCACTATAGCTTCAATGTGCCTTTCTGTCGTGAGTGAGGTTCAGCATCTTTTCATGTGATATATTCTCTTATAGACTGCTTTTTGACTAGTGCTTGGAAGATGAAATGCTGCCCAAAGATCAGGCAATAAGCAAATGATTTAGGAATCCCAGTTTTCTGATATAGGTTTTATTCCAGCTAGCTGTTTTTATCCTAATTAATATAGGGTGCTCTGCAGGGTGCTACATAAGGAATCAATTTTCCTGCTTTAGTGAGTGTTTATTAAAAAGTGCCCTATGGCGTAGTGTTAGCGGTTAAGTGCGCGTGCTCTGCTTCAGCGGCCCGGAGTTCGCCGGTTTGGATCCTGGGCATGGACCTACGCACCGCTCATCAAGCCATGCTGAGGCAGCATCCCACGTAGCGCAACTAGAAGGATGTACAACTGTGACATACAGCTATCCACTGGGGCTTTGGGGAGAAAAAAGGAAAAAAGGAGGAAGATTGGCAACAGATGTTAACTCAGAGGCAATCTTCCTCAAAAAAAAAAAAAGAATCACAAAAAAAAAGTGCCCTGTCAATTTTAAAACATTGACATTTTATTTATAGTTATAAATATTTCAACCCTGTTTTTGCAATCTCCACTATACCAAAAGTTGTATACTGAAACCAATGTTATCTTATTAAATAAAGTACTTTTAAGTTCAATTCAGCAATGACATGTATGAAACACAGATTTGAACATTGACTGGATATTGTAGAGATGTTGTTACATTTCTTAGTTGTGATAGTAGTGGTGTGGTCTTGTTTGGGGGAAAAAAAAAGGAGTCCTCACCTTTTAGAGGTTCCTATCTAAGATATAGGGGTGGCGCCATCCCACTGGCAGAGAGCAGCAATGACTTGAAACGACTTCTGACGAAAGTGCAGGAAGTCTCAAAGTAGGCCTGCATCTGAACATCACGCAGACAAAAATCACGACCACAGAAGAACTACACAACTCTCACACAGACAATGAAGACACTAAAATGGTTCAAGATGTTGTTTACTGTGGTTCAGTCATCAATTTAAATGGAGACTGTAGCCAAGAAATCAAGAGAAGACTGAGACTTGGAGGGGCAGCAATGGAAGAATTAGGAAAGATCATCCAGTGTAAGGAAGTGTCATTAGGGACCAAGGCCAAGATGGGCCACACCCTCGTGTTCCCAGTTACTATGTACAGGTGCGAAAGCTGGGCGGTGAGGAAGGCTGACAGGAAAAAGATTGACTGATTTGAAATATGGTGCTGGAGGAGAGCTCTGCAGGTGCCCTGGACGCCCATAAAGACAAGCAAATGGGTCCTAGAACGAATTGAGCCTGAACTATCACTGGAGGCAAAAGTGATGAAACTGAGGCTGCCTTGCTTTGGGCCCTCGTGAGGAGGCAGGGGTCTGTGGAAAGACAATAATACTGGGAAAAGCAGACGGCAGCAGGGCAAGAGGAAGGCCAAACATGAGATGGCCTGACTCCATAAAGGAAGCCATAGGCGTGAGTCCGCAGGAGCTGAGCAGGGCCGTTGAGACAGGACATCGTGGACGTCACTCGTTCAGAGGGTCGCCAGGGGTCAGAGCCGACTTGATGGCACGTAACAACAACTGAAATGTTGATAGATTAAATGATATGATATCTGGGATTTGCTTCAAAATAATTCTGGAAGGGGCAAGTTGATAGGAGTGTAGATGAAATAACATTGGTCATGAGTTAATTATTGAGGATGGATGTTAGGTATGTGGTAGTCTGTCTATTTTTACGTACATTTGAAATTTTCCATAAAGATTCCAAAATTCAACAGATAAGTATTAAGTTCCTATTATGTGCAAGCCGTGGTGCCCTAGGTTGCAGGAGACAGACACTTCACAAGTACAGGGGGCCTTGGCAGCTTGTTCTCTGCACTGAGCCCAGAGCCTAGGACATTGTCTGCTTGTAGTAGGTGTTCAGTGCATACCCGTCCTGAAGTCCAGCCCGCACTCTGCTCCCTAAAGGGCTGCTCTGTTTTCTGTTCCCAAGAGCAGGGGCCCTGATGGTGTGCTCCATGAGTGAGCAACAGACCAAGTGCCATGAAGTTAAGGAAGGTGAAGTCGCATTTATGTAGGGGTCAGGGAGGTGCTTCGTGGGGTCCATGGGAATTCACATTGAGGTGCCTGAGACAGAGGACGTGTGCCACATCCTAAATAACATTTCTAAGCAAAGCAAAATTGCTCCTTTTATTTAACATGACTTATTTCTTTTAAGAGCCTGGTAGGGAATTGCTGACAGTAAGGTGAATAACTCAAAAGACTGAGGGGGTCACAAAAGCTTTTTAGAACATAACCCGGTCCCCTTCTGCTCTCTCTGAGCCTGTTTTGTTCCAAGTCTAGCATGATATGATGCCCAGAAATGTGCTTAATCAGTGGTCTCTCACGAGGAAGAAGAGGAGATGGTCTCAAAAGAAGGAAGAGAATCAGAATTGGGAAGTTGTCAAAGGAAGTGTCAGGAATTCAGGGGGATAGATGGGCCCCGTGGGTATGTTTGAGTGATTAGTTTAACTCAGAGCAGAGAAAATCATGATTTTTAATGTTTGCATGCAGGTGTTAGTATAGTTACCTCAGAATGAGAAGAAAAACGATTTTTAAAAAAAAGCTAGTCACGTCTTGACTAGAAGAAGGCTCTTTTGAGAAATCGTCAATGTTGCATTACAAACACCATTGAAATCTACCAAATGGGCCAGATGGTTGCTCGAATACCCCATGCTGCCAGCTGCCCATTGCTACAGATGAGGCCTTTTCTGCCGACGTTTATGTAACCCACAAGCACATCGTGGAGTGTTGATTCTTTTGATGCTGTTTAACATTTATGTGTCATCATAATTGTAAACCATAAATATACATGACACCATGCGATAAATAGAATTGCCCAGCTTTCATTCTGAAGGGTGAAGAGGCTGTATTTATTACCTGAGAAGAGAGGGTGTCTAATATTCATTTTCCATTCTTCATAAATGTCACCCCTCTCTCATTGGATGCTCTAGATGGCTTTACGCTCTCCAAGCCCTTATCCCTTCAAAACAGCAGAGACTCCAGGGGCTAATAAACATCGCTGAGCCCCAGGTTTTAAAGCATGCCTGGCCAGCCCGGTGGCGCAGGCAGTTAAGTGCGCACGTTCCGCTGCGGCAGCCCGGGGTGCGCCGGTTCGGATCCCGGGTGCGCACCGAACCGGCGCACCGCTTGTTAGGCCATGCTGTGGCGGCGTCCCATATAAAGTAGAGGAAGATGGGCATGGATGTTAGCCCAGGGCCAGTCTTCCTCAGCAAAAAAGAGGAGGATTGGCATTGGATGTTAGCTCAGGGCTGGTCCTCCTCACAAAAAAAAAAAAAAAAAAAAAAAAAGCATGCCTGGACCAAAAGTCAGGGGGACACAATTCAGGGGAATCCAGATAGTTCCAAATGAAGGCAAACTCCTTCATTTGACAACACTCCAAAAGTTCTTTGGAGGTCACGTAACGGGCAGGTGTACAGTGTAAAAGGAAGTAGGTAAATGGAATCAGCTTCTTTCAAAACAGACATTTTTCTAGAGATGCATTTCTTTTTGCTTTGAAAGAAAGCTGATTCAGTGCCATTCACCTATTAAGAAGGCAGCACACTTATTTGTATCTGCATCTGTAAAAGCCAAGTGTCTTTTCTCTCTGTAAAAACTTGAGCATGTGTCTGCGGGAGTGAGAAGCAGGACAAGAGGTGGAGGGGGAAGCAACAGCCCAGGCAATTCGGTTAATCAGTCACAAATGCATAAATGAACTGGCTGGGATAGACGACCCCCCCACCGCCACTCTGGGCAGGGGGCACATTCAGTCTTATCCAAGAAGACCTATTTAGAACACAGCATCTTTATTTTAGACCACAGATCCCAGACAGCACGTTTCATGGCTCTATAAATACAAGACTCAGATGCTTCCTGACACCCAACATTTCTGCTTTTTAACGTGTAAATAAATGACTGCTCCAAGTGAGTAAATATCTGTGCGTTGAGTTTACAATCTCGTCTTTCAGAAATGTCGACAGTACATGGCAGGACTTCCAGCTCCTCCTCACGGTGTTATGGAAACGGGCTCTAACAAGGACAGTAAGTGGAAAACGTGAACGTTTTGTATATAAAATGTGTCGTAGGGTATATGTTTTCATGTGACAAAAAATATGTCCTATGCCAGCTTGACGTAGTAAGTCTCCAGACTCTTTTGTGGATAAACAGACTTGCCAGCCCACACTTGAGTTATTTAAAAAAAATTGTTAATATAGTGTTATTTTGTGGTCCTAGCTGATAGAGGGAGGTATGCTCTGGTGCCGGTTGGAACTTCAGCATACGTAGAACGCTTTCTCAAAATATCTTTACTTTATAGTGAAATCCAGTGTTGTTTCTGTGCTCTTTACAAAATGCGATTCATGATCTGTGTTTGTCTCAGTCACATCCTGACACCTGAGGGCCCCACCTCTTGCTTATTTTGATGCTGTTGGTCAAGGAGAGAAGCAGAGTGAGTCGTTACTTCTTCCTGTTAAATTATGGCCTCTTCAAATTCCAGGCCTTTTATAAGAGACCAGTCTCTGGCCGATCATAGAAGAAAGGAAGTTTTTCTCTGCGATTCTGTTTTCTAGGGGGTGCCCACTAGACTCAGAAGTCCTGTGTCCCGAGTGGGCTTATCTGTCCATGGCTGTCAGGAGCATCTGTTTAGCCCTCGTTACCATCCCAAGGAGGCGCTTCTTGCAGATCTGAGTCCCCATTTTGGCTCTTGTACGTGTACGTGTGACAAGGTACCAAGGCCTGGGTTTCTGAAGCTGTAGCACTTCAACAACTAGATATGGTGATGGATCGGGCAGTGCTTCCGCTCCAAGCATCTGCAGAGTCAGTCATCCTGCAAATCGAGCTTCCTCACCTTCCTGCCCCTCTGTTCACAATTTCTGTGCAGCCTCTGCCCTCCCACCCCCTCTGCTTCTCTTCTGTCCTGGAGCGAAGAAGGGAAGGCAAGTCTTTCTTTCCTTTCCTCTCCTCCTCTGTTCTTGATTTTTCTCTCCTGGCTGATCTAGGGATGACTGGCTCATGAACAGTACCTGAGTTGAAATTCCAGCTGTGCTGTCTCCCAGCTGTGGGACTTCGGGCAAGGCACTTAGTCTCTCTGTGACTCGGTTTCCTCACAGGATTGTTGTGCAGATTAAATGAAGCAAACTATGTCAAGTGTTTAGAAGGGTGCCAAATGATGTTGGCTATTATTTCCTCATCACCAGTCACCCCTTCACCCCTCAACATCTGGCTTCTGCCCTCCACTTCTTGACTTGAACCATCTAAAGTCTCCAGTGACCAACCAATAACCAGACTCAGTCGTTACCATTCCCCATTCTCTCTGACTTTGAATAAGACTTTCCATGTTCAGGCTCCATTCTCCCTTGGTTCCCGGGCTCCACGGCATTATCCTGGCTTTCTCAGATCTCTCTCTGGCCGCTTGCATTCTTATCTCCTTCACAGGTACTGCTTCCCCTCACCCAGCAGTTTAGGTAGTGCCCAAGAGTCTAGCCTTGGCTGTTTTCCTCTATACTTTCCCCACAACCATTGCATCCTTTCTTGCATTTGATGCAAATACTTCGAGAACCAATACCTCTATTTGATTCCTACGAAGGGCAGCCTAGCTTTCCAAATGACTGCTTGTTCTCTTGCCACCTGATGTCCTGCTGGCCTCTGAAACTCAAAATGTGGGTAACGGAACACATCCTGATTCCCACAAAACCCATCCCTCCTCCCGAAAGCGCATTTCTGTTCAAAAGCTCATTTTGGAGTCCTCCTTTCTCTCACCTCCACCCGCTAAGGTTAATCCCTTGTCCATCTCTTGCTCCTTCTTTTGTAGTGTTCATATTCTTTCCTTTCTGTTCCCTCTGCAGCCACCTGGCTGAGGGCCTCAGCACTCTTGACCTGAGGGCAAAAATGACTCAATTGGCTCTGAACCTTCAGTGTCTCACCCCTACCCTACACCTGACTTACACAGAACCTTTTTCAATTTACTTTTTATTGTAAAAAATTTCAAGCATACAGAATGATACAGTTAATACCCATATTTTCATCACTTCAATTTAATTAATATTAATATTTTAATACTTAAATATGATTTGTTTATTGTTAATCACAATATGTATTTTAATATTAATATTTTGCCATATTCCTTCTTCTAGTCACATACCCACATCTCACCCCAAAGACTTCAGCAGACCTTTTTGAAAATACAGACTTTTCCATGCAAAACCAAAAAACCATTATCACACCTAACAACTGGTATGATTTTCCTTAGTAACACCCACTACCCAGTCCATGTTCTCATTTCCCCCACTTTATAGCTGATGGCTCAAACTGGACTTCAATCACGGACCATGCCATTGCATCTTGTTTTTATGTCTTAAATGTTTTTTTAATTTTGAACAGTCCTTTCCCTCCTTTTTTCTGATCATATCACTCTGCTGCTCAAAATGTTTTTTAATGATAATTCATTGCCTGCCATGGAAGGTGAAATTCCAAGATTGCTAATGCCTTAGCCCAACTTGCCAGTTCCTGCATGGCCCCAAATCACTTTCTCAGTATTATTCCTCTATAGATACCCTAATTTGCAGCCATTCAGATGTGGTGATTTGTGCAACTGTGTATTTATCTTATTAAACCTCCTAGAAAAGTAAGCTCTTGTTACACCCCTGTATCTCCTCATTCAGTCAGCTCTAGCCCTTTCAAATGGTTGTTGAATAGATGGATGAATAGATGGATGGATGGATGGATGGATGGATGAACAGATGGGTTCAAGATGAGTTTCAGAGTACTGACACAGTAGGCCACCCTTACTCTTTCTGACAAAGCTGGGAAGCAATGGCAAACAAGCCCATTGATATTCACTGTTTGAGAGGACAACCCTCTCAGTCACCCTGCTTCCTGCCTGAACTTTTATATCCTGGTGCTATCCCAATTTGGGGGTCAAAGTTTAAATAGGTAATGTTTCTAAAGTCTATTCCATTCTTACCCCTCCTGTGTGCTATACTGCTGCCTATTAGGATAGGCACTCAGTTCTTTTAAACCCAATATTGTAAATCTGTGTAGCCCCTTATTAAACACAGACTGCCCCATTTATTCAGAATTTGGATGTACTATATTTTTACATTGCAAACCACCTTGCACTGCCCCAGTGGGTCAATGCTAGGTACAAGCTACACATAAAAACCACCTGAGTTTCTGTTTCCTCAATATAAGGCCACTTGTGTCCCCTCTGCTGGGGGCATGAAGTTCTGCTGGGGCTGTGGACCTCCCGGTATGGCCACCCTTACCATGTTAGTCAGAGTAGCGGCCCCAAAAGAAGTGCAAAGGACCGGGGCCTGCCTATAGTAGATGCTCATGAAATGTTTGTAAATGAATGAACAAATGAGTGAATGGATGAATGATTAACTTTTTCACCAAGAAAACTGAGATACTCCTGGACATAACCACTGCCACGCTCAGACCTGACTTGGAGGCAGCAGGAGTTTGCTTTGTCCCAAACAGAAGCTGTGTTCTGGTGGGTTTTCTGTGCAACTTGCACCTAGCTTCAAATCCCTGGGGCAGTGGGACGTGGTTTGAAATGTAAAAATACAGTATGTGCAACTTAAGAGTTGATGTGTCTGTCCAAAATTCTGAGAGTTCTGCTCCCCAAGACAGAGGAATTAGTTGCTCACATGGTGTAAATGAACCAGGAATGGATTTGCACCTCTGGGAAAGTAAAGCATATGGCAGAAAAAGCAAAATAAGCGTGAGATTTTGTTGTCTGGCACACAGCCCTGCTCCTGATTCACCACTTTATTTAGGTTACAGATTTTGATAGGTGCTGCTGTTTTTCCAAGCAGCACTGTGTATGTTTTCATGGAAACACAAATTGAAAACACCAAAATTTTACTTGGTTTGATTCAGCGAAGGATTTCAGTTCCACTTTACGGGTTGATCTTACAATTCACGGTCTCTCTCTCTCTTTTTCCTCTTCTAGGGATTCCTGACAAGGAGAACGTGAGTAGCTACTCTCTCTGCTTAGCTTCTAAAAACTGTCGTAAGGTAAAAAATAATCGTGGTCACCCTACCAGCAAAGAGAGCCCTTTATCCACATTCAACAGAGCAATAAATATTTTTCTAATCTTATGCTGGCATCTTTGGTGAGTCACTCTGAAATATAAAGGGGAGAAGGTTGACTGCCGTGACATGGTCATCTCATGTCCTTGATATTAACTAGTCTGAAGAAAGGTTATTCTAGGGGCAAACAGTACGTTGCTAAGTGTTTTCTTTTTCCCATGATGCATACATGGCAGTAGAATAAATAATTCGTTTAACAGCATGTAAAAAATTAGTTGTTTTTCCTTAGTAGGAATACAAAATATGAAATTCAGGGTCAGTTGATGAATTTGCTGAATTGTATCCAAGTGCATTAACGTCAATATTTCTCTTTGGAAGCCGAAAATAATTAACTGGTATAATCGTTTAGGGAAAACAGGTGAGAGAGTAGATGGTTTAGGACAAACTTTTCACTAAGAACCAGTGCCAAGCATGCATTCTGAGGGTGGTAGTGGTGTAGTGGCATCGTCTTTGCATGCAAATAATAATAATGATATTAATTATATTAGCTGGAATCTAAATTTAGACATAATAGGAAGAGTTAATGGTGGAAGCGTGTAGGGATTAATCTGAAGCAGTGCCTGGTGGCTCCCAGATGTATCACCTTGTTATTGTGTTCCTTGATTGCTGTACCAAGTGGCGATGTCACAGAATCGTCACCTTCTCCTTTCCCTGCTTTTGGGCCTGTGTCTGTGGGCAGAGATATCATCTTAATTAAATTCAGGTGATTTCTGTATCTCTTTTCAGAGATCTGACTCTAGCTTTCTTTAGGTCTTCCTCTTTTCATAATGTTTTTAAAGGGCTGGTTGGGAATTCTGGCCCATTGTTGTACCACTACAAATTTGGGTCCAAGACCTAACAATGTCACTTAAATGTCACACCAAAATTTGACTTAGCTTGGTTCAGCAAAGGATTTCAGTTGCTAGCTCTGGGGCCTTGCACAAGCTACTTGACTTCTCTAAACATCCTTGCCTCATCTTTAAAATATCAATGATGGGGCCGGCCCTGTGGCTTAGCGGTTAAGTGCCCACGCTCCACTGCTGGCGGCCCGGGTTTGGATCCCGGGCACGCACCGAGGCACTGCATCTCGGGCCATGCTGAGGCCGCGTCCCACATACAGCAACTAGAAGGATGTGCAACTATGACATACAACTATCTACTGGGGCTTTGGGGGAAAAAAAAAAAGGAGGAGGATTGGCAATAGATGTTAGCTCAGAGCCGGTCTTCCTCAGCAAAGAGAGGAGGATTAGCACGGATGTTAGCTCAGGGTTGATCTTCCTCACAAAAATAAATAAATAAATAAATAAAATAAAATGTCGATGTTAGTTGTGACTACCTTAAAAGGCCATTGTGAATACTGAGTGAGATAATCTTGCGAAAGCCTGGTACAATAGTAGAGTTCGGTAAATGTTAGCACTATTATTGTAATTATTATTTTCCCAAGCCTTGTATCATTTTCTAGCTTTTTGTCCCCCTCTGAAAAATGCCCTACCCTTTATAAAGTAACTGCCCTGTTGCCTTTTGTTGCTTTCCTTAAAGTACCTTTCCTCAATGAACCTTTTCATTGACCTTTTGCTATTAAAGAAACATCTTTGTGTGTTAAGTAAAGCTGTAGATCATCAGGTTCATGGAGAGTCTAACGCAAGAGGCTTTAGAGTCTCAAATGACAAACTAATCCTGCCACCATTTTGGACACGGATGTCCCAAAGCACGCTACAACAAATAGTACACAGATCATTAGCCAAATACAGATGATAAAAGGGCCTGGTTCTTCCTCATCAAGGGACTGTCGGTGACGTGGAGAGCACACACAGAATGGCCAAGCCCTAGGAGGTCTGAAATGTGCTAAGCTTCAAAAGGAAGCTCTGTCTTTCTTAGGCCCCCGCTGACCTTTAGGTTGGACCTCCCTGCGGTGGGACGACAGACACAACGTTCTGAGCAGAGAGCCTACCAGTTGTCACCATGTAGCTCACTTGGTGACAAAATAGCAATTTGAAGTTTGCAGAAAGACAGCTACAATGAGCTGTTATCAGCACGTTGCCCTGAAAGATTTAGGGGGCTGGCCAGGCTCTCTCCCCAGTATTAGTCGTAGTGTATGGTTGTTTGTGTTTTTTGGGCCATTCTGTGTCAAATTCTCCAGCAAACGGAAAAGCGCACTTTTTCTCTATCAGCAAATAGAGCGGATGTGACGTCACCACGTGCTATCAGGAGAGCTCTCCAATGCCGTCGGTCAGAGGAAGGCAAATGAGAGGAAAGACATTCATGAGCAGAGGTGACGCTCCAGCAAGACAGAAAGAAGCCTAAGAGCCTTAACACGGTGTGAATTGAAATTTCTCCTCTACAAGAGACAAGTTGCTTATGATGCTTTCTTTTATCTTCACCTTCTTTGCATGCTGGGCAATATCATATTCCCTTTATGTTCCTAAATAGCAATAAGATGCCTGTGGACTGAAACAAAAGCACTTCCACTATTGTTTCAGTGTCCAAACAGCTTCTTGGTGGAAAGAATATTCTCTTTCCAGCTCCTACTCATGATTTTGTTAATCACCATGTTCAACTTTTAATCCAATACGCAGACGTCAGTAAGTGGTGTTTTTTGGCTGCCTCACCAGCTATCTTTTATTTCCACATAATATTTCCACGCTGCTTTACCTTGCATAAAAAGAACTTTGTTTTCATAAATTGCACTTTCCAGGGCTGGCCTGGTGGTGTAGTGGTTAAGTTCATGTGCTCCACTTTGGCAACCCAGGGTTTGTGGGTTTGGATCCCGGGCAAGGACCTACACCACTCATCAAGCCATGCTGTGGCGGTGACCCACATACAAAAAAACACAGGAAGATGGGTACAGATGTTAGCTCAGGGATAATCTTCCTGAAGCAAAAAAAGAGGAAGATTGGCAACAGATGTTAGCTCAAGACCAATCTTCCTCACCAAAAAAAAAAAAAAAAGCACTTTATAGAAACAAATGTTAACTTGCTGGATTATTTTGTTTACTACTAACTGTAATTGATAGGGACATCATTTAACTTAGGTGACACAGAATACTGGAACCTATAAAATACTTGATAAAAATATTAGAAAAATGACTGTTGAACCAATAAAACAAGTAGACTATTTTGGTATGGTTGTGATTGTTTAGGGCTGTTGGTTTTATGAAGAAATTCTTCTCTTTGATCTCTTTAAAGTTGTATTTTTTCCATCTTCTATATATGCCATACCTGACTGATCACATTTAACACAGAAGCTAAAAATCACAATTACAAAGAAGCTTTACAGTCGAATGTTACAGTTGCCCTTTGGAGGAATGAGCTTGTCTATAATTTTTTGCTACTTATGTAGATTTTGTTACTTATTGTGCTTGATCGTTTTGACAGGCAACTGGGATATTGTTTTGTAGTTTTAGAAGTTTATACTTTTCTTCCTCACTGTGGAAGGAGCCAGAAAATAGACTCAGGAAGATATTACAAAATAATCCAATTTTCTGATTTACAAACATCTTGTTTCCAAAAGGATCATTTGAGATCCCCATTGTTTAGGCAGTTATAGTATTGGTACTGTATTGTATTGACAGTGTAGTTAGCAGGCTTCTTGCTAAATATGGAGGACTGCTTTCCTATTATAAAATACCAGCAGTTCAGAGCTCAAAGGTTTCCCAAGCACTGGACAAACTGATGCTGGTGATTAATGACAAGCATGCTTGGGGGTCTTATAAAAGTATTTGGTAGATCTCATCTTAAGAAGATTACTTAAAGCAGGAGTTTCTCAAACTTTTAAAAATCATGGGTCATTTATATGAAGAATATTTCTTGGAAGTTATTATAAAGGCAAAAGGCTTGCATTGGCAAATGGTGAAGAAATAATTTACACAGTTTGTGAAAGTTCTCATTAAGGAGAAGGCAACAGAATAATAGTAAGCAAGTAACTATTAGGGTCAAAAGGTTAGGCATTTTAGGAATTTTTAGGGAATATATAACTTATCTCTATTGTTGCTGTTTTTCAAAGTTAGAGAAAACAAATTAGAATATTTTCCACTAATTAAATGATGACATCTTATTTTACTATAAAAGATTGGCTATCATTCTAGGTCAGAGGAAGAAAAAGGATATTGTATATCCTGATACAAACTTAAAATATAAGAAACTTAGACTCTCAGAGGACCTGGGAGGGTTGGAGTTATTATTGTCCTGCTACAAGTGAGGAAACTGAGGCACAGAAAAGCTAACAGATAAATGAAAGGAAAACACTTTTGATGTGTTCCCAATTTCTTATGAACAATATTTTCTCCTATTTGATAATTATATCAGAAAGTATCTGTCAGCTGATTTCAATTTCTTTTTCAAGGAAAATGTTTATTTGTAGCAAGAATTTAACAATTATCCTAACTACTACACTGAGGCAATAGAAAAATAATGTAAATATAGTAAGGTGCGATTTGAATTTAATTCCTTTCATTTTAAATTCCTTTAACACAATCCTCTTAATTTTAAAAATAAAATTTAATTTTAAAATTCAGAGACTATTTAGTTGAATCAAAAAATGTATTGTTGGGGCCGGCTTGGTGGCGTAGTGGTTAAGTTTGCCCGCTCCGCTTCAGTGGCCCGGGGTTCGCAGGTTTGGATCCCTGGCACAGACCTATGCACCACTTATCAAGCCATGCTGTGGCAGGCATCCCACATAAAATAGAGGAAGATGGGCATGGATGTTAGCTCAGGGCCAATCTTCCTCAGCAAAAAGAGAAGGATTGGCAACAGAGGTTAGCTCAGGGCTAAACTTCTTCTCACACACACAAAAAACGTATTGTTGCTAATTATTCCCTACAACACAAACACTCATGTATTTTCCTTATATCATGGGATCATGTATTTTTCTTACATTCCCTATGTTATAGATTTCATGTATTCTTATATAAGATTTAAAAGTTTCTAATTTGTATAAAATGTCTTTTTGGTTATGCTGCAATAGAATTAATGATGAAAACAGCCACTAATAAAAACTCTTATAAAATTCTTCCTTTGATTGATGATCAATAGTAAAAAATATATCCCAAATAAATTCCACCTATGTGGAAGAAAATACAGTAAGATGTTTTATATACTTCAATGTACATATTTAGAGAAACACATGGGACAAAAAGGAGTGAGTCTCTCACCAATTTGGCTATAATGAGCGCATCATTCATGAGGTCCAGCAGGGGCGTCTCCGTGTGAATGTTGTAGAAGGAGTAGGCAGCTTTGAGGCTCTTGTGAGCAGGGTGGTGCATGACTGTGGAGGGGAGTGTGTAGAAGCTCAGGAAGTCAGTTAGTTTACCACTGGAGTTCTAAAGAACAAAGGTGATGTTAGGTAAATACCTCCTTGAACAAATTTCATCCACGCATTTAAGCTAACTCTTTGATCTTCGACTTGAACCATAACTTTCTGTTGGAAGGAAAAGCAACAACTCACACTTCTCTCACAGCAGTCTGATTCAGAGCCCCTCAGAGTGTGCTGGGTAGAGCCTGAGAAAAGCATGGAGTTGTTCCTTAGCCCAGGCGCTAGTCAGCAATTTGCATAAAGTTCTTAAGTAGAATGTTCTAAAAGGAAAGCATCCCTTGGGTTGACTAATGAGTCTGTCCAGACTTAGGGAACAGTGATAAAAGAAGACCATTGTTGGGCTGCCCCCGTGGCTTAGCCAGCGCTCCGCTGCTGGCGGCCCAGGTTCGGATCCCAGGCGCGCACTGACGCACCACTTGTCCGGCCATGCTGAGGCTGCGTCCCACATACAGCAACTAGAAGGATGTGCAGCTATGACATACAACTATCTACTGGGGCTTTGGGGGAAAAAAATAAAAAATAAATAAAAGAAGACCATCGTTTCTGCAGAAGTAAGAGCACTAAGGATAGAGGCTGCCTTCTCCAACTAAACGACACTGTGTAATATCTCACATCTTCTTGGCATAAGGCAAGAATTTTATCAACTTTAAAATAAAGTTGGATAGTGTCTGGAAGCTGTTTTTGAGAAACTTGTGAAAAGCATTGGTACTGCACCAAAATATACATGTGTGAATAACTGAGAAAATCTGAAGCTTTCAAAAATCAAAAGAGACACAAAAGATGATATTCATTTCATCATCACTGGTATACCCTTAGATACAAGAAATTAGCCAGTGTTGTTTGGGTTGTTTTAATTAGCCATGGTGGCCTATGCAGTTTGCATATAATCCAAACCATGACATATCTGAATGATATAGCTGAGGATGCTAGACCACATGCATGCCATTAATAGTATTTCTTTCAGCAGAAAATTCCAAAAGGATGGATCATCTAGTTTTTGAGCATTTATGATTTATTAAACCTTTTTTTCAGACATTAAGGAATTGAAGACATTAAGCTGAAGTGATTCTCTACTGTTCTGTATTAGCAGCTTAGTATTGAAATGAATTCAAGACCTAAACTTTCAGCTTTAATAAGGATTTTCAACTTGTAAAATACCATAACAGAAACTAAACACAAAAACAAAAAACTCACTGTATGGGCTCAATAGTAGAGTGGAGATGACAGAGGATAGAATCACTGAACTTGAAGAATTCAGTAGAATTTACTCATCTGAACAACAGAAAGAAAACAGACTGAAAAAAAAAGAATTAAGTCTCAGGGATCTGTGGGGCAGTAACAAAAGAGCCAACATTCAATCACTGGAGTCCCAGAAGGAAAGGAGAAAACTTGGGGCTGTAAGAGTACCTGAAGAAACAGTGGTTGAAAACTCCCCAAATCTGGCAAAACTCACACAGTAGATTCAAGATGCTGAGTGAACCCTAACAGGATAAACCCAAAGAAACCCACACCAAGACGCATCACGATTAACTTTCCGAAAACTAAAGACAGAAAAATCTTGAAAGTAGCCACAGAGAAAGAATGCATTACCTACAGGGGAATAGCAATTAGAATGACAGCAGATTTCTCATCTGCAACCACAGAGGCCAGAAGGAAGCAGCACAACATTTTTTAAGTGCTGAGAGAACAGAACATTCAACTGTGAATTCTATATCTGGTGAAACTATCCTTCAGGAATGAACGGGCAATAAGGACATTCTCAGACAAAATACCCTTTCCCTAAAATGAAAACTAAAAGAATTTGTTGTTAGCAGACACACCTTTCAGATTGGCCAAAAGAATTCTTCAAACAGAAAGGAGATAATAAAAAGAAGAAATCCTGGAACATCAGGAAGGAAGAAAGAATGATAAAAAGAGCAGAAATTTGGGTACATACTATAAACTATGCTTCTCCTCATGAGTTTTATAAATCTACTTGGTGATTCAAATAAAAATTATAACACCATCTGATACTCAAGACACGGATATTTAAAAGTTGAGAAAGGAAAGGAACAGAAATGGAAGCGAGGTCACTTGAAGTGGTGAAACATGGGTACCAGAAGGCTGTGATGAGTCCCATATGGACACTGTAAGACCCAGAGCAACCATCATGAAAACTACACAACTACACCCAAATGCACTACAAGACAGGATCCCTGAAAAATGTTCATGTCACCCACAAGAAGGCAAGGGAAAAAAAAATAGAGGAACAAGAACCAGAGGAAACAAACAGAAAACAAATAATAAAATGGCAGACTTAAGCTCTAACATATCAGTAATTATCAGATGTCAATGGTCTAAATACATCAATCAAAAGAAAGACTGGCAGAGTGGATAAAGAAACACCGCCCAACTATATGCTGTTTGCAAGAAACTCACTTCAAATTTAATGACGCAGACAGGCTGAAAGTAAAAGGACTGAAAAAGATATACCACGCCAACATTAATTTTAAAAAAGTAGGCGTGGCTATATTATATCCGATGAAGTAGACTTCAGAGCAAAGAAAATTACTAGAGACAAAGGGGGATTACATGATGATAAAAAGATCAATCCACTGGGAAGACATTAAGGTCCTAAATGTGGAAGTACCAAACAAGACCCTCAAAATACAAGAAAAACTGATAGAGCTGGAAGGTGAAATAGACAAACCTACAATTACAGTTGGGGACTTCCACACCCCTCTCATCAACTGATAGAACTACTAGAAAGAAAATCAGCAAGGATACAGGAAATCTGAATAACACAATCAACAGGATCCAATTAGCATATATAGAACACCTCACCCCAACATAGCAGAATACACATTTTACACGCACATGGGACATTCACCAAGATAGACTATATAGGCCTAAAACAACCTCAAGAACCTTAACCGAGTTGAAAGCATAGAGAGTGTGTTCGCCAACCATAATGGAATCAAACTAGATCAATAGGAAATTGCTAAGCACGTCAAAACTGAACAACAGAATTCTAAATACTGCATAGTCAAAGAAGAAGGGTCAAAGGAAATTAAAAAATACATAGAACTGAATGAAGATGAAAATATGACATACCAAAATATGTAGGATGCAGCTAAAGCAGTGTAGAGAGGGACATTTACAGAACCAAATGCTTACACTGTTGAAGGAAAGATCTCAAATCAATAACCTAAGTTCCTCCCTCAAGGAACGAGAAAAAGAAGAGCAAAATAAGCCCAAAGGAAGCAGAAGAAAGGAAACAGTAAAAATAAGGGCAGAAATCAATGACACTGAAAATAGGAAAACAACAGAGAAAATCAATGAAACAAAAGCTTGGTTCTGGGCGGGCCCCATGGCTTAGCGGTTAAGTGCGCGCGCTCCGCTGCTGGCGGCCCGGGTTCAGATCCCGGTCGCGTACCAACGCACCGCTTCTCCGGCCATGCTGAGGCCGTGTCCCACATACAGCAACTAGAAGGATGTGCACCTATGACATACAACTATCTACTGGGGCTTTGGGGGAAAAATAAATAAATAAAATTATTTTAAAAAAGCTTGGTTCTTTGGGGAAAAAAATCAATAAAATTGATACAATGCTAGCTAGACTGATAAAAATAAAAAGAGAGAAGATACAAATCATCAGGATGAGGAATGAAATAAGGGATATCACCATAGATCCTGCAGCCATTAAAAGGGAATACTATGAACAGCTTTCCTCATAAATTTGACAATTTAGAAG
This sequence comes from Diceros bicornis minor, assembly GCF_020826845.1. Lineage (NCBI taxonomy): Eukaryota > Metazoa > Chordata > Mammalia > Perissodactyla > Rhinocerotidae > Diceros > Diceros bicornis. The sequence continues at coordinate 101,204 of NW_026691044.1, forward strand.
AAATGCACCAATTCCTCAAAAACCACAAACTATTAAAACGCAATCAAAATGAAATAGATCATCTGAATAGTCCTATAACCATTAAAGAAATTGAATTCATTATTTTAACAAAAAAAGAATTCTCTAAGGTCAGATGGTTTCAACTGGAGAGTTCTATCAAACATTTAAAGAATTAACACCAATTCTATACAATTTCTTCTAGAAAACAGAAGAGGAAGTAACACTTCCCAACTCATTTTATGAGGCCAAAAACCAGATAAAGACAGTACAAAAAAAAAAAAAGAAAGAAAGAACCTGCAGACCAGTATCTCTCAAGAACTCAACAAAATATTAGCACTCCAAATACAACAATGTATAAAAAGAATTATACACCATAACCAAGTGGATTTTTTGTAGGTATGCAAGATGCAAGGGTGGTCAAACACTCAAAAATCAATCAATGAATATACCATATCAACAGACTAAAGAAGAAAAATCATATGGTCATATCAATTGAAGCAAAAAAAGCACTGGAAAAAACCCAATACCCATTTATGATAAGAACTCGCAGCAAGTTGGGAATTATCTCAAATTGATAAGAAGCATCTACAAGAAACCTTCAACTAACATCATGGTGTAAGACTCACAGTGGAAGACTGAATGCTTTGCCCCTAATATCAAGAACAAGGCAAGGATGTCGACCGTCACCACTCTTATTCAACAAAGTCCTGGGAGATCTAGCCCCTGCAATAAGGCAAGAAAAAGAAATAAAAGGCATACAGATGAGAAGGGAAGAAATCAAACTGTCCCTATTTGCAGATGACATGATTGTCTATGTAGAAATACCAGGAGAGCTACAAATACACTCCTGGAACTAGAAGTGATTTCAGCAAGGTTGCAGGATATAAGATCAACACAGAAGAAGCAACTGCATTTCTATATACTAACAATGAATATGCAGAAACCAAAATTAAAAACATGATATTATTTATAATCATTCCAAGGAAAATGCAGTATTTAGGTATACACTTAAGAAAACATGTACAGGATCTGGATGCTGAAAATTACACAATACTGATAAAAAAAATTTTTAAAGATCTAAATAAATGAAGATATACCATGTTCATGGATTGGAAGACTTGCCAATTCTCCCCAAATTAATCTATAGATTTAATGTAATTCTGATCAAAATCCCAGCAAGGTTTTTTGTAGACAAAGACAAGCTTATTCTAAAATTTATATGGAAAAGAGAGGGAAATAGATTAGCTAAAACAATCTTGACAAAAAAGAATAAAGTAGAAAGAATCACTCTATCTGATATCAAGGCATACTACAGAGCTATAGTAATCAGAACAGTGTGGTTTTGGTGGAGGAATAGACACAGAGATCAATGGAACAGAATAGAGACTCCAGAAATAGACCACAATACAAAGTATTAGTATTCAGCATACAGAAAAACTTTTACAAATCAAGAAGATTACAGTCAAAAAGAAAAACAGGCAAAGTATATGAACAGCAAACTCATATAAGAAGAAATAAAAACGGCTAACAGATTTATGAGGTGTTCAAATTCATTACTAATAAGAAAACATATAAATTAAAAACAAGATACCATTTGATACCCATCAGACTGGCCTACATTTAAAGTCTGATAATTCTCAAGTGTTAGGCTGGGAGGATCTAGGGGCTCTCATGCACTGCTAAAAGATACTCTGGTGAGCTAAGTGGCAGTCTCCAGTAATGTTAAAGATAGGTCTGACCTTAAACTCAGCAGCTTGACTTCTAAAGTCTGTACCCTAGGGCAGCAGTTCTCAAAATGTGGTCTGTGAACTCCTGTGGATACCTGAGCCCCTTCAGAAGTCTGTGAGGTCAAAACTGTTTCCATAGCAGCACTGAGAAGTTCTCTGCCTTGTCCACCGCGTGGACATCTGCACTGAGAATGCAGAAGCATGGTGGGTACCAACCACTGCCGGTGCCTCAGCACAAAACAAGGCAGCAGCACCAACCCTATGGCAGTCAGTTTATTCTTCACCACCACACCCTCACGGTTAAAAAAGGTTTCGCTTCGGCATGTCCTTGCTTAAGAATGATTATTTTTATTAACTCTCAACCCTTAAGAACACATCTTGTTAATATTCTGTGTGATGAAACAGGAAGTACGCACAAGGCATTTCTGCTGCAGCCTCAGACGTAGGGCTGTCTCCAGGAGAAGCCCTCAGGCGACTGAGCTGTGAGCTGAACTAGACACTTTCTTCATGGAACACTGTGCGAAAGCAGGACTGGCAAACTACAGTCACTCAGACTTGGGTATCTGGTGCTTTTCTAGAAAATGAATGCTGTGAGCCTATCACTTCAAGGAAAAAACTGGCAGGATTTGTTGCCAATGATAAAATTTGAGCTTTCAGGTGCAAGTTAAAGTTTGGAAAAACCTGTATCCTCCACTGTGAGCTACATCATATACTTTTCTGATGACAGTGGTGGTGAAATCAATGAATGTGATTTTTTGATATTATACAATGAAACATCAATATAGGGAAGATCTATGTAACTCAGTCAACCAGTATTTTCTAAATGATCAATGTATGATGTTGCAAACTCAGACGCTGGTAAAAGATTCATTCAAAGGACAAGACAGACCAATGGATTTTCACCTAACAGAGTATATAAAGTTCATTAATGTGATTTCAGATAGAGAATATCCACAATTATCTGCAAAGCCTATTAAAATACTCATTCTTTTCCATATCTTCAATGCTTCATGCGAAGTTTTTTTTTCACATACTTTAACCAAAACAATATATCACAGAATGCAGAAGCAGATGTGGGAACCAGTTGTCTTCTATTAAGTCAGAGATTAAAGAGATTTGCAAAAATATATAACAATACCGTTCTTTTCACTAATTTTGTTATTTTGGAAAAGTTATTTTTCATACAAAATAAGTTATTTAGGTAACATGTAATGGGCTTATTATTGTTATACTGTTATTAAATTAAATAATAATATTAACAATTTTTGTTTCAATTTTGAATACAGTAAATATCTGTAGGTATAATCCACAAAAATAAAAGTTCTTTGAGGTCCTCAATGATTTTTAAGAGAGTAAAGAAGTCCTGAGATCAAAAACTTTGAGGGCCGGCCTGGTGGCACAGTGGTTAAGTTTAGCACACTCCACTTCAGCGGCCCAGGTTCACGGGTTCAGATCCTGGGTGTGGACCTACACCACTCATCAAGCCATGCTGTGGCAGTGACCCACATAAAAAATAGAAGAAGATGGGCACAGATGTTAGCTCAGGGCCACTCTTCCTCAAGCAAAAAGAGGAAGATTATTGGCAACAGGTGTTAGCCTGTTGGCAACAGGTGTGAGGCCAATGTTCCTCACCAAAAAAAAAATAACTTTGTGAACTGCTGCCCTGGAGAAATTTACACAGGAGCCCTAAGATTTCTGCACAAAGATGTCCACTCTAGCATTCTTTTAGAAACAAAAATTTAAGCACAAAGACTGCGCAGTTGTTCTCCAGAAACATCCTTTGCATTTACCCTGTCCGCTCCCACCATTACTGCCCTAATTTGGCCATAATCCTACATCCAGACAATGTCTGGCAATGCTGAAAATACGCTGCCGGCTCAACGCTTATGACTGAATAGTGAACGGACCACTATAGCAGCTCTAACTGGCCTCCTCGCTCTCTTCTGTCCTCCAGGTACTTACCAGATTAAATCCCACTTCTTAACCCAATCCCACATCAACGAAAAAAGCTTCTAAGTGAAATGTCATTTGAACAACAGATTTAAGCTTCAAAAAAAAAAAGGTTTAAAAAGTGCTCTGTTAAATTCATCTCACCAATAATCAGAAAATCCAGACTGTTACTTCTCCTTCCTTCCCTTGAACAAGGGTTGAGTGAAGTGGCTGAATTATGCCATCTCAACCAAAGGCAGTTCAGTTCCAGCCAGTTTTGCAAAACCAAAGGAATGTTAAACTTTGGAATGTGTCTACCTCAGATGAGGTCATCCAAATAGACTTTTTCAAAACTGCAAAAAGCAATTCATCACACAGGTGACAACAGAAAAGTATCCTGATTTCCCATTAATAAGTGGTAAAGTGTGTTCTATCCAGGAATGAAAACTGTAAGAAGAAAATCTGGTTCTACCAAGGTCAGCAGAAATCTGGTACAGCAGCAGTGAGTCATGGAAGAAGGAAAGAGATGGGCACTCTATGATCTTTCTGGAAAACAGACTCCACTGTACGTGTTTTCATACTTCTCTGTACTATCTTATCACCTTATCTTTACCTCCACTACAAACGTGTCAATAATGTGCTCCTGGGGGAGGAACCAGTGGGCAACTTCCTCTTCATCCATCACCGGGGCTAGATGAAACTGCTTCAGGTAAGTGTTGGTTAATTCTCGAACTGCTTTGATATCTCTCGGTTCCATCGGTCTCAAGCCTGAAGTCTTTGTAACCTTGTTAGAGTAAAACAAAACAAATTGGGAAGTTTAAATATAAGAGAAGCAAAAGTACTGTGCACTAAAGCGTGGTCCACAGACCATCTGGACCAGCATCACCCAGGAGCTTGTTAGAACTGCAGAGTCTTGGCCCCGCCACAGACCTACCATGTCAGAATCTGCAACTTAACAAGATTCCCTGGTGATGTGCATACACATAAAGTTTGAGAAGCACTGAGTTAGAATATATGCTAGACAATGTGTTGTATTTTGTCTCTGTGTACCCGGTCATTGGTTGGTATCGCCCACGACCCAAACAACATCAAAGGGAACACTCCAAGTTCATCTATATACCAATGCCGAGAATTTTAGCAGCCTACATGGTAGGACAGAAGAATGTCTTCTGCAGTACTGTGCTTTAAATCTGCCCTGTCTGACATTTTGAAAACAGCTGAGAAACATTTTATTCAATGGCCCATGAAAAGGATGGGGCTATTTTGTTCTCATGAGCAACAAAAACAAAAGGAAATCATACTGGTGAGAATGGGAAGGCAAGCATTTCAGTACACTGCCGAGTATTTTCTCAAGATGAATGGCTGGCTACCGAGGACTGGCTCTGGCCTCTCATGCCATCTTTTGATTAAAGGTGATCAGAACAGGTATGTGAATCCATTATTGCAGAGCATCACAATTTTTACATTAGACCACAGGAACACAATAACCTAAAGGTCAGGACAGGTCCCCATTTGGATTTGTTCTAGTGCCTGTCCTCAAAAGAGCTCCAGACATCACTGAGCTCTCTAGGAACTGTCCAGACACCAGGGCACTTGAGACCGAAGTGAGAAAGGCCACCACATCTGCCTGTTTTACAAACAAAAAATTAAAAACTTAGGGGGCTGGCCCCGTGGTCTAGTGGTTAAGTTCAGCACACTCCGCTTCAGTGGCCCAGGTTCGGTTCCCGGGCATGGACCTACCCCACTCATTGGTGGCCATGCTGTGGCGGTGACCCACATACAAAACAGAGGAAGACTGGCACAGATGTTAGCTCAGGGTGAATCTTTCTCAGCAAAAAAAAAAAAAAAAAAAATTTAAAAACTTAGAAATACAACTTCATTTCTCTAGTTCACTTGACTTTTTTTCTTGAAGAAGTACTGGATAAATTTTAAGTGATAAATAATGTGTATATAAATATTGCTACTGTACCTTTTCTGTCCTGAATTATTTCTAAATACTTTAAAATAAAGAACTGCCTCTAAAATTAGCTCATTGCAATGCCTGCATGCCCTAGACTAGTAGTATAGCAGAAGCCCGAGATGGAAACCAGGATTTCATCCTGAGCACCAGCTCTCATGGATGTTAGTGGTTGTGCTGAGGCTTCTAAGGTTCCGTGACAAAGAGTGTGACTGAGTATTGATCAGTGGGGTGGGGAGATGGGAGATGCGTTCTTTGTATTTATAGACCCAACAGCTAAGTATTTACCTTGTGCCACTCAGTTATGACTTATGTAATCTATAAAGACATAGTAATGCAGCTAATATATATTTTACTAGTCTAATTTGAGAGAAATTAAGTCCTCAACATCTAGTAGAGAACTCATACTTCTAGTCTTTCTGTGATCTCAAAGCCAAGGGACCAGAAATCCCCAGGTCCCAGCTTCCATCCAAGGCTTAACCCTTCAGGCGAGCAGTGCACTAACAGCCTGGATATGCGTTGAAGGAATGAAATGAATGTCTATGTTCTGTACCACAATTATTTAGCCAATAAGGTGAGGTGAAGGCTGCAGACATGGTAAAAGTCACTGGCAGCTCTGGAGAGATGACACTTCTATGGCCTGGTATTTATATGCCAGCCAGGCATGAAACTATATTTTTCTTTTGTTTCCCCTAAGCCAGCCAGTATTTGGTAGCATTTCTATACTGCAATTTATAGGAAGAGGGAACCTATGTGATTTCCAAATGCTGTTAAACGTTAACAAAAATACATTTCTAAATGCTAGTAGGAAGACCAAAACCATATAGAATGTATACTATGGTCATTAAAAAAAATTATTTTCTGACATGAGAATGATCTCGATAAATTTTAATTTTATTTATTTATTTATTTTTCCCCCAAAGCCCCAGTAGATAGTTGTATGTCATAGTTGCACATCCTTCTAGTTGCTCTATGTGGGATGCGGCCTCAGCATGGCCGGAGAAGCGGTGCGTCGGTGCGCGCCCGGGATCCGAACCCGGGCCGCCCAGCGGCAGAGCGTGCGCACTTAACCACTAAGCCACAGGGCCAGCCTCGATAAATTTTAAATAGCATTTCTTTCTTTTTTTTGTTTTTGCTGAGGAAGATTTGCCCTGAGCTAACATCTATTGCCAATCTTCCTCTATTTTTGTATGTGGGTAGCCACCACAGCAAGGCCACTGACGAGTGGTGTAGGTCTGCACCCAGGAACCAAACCTGGGCCACCAAAGCAGCGCACTGAACTTAACCATTAGGCCACCTGGGCTGGCCTCAGCCTTTCTTAATATTAGACTGTTCTTTCTTTTGATACTGGTTCAGTAACAATCAACAATATCAAGCAGTTAGATTAATTAATGAAAGCAACAGAATACATGATATCTGTTAATAGAGAATATTCAGAAATGAAGACAAAGCTTGCCAACTTCTTTCTAGAGCAAAATATTCTTCTGCAGCACAATTCTCATTCATTGAATATTTATACTATGAAATCACCAAAATCAACATCTTTTGCCTAGCAGACATCCTTAAAGCAGCAGTTCTCAAATATTTTGGTCTTGGATCCCCTTTTATGCTCTTAAAAATTATTTTGTACTCCCAAAGAGCTTTGCTTATGTGGGTTATAGCTATCCATATTTATCATGTTAGAAATTCAGTTAGAAATTTTCAAACACAAAATATATACATGCACACATTCCATAGCCTTTGGAAGACTTCACAGTATACTTGTTAGCAAATAGAAGTGAAAAATGCAAATTACATTTTAGCGTTTTTATAAAAATAGTGTTGACTTCACGGACTCCCTGAAAGGGTCTCGGGGACTTCCAGGGGGTCCCTGGATCACACTTTGAGAACTGCTGTCTCAAGTTTCCAAAGGTCATAAAAATGGGTAGTAGAACTTAGATAAGGAAGACTCAGTCAAACAGCCTGTGTGGGCAAAGAGGAAGGGAGAAAGTATATAAACTTGGCCATTTATAAGCACTTAAACAAGTTTTTACAGAAGCATTAAAGCAGAATAGAGCTTCAGACTATATTAGCTATAAAAAATATAAGGTTCCAGAAGACAAGGGGAGAATATTTACTTTTGCTGACTAACAATGGCTCACGTATCTGAGCCTAAACTTGCTTCTTTCTAACATTGTGAAGTCACATACTCTCCAAAAAACCTATAGAAGCATGACATAAATTTTAAAATGTAAAATAAACACTCAAATTATAGCTGCTGTCTTCAGGAAGAGGTGGGAAGAATGTTAAGCTTAGATAAAAATGGTATGCTGTGGCATAATCCGAAAGAGTGGTAACGTTTTCTGCGAGTTCAATAAAAAGCAAAATAACATTTCCAGTAACTGAGAAAAATCTTAAATTTCCTAAGCAAACTCTGTATCACCATCAGATACACATTCCCATGATCCAACTAATATGCATTACTCGCTGGACTCTATGTATACTGAAATCCGTGTAACATCTGCGTATCAAGGTATACAGATAAAGTTCAGAGTTCTATTAAAAAACAGAAGCAGTGTTCTTCTCTGTCAAACTATGTGGTGTGAACTGTTTGGAGCCAAGATTCCAGAGTAGAGATGTAAGCAATGATTACGGTTATTTATTTGACTTAAAAAGGAGTAGGACATTAAACGCTAAAAAAAATCATCTACTGCTACCAAATCTCACGTGTCTTAGCATGTCTTCACAAGCGTGTCTTTCTTGCAACCCGAGAAAGATGCTGGCAGATTAATGTGACTCCTGCTTTTTACCCACTTCAAATTCCTTCACCTTTAAAGTACTGAACCCCCCCCCAAAAAAAATTCCAACTTGTTTGGAAATGCTCAACACCAAATTAAAAACAAACTGACGTGTGTTTAAAGGTTAGGGAAACATGTTACTCTTGAAGAAACCTTAGTCTTTTAGATAACAGTAGCTAATGGCGTGGGCTCTGGGATGGCTCTGTCCTGGCTAGAGGACTCTGGGCAAATCAATCTGGTGTTTCAATGTCCTCTTCTGTGAAATGGGGTTAACGACCTGCCCTCCTATGATTGTTATAAATAATAAACGAGACTACGGATGTTCAATGTCTAGCATAATGCTGGCCACAGTAAATGTTAACTCTCATATTCAGAAGTCCACGAGGAGAACATAAAGCAGGCACTGTAAGCAGAAACAGTAATGATGAATCAGAAAATGAGATTGATCCATACAGCAAAAGTTGTATTCAATACAGTTCTTCACTTTATGCTTAATGGTACAAAACTGTTTGTCAACGATATGATTGCTAGCGGTGGTATCATCCATGTGGGCCCTTGTGAGAGCAGGTGGTCTGGTATATGCTGCATTGTCCAGCTTCTAACTCTAGAGGCAGACACCCAGGAGACCGCGGTCAGCACCTTCCGATTTTCCGACATCTGTACTTTCATCTCCTCTCCCCACCCTCTCTTTTTGTTCATTCATTTGCTCTTCGTTTTTCTTTCCTTCCCTACCACTTAAAAGGAGGAAGGAAGACTGGAACATGCTGACAAGAGCTGTTTGGATCTTGACAATCGCCCTTTCCTGTCTGAACCTATGTTCTAAGGACTGCACAGCGAGATATGGGGTGGGACTGGGTCACGGTGCCCCCACAGGGGGTGTGTTAGAGGTGATGGCAGAAGCAGACAGATCTAACAGAGGAAATATGGAAGACTGGGGTCTGCATCCCAAGTCCTCCACTTATTAGTGACAGGCCCTTGTCTAAGTGTCAACCTCAGTCTTTTCATCTGTAAAATGGGGATAAAAAGTACCAACTTCAAAAGGTGGTTGTGAGAATATATTGAATAATTATGTGAGAGCACTTTATAAATGTCAGTTTATTGGGGAAGAAAAAGGCAGTCACCATAACAACATGGCTGGATAGGACTGCTCTATGCAAGTAACTTAAGACCACCATAACTAAGATGCTGAAGTGTGGCTTCACAACCACTGCCTGCCCAGTGATTCACTACCAACTTGTCTAAACTTTTGTTATCTATGAGTTGATTGATTCCTTTATATTCCAAAAATATAAAGGCTGATGGACAAAGTCAAGTTAAAAGTAATTTTAGCAGGGGCCTGCCTGGTGGCATAGTGGTTAAGTTTGTGCACTCCACTTTGGCAGCCCAGGGTTCGCAAGTTCAGATCCCAGTTGCAGACTTAAGCACCACTCAACAAGCCATGCTGTGGCAGGTGTCCCACATAGAAAGTAGAGGAAGATGCGCACGGATGTTAGCCCAGGGCCAATCTTTCTCAGCAAAAAGAGAAGGACTGGCAACAGATGTTAGCTCCGGGCTAATCTTCCTCATCAAAAAAAAAAAAAAAAAGAAACATTAAAAAAAGTACATTCAGCACCTTAAATTCTAATCATCCTGAATAAACTAATGATAGGTACTAAAATTCCTATACTTCGTTCCATTTTAGGCAACCTACATGTAAGTGGGTGCTTTCCTTACACACGAGCTGTTTTAGGTTCAACACACTGCAATCTGGGGAGACCAAAGTAGAACAGCATTCGCCCCTAGCAAAAAAAAGCAGGCACCCTTGAAGTTTTTATTTCAACTTGCATATAGCAGAGTATTTAATGACTGGCAAGGAGGACACTGAGAATAAACGGTGCCTGCAGAGGCGGTGTTTCCTCCTAGCTGTGTACTGTGCCCCTTTTTTCTCACTGCCATTTGTGCTCTGTGGGACTCTGTCCCTCTCAGTCACTCTGGGTCTTGGCCATTAGCAGAAATTGTCTCTAGCTTCAAAAGAATACCGATCAGTAACTGTTGTCACGATGATGCTGTGACTTCTCTGAACATCTCCCTATTTCTCCATTTCAGTGTTCACACCTCCATGCTCTCACCTTCATTTCTGTCGCCCCCACTTGAGAGGCCTGCTACTGCTTCCCCAGGTCACGTGGACCCTCCTTCGTCACATCGCCTGCGGTTCTATGTCCCCGCTCCCTCCTTGGCCTCACAGAGAGGTGGTGAGTTCCTCAGTTCGAGCCCCCACTGTCTCAACAACAGCTAAGACAGACAGGAAGAATGTGCCTTCCAATCCTGCTGCCAGGTGGCGAAGCCCAAGAATGATGAGCCTGACATCTCCAGCATCTGGTTTCCTTCACCTTGTCTTCTCTCCTGATTACATTCTGCCTCAGGTCAGAAATTAGCTGATTCTCGACTATCATCAGAGAAAAGACATCAATTCATGTAGCCACTGAAGACGTGCATTTGGTAAACACACAACTGGCCAAAAGACAAAAGGAACGGAGTCTGCTGCCCCTAGGAAGGCCACCACAGTCCTCACCGCTTTCAGAGGAACATGGGTACACTCCATGTGAATCCTTCAATCAAGTTAAAATACCTGCTAAACTACTCTGTAACAACCCAAAAGAAAGAACAGCTCTGACGAAATCAAAACTTAAAATAGAAGATCCCATCAGTGGCAGACAGATTCTAAGATGGCCCCCAGTGATGCCCACCTCCTGGTGTTCACACTCTCGTGATCCACTCGTCTTGAGTGTGGGTGGGACCTGTAATCTGCTCCTAACCAATGATATATGGCAACAGTGACTGGATGTCACTTTTATGAATTGATTATGATGGTGCTCAGGGCAAGCTACCCCAGGAGGCACCACTCTGGTATGCGGATTATTTCTAGCTGAAGACAATAAGGACTCAGAGAACTCAGGAAGAATATTTGAGTTTCCCCTCCCAAACTGCCTAAAGAATTTAAAACAAAAGATCTGTTTCAGGAAGGAGTTATTATCATGATGGCTGTAAAGATAATGTAGGATAGAGGTTACAATAGGAAAGGCACCAAGCCCCTTTTATCAAAAACTCTCTCTCTCTCCCTGACCACATTCTCTATAGATGACCCTGAGAAGAAGTGTCAGGCAAACATTTGCACTTCTATCTCCATGTGAGTTGTCTTCTTGCCCTCTGAGGTCCCAGACCACTACCCACCCCCAACACCTTCCTCGCCTTTAGTTACAATACTTAAGCGGGCAGCTAGACAGAGGGACGAGTTGCTCATTTCTGAGTTTCTCCCATGTATACATGTTATTAAACTTGGTATTATTTTCTCCTGCTAACCTGTCTTGTTGATTATTTGGCCAGCCATAAGAACCTTAAGGGAAAGGGCAGAGGGGGATTCTCCCTCTCTCCCCACATTACATAAGGTTCTCACTTCCACCTTGCTAGCAGATTCTCTCTATAGGCTCTCTCCTTACTGGCTTTGATGAAGCAAGCTGTCATGCTGTAAGCTGCCCTCTGGAGAATCCCATGTGGCAAAGAACTGAGGTAGCCCCTGGCTGACAGCCAGTAAGGAACTGAGGCCCTCAGTCCAATTGCCTGCAAGGAACTCATGCCTTCCACGTGAGCTTGGAAGCAGGTCCATCCCTGGTCAAGTTTTCAGATGAGACATCAGCCCTGGCTGACATCTTGATGGCAGCTTCATGAGAGGCCCTGAAGCAGAGAGGCCTCAGCCAAGCTGTGCCTTGATTCCTGACCTAAAGAACCTGAGAGACCGTAAACGTGTTGTTTTAAGCTGCTGTGTTTGTGGTAACTTGTTATGCAGCAATAGATAACTAATACACCACCCAAGCCCCAAATAAAGCCAAGACTTTTAAGCACATTTAAGTTTTCCCCTATTAAGAAACAACTTTTCAAATTGGGAATTAGCTGGTTTAAAAAGAGGATAATTTAATGAGACATTATTTCCTCTCCCAAGGTCTCTCCTGTAAACCTCATTCTTTAGTTCCATTGTGTTAAGATATCATCAGAAGCCTGAACTTTTCTTCCCTCTTACTTAACAGACCATAAATACTCAAAATTTTAAAACTTACATGTCTTGAGTTCAATCCCATCCAACCATAAACTGCAGAACTTAAAAAAGCCTTATAAAAACCAAACTGGTATTTCCAAATGAACGTCCCCACTTTTCCTAGCCCCTGAGTTCCGTGCAGTCTTTTTAGCTACATAGTCACGTCTTCAGACACATGGGCCCATTTTTAGACTCTTGCAAATAATTCTTTTCTACATTAAAAGCTTCAGTTGTTACAGCTTCGAAAAACTGCAAATAATCTCTTACTTACATCCGGAAGTCTGTACAGCTTCATTGTTCTCTGTAAAGTCATATTTCTACTCAAGTGAGAAAATTTCACTTCGACCAATTTTCTGGGGTTGAGCGATCGATGCCAGTATCTGGAATACAATAAAGGTTTTAAAATTGGATTGATTCCTAACTCTCCACGTTTTTATGCTTTGTCTCAGCTCAGCTGTTACAGAAGCATTTAATGAACACTTATGTTGTATGTGGTACAGGGCTGAATGCTGGTCTTCTTCCTATGCAATTATTTTATCAGTCATTTTTCACCTCTAAAATATGTCCTGCATTCCTAGTTAATGTTCCTTTGTGACTTTTCACCTCTTTCAGTATAGAGAAATCTTAAAATTGCAAAAGAAATATTAATAATGCTCAGTTTGCAAGTATTTAATGACCATCACTGATTTTAAAAAAAGTTTAAAAACATGAAAATATTCCCCCTCAATCAGCAGCCTTCACATTTATATAATGCAAACCAAAGAAAACAACTTCTTGAGAAACTAGCTTGAATTTCGTAAGTGATTCCAGTTTAGGTACTAGGGTGAATGATTTGTATGAAAATATACCTGTGAAGTCTTACTTATTCTGTTTATTTATGAATAATTTAATAGGAGATAATAGTTTTACAATTTTATCTTTTATACTATATTTACCTGAAAATTCATCTTATTTGAGTCAACGGAAACAGTGGAGGGAGATCAACTCTTTCTGATGCTTTACAAACAGGTTAGTCAAGTGACACCAGATAAACAATTTTCTTGCTAGATTAACCTCTGAAAGCTTGATAAGATCAGATGAAGTCATAAAAACTGAGCTGAAGCCTTCTTATTCTTAGCAAACAAGTACCTCTGGGCTTTTCAACTGATGTTTATCAAACTTTTGGAATAGTTCCTAATAGTGCTGCAGAGCACATATAAAACTGAGTGTCGGGTGAGGAAAGATGATGGTATACACAGCACAGTTCAAGATCACGATGCCCTGGGTTTCCCCGAGGTAGAGACAGCAGTCGTCTTTCCAATGGAAGAGACACAGAATTGGAGGTCCAGCATTATTAGCATACACGTGGCTGTATGGTACACTGGAAGGAATACTGGGCTCCGTGGTTCCAGGTTCGAGTCTCCACCTCGGCTACCAACCAACTACACACTCACAGTAAGCCAAAATCCCTCTGAGTTACACATAAGGAGAATGATACTTCTAGCAACACAGCAGGGAGGCTCAACGCGTGAGGGACAAGTAAGATGCAAGGTAAGGGTGTGGTGCTATTACCTGCACGTGGCCACTGGCTTGGGAAGAACCACTCCAGCGGTATAGACGGCCTGGAAAATCCCTTCCAAGTTCACTCTTCTAGTTATTTCTTGAATTAACACTGGGGCTACCCGTTTTGATCTCAACTTCTTATGAACACAAAGAAAGTTGATTTCGACCATCTTCTTCACACTAAGAAAGATGTCAAAAATCAGAGTGAATGTAAGATGAAAACATTTAAAAAAATAAGACAACACCCATCAAATTTCAAGACTAAGAAACTGAAGGACCTCCTTTGACACAATATTTAAGAAAAATATTCTATCATTTAGACATTTCACAAACTCAGATAGATACACTCTTCCCCATACTCCCCTGCCAGAATGATAATAACTCTAGGCCATGGAAATGCATACCCCCTTGTTCTAAATACATTTTAGGACTTTGGTCTTTTATAAGTTTTCAGTTTAGAACTGGATCAGATGTGCTTCTTAAAGTTTCTATATCTGTTTTTCCTGTAATGTATGCAATTATGGCAATAACTGGGTCACCCAAATGCAGAATCTGATAAGACATTGCTTTGGAGTATAATGTAGTCCCCAGGATCCCTGAGAGGTGCCTGGACCAGGCCAGCTGGTGCTCTTCTGAGCTAAAATAAACCTTCTAGAGCTTCAAAGCCCATCCCCTGCTCTGGTTCCAGATATGCAGGCTTTTTGTTTAGCACACAAAATTCCTTGGGATCAAACACTTTTAGCAATAAATAAGCTAACCCAATATATTTAAAGGTAAATAGACCTATTATGCTTGAGATCTTTGACTTTCTGGGCTTGAGACCTAGAGCAAAAAATGCTACAAACTTATCTTATGGATAGAAAGTTTTTATGCCTCCTAAACTTTTTTTTCAGTATTTTTTCTCCCAGAAATAAACCTGAAATACCTGTTTATGGCTTTGTTTATTCTGATACATATATATGTACATGTATATGCATATGTATATAATACATATCTGTGTGTATGCATGTATGAGATTGTGGGAGAGTGAGCAAAAGAGATAGAAAGAGAGAGAGAAAGAAAAAGAGAACAATCCTTTTTTTGTTGTTCACAGTCCAAGATTTTTTTCATTAATTAATAAACCATATATACATATATTTTTTTTTTCTTTTTTTGGCAGGGCAAGATTCACCCTAAGCTAACATTTGTTGCCAATCTTCCTCCTTTTTTCTTCCTTTTTCCCCCCTAAAGCCCCAGCACACAGTTGTATATTCTAGCTGTAAGTTCTTCTGGTTTTTCTATGTGAGCCGCCGTCAAAGCATGGCTACTGACAGACGAGTGGTGTGGTTCCACACCAGGAACCACACTGGGCCGCTGAAGTGGAGTGCGCCGAACTTGAACTGCTAGGCCATCAGGGCTGGCTCAGTAAACTTTTTTTTTTTTTTTTTTTTGGTGAGGAAGATTGGCCCTGAGCTAATATCTGTTGCCAGTCTTCCTCTACTTTGTATGTGGGATGCCACCACAGCATGGCTTCATGAGCGGTGCAGATCCAGGATCTGAATTCACAAACCCTGGGCCACCGAAGTAGAATGCGTCGAACTTTAATTGCTAGGCCACCGGGCTGGCCCCTCAATAAACTATTATTTAAAGCAGTTTTAGGTTCACAGCAAAACAAAGCAGAAAACGCAGAGTTCCCATATACTCCTGCCCCCACACATATACAACCTCCTCCACTAGCACCAGCCTGCATTAAGTCATTTTAAAAGCCTATTATAATTGCAATTCTCAGAAAAGCAACGAAACCGACACAGGCAAACTTTAATACGTACCTGTCGTAAATCCGAATGTTTGCCGGGATGGCACTTATGAACCCAACTAGCTTTTTGTTCGAAGACACTCTGACCCCACAGTGCCACTGAAGGAGCCAGCCTGGAGGACGCAGAGCCCCGGAGTCAACGTGGGCAAGGAAAACAGGCGCCAGTTAGTGTCCCAGAAGACGGGGACAGACAGAGACACGCCAGCCCACCCACGGCTCACGCGGCCAGCGGGACTCACCACAGCAGGAACTCGGGCGAATAGTCAAAGCGGAACATGTTGTCATCATCTTCCACGTAATTCTCATTCAACAAGATGTACAACTCCTTGAGCTACAAGACCAGAGAGTGTCCTGTCTCTAGTGCTCAGAACCAGCCCAGAGGCAGCGCGTGTGAACGCAGGTGCTGAATGTAAAGATGCTACTCACCACTTCAGCGTCACCCAAGTCTAAAGTGTCCCACATAAAACCCTGCGGCAGGGAATACAGCTCCTGGCGCACGTTGTCTTTATCTGCCTCGATGGCCCCGTGGGATGTTATGACTTCATCTGGACAGGGAGAGAGAGAGAAACACAAGGAGAGAGAATATTCAATTACAAAGTATTCAAAATGGTCTGTGACATAAATCAAAATCATATTTAGGGTCCTTGGGTTTAATATGATCTTTGAAAATATGCTGTTGTTCCAGCCAGCTCTGGAGTGAAACAGTGGTAGAGAAGAACTGCTATGTCACTAATTAAATAAAGAGAGAAATCCTTTGTCATCCGATGACAAAGTGTATATCATGAAATGATAGTGAGTTCTCAGTCTCAATCCTTAAATTACAGGTTTATCGCCCAGTGCCACTGTAGACAACGCACGTTTGATGACAGCCTTGGAGATGTTGTCTTTTGACACTGTATTTCAACAAACTGGGAAGAAAGGGCTGCATTGACCTCTGACCCCTCCCAGCAAAATCTAAAGTTTATTTCAGGACTGTTTACTTCTCTCCGCCTGGACTGCTGGCAGTGCTGTTCCAGTCATCAACGTCTCTAGCGATTTCCACAAAGGTGCCCTTTTCCGATTCCTTCTCTGCAGCTTCCCAGTGTGGTTGGGATAAAACCCAGGGGTGGGATAAAACCCAGGCTCCTGACCATGGCCACTGCCTGCCCAGCCACCCTCGGCACCCACCCGCTCTGCTCCCAGGCTTCAGCCACGCTGACCTCCCCCAGGCTGGCCCCAGCTCAGGGCTGTCAGGGCTTCCCTCTGCTCACAAGGCCCCACCTTCTCTTCAGTGGCTGGTCGCTTGAGTTTTTCGTTTATACACTTACACATCAATTTCTCACAGCATCTTTGCCTGATGAAAGCTTTTTCCTACCTGGAGTATGTCCTCCCGCAAACCCCCATCTAGCTACCATTTATCCTACTTTCCCACCACTGTGTCCCTGGGATATACTCCACTGCCTGGCATTTAATACCAGACACTCAACAATTATCTGCTAAATATTATTCAGCCATAAAAATGAAGGAAATCTTGCCATGTGCATCATGGATGGAACTTGAGGGCATTATGCTAAGTGAAATAAGTCAGACAGAGAAAGCCAAATACCATATGATCTCACTTAAATGTGGAATCTAAAAAAGAAAAAGAAAAAACAAAAAAGAACTTATAGACACAGAGAACAGATTGGTGGTTTTGAGAGGCTGGGGGTGGAGGAAATGGATGAAGGGGGTCAAAAGGTACAAACTTCCAGTTATAAAATAAATGAGTCCTGGGGATGTAATGTATAGCATGGTGACTATGGTTAATAATACTGTGTTGTATATTTGAAAGCTGTACTGTATAGGTAAAAGTTGCTAAGAGTAGATCTTAAAAGTTCTCATCACAAGAAAAAAATGCTGTAACCATGTGTGGTGATGGATGTTAACTAGACTTATTGTGGTGATCACTTTGCTATGTAGACAAATATCAAATCATTACGGTGTACACCTGAAACTAATATAACGTTGTATATCAATTATACCATACGGAAATACAATAAATAGACAGACAAAACCAGAAGACAAACAAAAGAACAAACATCCACCGAATAAATGACCCTCAGGTACAAGGTCTCAGCATCACAGACCCTTTTACAGGCAGAGTCACAGGGTCTGCACCAGCGCCAAGGGGAAGGTTCGTTTTCTCTCATTTCTACTCCCTGACGTTGTTACTTCGTCTTATCTCCCCTCTACCAGCTCATCTCCATGTGAACACCTCAGGCTTCCGCAAGTCAGCCCAAGTGGCCCGAGTCCCAGCTGCCCCCTAGAGTCCCTTCAGAGCTTTACCTAGGGCTTGGCTGTCCCACAACATCAGGGGACCATCCCATGTAAGCAGCTCCCAACGGCTGGCTGTGTTAGGCTGACCTGGGACACCAAGCACTCTGGAGAGAAATTGAGAAGTAGAGTCCCCCTGACTTTCCCACATTCCCCCGACCTCAGGCTCCCTCCTCCCCCACTAACCTGGATGCTGCCTTAACTGAGGTGTGTACTAGAAGTTCTAGGAGCTGGAGAATCCTGCAAGGATTTAGGGGAGGGCCCAAAATGTGGTGAGCACCTGAGCTATCTTCCCAGAGAGGTGCGCTGGGGTTAGGTGCCAGCTGGAAGCGGCCTTCCTCTCTCCAGGGCAGGGACCTAAATGCCACCAGCAGCTTGCCAAGCAGCATTCAGCTAAACCCGATACGCTCAGATCAATAAATCTACATCCCTTCAGCTAAGGGTCACTCAATTCCATCTCATTTAAAATCCTGAAATTCATTCCAGAGAGTCTTCCTCCACTCCCAAATACACTCCTGGAGCCTGAAAGAAAACCCAAGTGAGGATAAAGTCTTCCTTCTTTCTTTCACACTCTGAAGCTTATGCTTTTGAAGCTGCTTGGGGTGGGCGTAGGTGGGAGATGAGTGGTGACTTCAAGTCTGAAAACCATTATTTGAAGGCAGAGAGAAGGCTTGCTCCCTGATTTAGATGTGATAAAACTGACTATTTGTACATAACCGAGGCTATTAAACAGTTTTGTTTTTGTTTTTGTTTTGTGAGGAAGATCAGCCCTAAGCTAACATCCTTGCTAATCCTCCTCTTTTTGCTGAGGAAGACCGGCTCTGAGCTAACATCTATTGCCAATCCTCCTCCTTTTTTTTTTTTTACCCCCAAAGCCCCAGGAGATAGTTGTATGTCATAGCTGCACATCCTTCTAGTTGCTGTATGTGGGACGCGGCCTCAGCATGGCCAGAGAAGCGGTGCGTCGGTGCGCCCCCGGCATCCGAACCTGGGCCGCCAGCAGCAGAGCACGCGCACTTAACCACTAAGCCACGGGGCCGGCCCGTATTAAACAGTTTTGAATGGCAATTACAGATTCTGGAACCTGAACAATCAAGAAAGAAAAATATAGAAATAATTATATGATAATCTATCTTCATGCAAACGTAATACAAACTATCAAGTTTAGCTTGTAATACATTTAAAACATTTTTATGTTTCTTATGTCATCATCTTTTTTTGCATAACAGGAAAGAAGAACAATTAAATGATGTTTATTGAAACTTAAGTGGTAAACGTCTTAGTGAAACGCTGGGGCTGGCCCTGTGGTGTAGTAGTTAAGTTTGCGCACTCTGCTCTGGCAGCCCAGGGTTCGCAGGCTCGGAGGCCAGGCATGGACCTATGCACCACTCGTCAAGCCATACTGTGGCAGGCGTCCCACGTATAAAGAAGAGGAAGATGGACACGGACATTAGCATAGGGCCAATCTTCCTCAGCAAAAAGAGGAGGATTGGCAACAGATGTCAGCTCAGCGCTAATCTTCCTCACCAAAAAAAAGTCTTAGTGAAACATGATGGAGCAGACAAAGCACTGAGGGAAGAGGCCTATTACGGAGACTCTTACATGACCCAAAGCCCTCACGAGGTGGCCCGGTTCCCTTATACACTGGAATGTTATTGCATTGGTAATAATTAACACCACTGGTGAGTATTCAGAATCCTACTGTTAAGCAGCATAAAATTTTCCATTTCAGTGAGATTTAATAGGGCAAATTTTCTGCGTCTTTCAGAATAATTGAGATTTGAGACTGCTAAACATTTATGTATAGAAAAAACAACTCCATGAAGCTCAGAACAAAAACGGGGAGGAGGAGACTCCCTGTTTATATATATTTTTAATATGCTAATGTTTCAAGTTTGGGGAAACTGGATTTTTTAGAGGGATAGGAATTACACTAAAACTGTTGTTACTAAAAACCAACGTCACTATCCCATATTTATATTTTAAGAAGAAAAATGTTACTTTTGTGTAAATTTCTTATCTGTGGTCTGAAAACAAATTATATAAGTCAAGAAGAGTGTCTTCTGTGTTTTTTGTTTCTTGTTAATCCAGTTTTGTTTTGAGGGGGAAAAAAAAAAGGCAGAAAAGCTTACTCAGTTTGGGTACCGGCTGCGTGTCCCAAAACTGGTATCTGTGTTTGGCAGCCTCATCGATATTCCTGGCAGGGCCCTGGCATGCAGATAACAGCTCCATGGCTCTCTGGATATCCTGCAACTTCTGCATTGGAATGGTGGGATTCTACAAAAGCAAAGACACACAGACACAAAATATAAGGAAGCTGCCACTGCTCCCAAACCTGGGGCGGGTACACGTGCATCTGCCTTGGCGATTACAACATCACAAAACGAGCAATCCTCCTCTATGCCCGGTCAGGGCCTTGGGCTCAAGTATGCTAACAGATGAAAATATAAGCAAACATTTTGTTAAAGATAAACAGCTTTGAGTTTTAGTGGGGCTCTAAGAGTTGGGGAAATCTAACATAAATCAAACCACCATTTGCTTCAGTATCCCACCCACCTGCCAATGGCCCCCACCATTACTCATCCTGGCGGAGCAGCAAAGAGGAGTGACATGCAGTACATGTATTACTGTCACACAGCAGCCAGTCAGCCACTAGCCTTGGTTTCACTGTTAGGGTTAATGCTCTGCGGTAGCAATGTGGGGACAAAGGAAATAACTTCTAGAATGGAAACCAGGCAGAGAAGGGGAATTTTAGTTCATTAAAAAGAAAGAAAGAAAGAAAGAAAGAAATCTGAATATAGTGCTGAGCTAGGAAAGAAGTCAATCAAGAAAGGAAATCTCCAAGGATGCCTTTCTCCTGGACCACACGCTGCCCACCCCCAACGCTGACGCTGCTCCAGAGACAAACCTTCCAACACGAAGAACGAGCAGTTTCCACTATGAACTCAGATCCTTGGCAAGCACAGCCTGTTCTCCCCAACCGAAGTGTTGGAAACCGACCTCCTTTTCAAGTAAAACCTATTCTCAGGCTAAATACCTTTAAATTCTAAAGTTCCTTCCTCAAAGCCAATATTCCTGCCATCTCTGAAGATTCCCAGCTCTTTTTTTTGGAAAATCCCTCAAATAATGTAATGCTACTCGGAAAATGAGACTATACTTGAAATAAGAGAGTAATATAGTATGTAGGACTGGATGTGGAAATCAGGGAGTTTTTCCGGTATGTGAAATAATTGATTTGCTTTAGAATTGTGATGCCACACAAAGAGCACTCTTCCCTGTGGTTCAGAAGCGGTTAGAAGGAAATTTCAGAGCCCTTGGGTTTCCTGTATGTCAACACACCATGGGCACCAAGGAAAGGTACCATCGACCCTTGGTGGGTTATAAACAGCAGCTCTGAACTTCTGCTCAATTTTGAACCTGAAGTCTGTGGTCTGGAGCAAATCTTTTACCCTGGGAAGCTTACCCGTTTCACAGTACAAAATGGGGTTTAATTAATACAGCCCAACCTGTGGTTGTGTTACTTAATGGGTTTCTTTAGGAATCTTGCCTCTAAAATGATTGAAGGAAACAAAGTACTGGAGACTAACCAGAGGCAGGTTAAAGTCTTAATGTCTCCACTTAACAAGTCTAACAGCATCGCCCAGGGCTGCCCAAATTTTTGTAAGCTGTTCATCTTATATTTTGATTGAGGTCTAAATCATAAGGTCATATCTCAGTTACACATACTAATTTAACAAAATACTTTCGCTGTTCTAATTCATCGTATTTTTAGATTTTTCTTGTTTGGGTCTCTTTTAGACCTCCAACATAAAAGGAAATGATGTCTAGCAAAATGAAATTTACACCCATTTGAACCCCCAACAACACAATCTATGAGGAAACCTACAACTTAAATAGGAACTGAGAGCACAGCATATTTCAACCAATAAGGCCTGAACATGCATCCACTTATCTTTAAAAAGGCAAAGTGGAACCCAGTCTTACAAAAATATACCTACAGGATCTGCACTGAATTTGTCATGCTAATTCTTCTTTCCTGATATTTGAGTTAAATCCTCCAACACTAAAATATCAAACTCAGACTTCTGTAACAAACGTGAATCAGCATCTTTGCTCCAAAGGAGCCAAGATATCCCAACTCCATGAAGAAGCCCTCGGAGTGGATTCTACTCGACTGAATTGGCCTCATCAGGTTGACCAGCAGTCTTTACACGAAATCACCATTCATGAAACAGTTTATCCCAATGGTCTCTATTTCCATGCTTTCTTAAAGCAGATTCAAGTAAGCACAATTCTCAAATCCAAGGTGACAAAGCAGTAAGGAAAACTCAGCTATGACAGACTCGTAAACCTATCCATTCACCTTCCGTAGGAGCACCACCTGGGGAGAAATGAATTAGTGTTAGGAAAGGTGAGCACGTCTATCAACCCCACGTTAGCATCCCACTATTATATTCCTAAGAGCCAGGCACGCCTCTTCTCCTCCACATTGCTCCATGTGAATACTTAACACCAACTCTACTCTCTACCCATTATTTTCCAAATTTAATACCTTGGAAAAAATGTCCAAGTCCCCTACCACTAAGAAGTCTCCAAGAATCCAGACAAATATCATTTTATTTTGGTTCTTGAGTGTAGACCAGAACAGTCTCTAAAGACAGTCCACTATAATGTACCGTGTCACCCAAAGCTGACATTAGCTTAAGGGAAAGAAGCCTTAGTTTTAAAAAACGCAATGGAGAAAAGCTCCCATTAAGACAATTTAGACAATTAAAAAAGAAAAGAATTTTTGTATCATATAATGCTACCAGTTCCTCCTGCCTGGGCTGGCTCTAGTTTCTTCTAAGTGACGAGAGGTGGGAGAGGGCTCAAAATGACAAGGGGTACAGAGATGGGCAGAAGCTGATGGTGATGACAGAAGCAATAAGATATCACAACTGCATGTAAGTAAGGCCGCATTTACCTGATGAAGCAGCGCTCAGAAATGGAGAGAATATCGGGCAAGCTCATGGTGGACCTTGTATGAGTTACCTTGGAAATGATGTCTGGTGGATAGAATATTTATTACCTGAGAACCAAGCTGAAAAGCTAGGGAGGAAGATTCCACTTTCTTCTCACCCCACAGAGGCAGGCAGGGAAAAATTGGGGCAAACAATGTTCCTTCTCAGTGATTCTTGGTCCTTACGTGTAAACAGGTAACACCAACAAAAACTACCTGTAAGACTCACTTCATGTGATACAATGTAAACTTTGTACAAGAAAAAAACTTAAACCCCATAAAACCTGCATCTTGCGAATAACGGCCACGGAGACAGTGCTCTGTAATATAAAAACTATTTAATAAAAATGATCTAACTATAACCTCATAACAGCCCTGTGAGATGGGGAGAAGGCATCATCCTCATTTTGCAGATGAGGAGATAGGATTATGGGGGTGCAGAACCTTGTGCAAAGGCACACAGCTTGAGAGCTATGGGGCCAGGACTGAGCCCAGGATGCTCACTCCACTTCCTGAGCCCTTTCCACTACACCACGCATTACCCAGGACCCCAGGACAACTTATTTGGAGCTTTGCTGTTAGTGCTCAGTCGATTCCAACTCCCAGCACAGCAGAGGGGACCCCTGGCCGTTCCTGCGCCATCCTCTCACCATCGGGCACTGCATCAGACAATGCTCCGCTGCTATTCATAGGGTTTTCACGGCCAATTGTTGTGGAAGTGGGCGGCCAGGTCCTTCTTCCTAGTCTGTCTTAGTCTGGAAGCTCCACTGAAACCTGCTCACCCTGGGGGCCGATATTTGAAATCCCAGTGGCAGAGCTTCCAGCATCATGGCAACACGCAGCCGCCACAGTATGACACCCGACAGAGGGGTGGTGGGTTCCCTGACCGGGAAACAGACCCAGGCCAAGGTGATGCAGGACTGGCTTATTTAGAGCTACGACCATCAAAATATGTCATTGTACTTCTAACTCTACCCCTTTTCACTGCGAGCTGCTCACACCAAGAGGGCTCTGTGCCCCCCTGGGCCCAGCACACAAGGCCTGTGTTCACAGCCAGGGCGACTGGGGTTGGCCCACAGAAAGGGGTGCCTGCCCTCTGCACCACCACACACACGAGGCCGGCAACCTGCCAACACAGGGCCCAGCCGGACAACTTCTGCTTTGGTCTAAAATTGGTGTGTTTCTTCAGGGGGATCGTTGGGAGCTATTTCCCACCCTTCATCAAGATTGGCCACTGAAGACTGGTCCGATTCAAAGTCAACGTAAGACTTACCTGGGGCTGCTCCCGCTGAAATCTGCTGCCAGATGATGATGTGCTATTCAGGTAATTAGACAGACACCCAGAAAAATTAAAACGTGAATATCTTCTGAACTAAAAGTCATCAAAGATTAAGTGTAACTTCAAAAAAAAAGAAAAAAAAACTAACGAGCTCACATGAGACTTTCTTCTAGAACTACAATCAACATACTAATTCACCGAGAAAGGGGCAAAATGCAGGCAGAATCCACACGCACACACAAGCACAGTATGTACCTCCTAGTTATTCGGGTGCCAGCGTCAGTTTGAGCAAGGCCATAAATACCTCCAGTTATAGTGGCATCTATACACAGTCACAACACAACCCTGATGACACCTCTGAGCTGCACAAACCCCTCTCGCACGCACAAGAAACCACAGAGGTAAAAATAAACCGGGCCTCTCACTTTTGAAGGCTGCTGGATTTTAATCTCCTGGGAATCCGATGCCGAGTCGGACTTGGTGCCTCCGGAATTTGGTTTCTCCTTTTTTCTCTTCTGTTTCTTCTTTTTCTTTTTGGCACCCAAATCCCCTCCGGGACTTCTGTTAGTAAATTCACAGAGGGTAAAACAACAACAACAACAAATTATTATATAAGATTAATCATCTAGAACAACACACATTATACACAGGAAAAAAAACTATGTTAGGATGTGTAATGCTGTGATTTATAAGAATAGATGTATATATTTTTGATCACTCAGATGACCAAATATATATTTCTCACATATTTGCTCTTTATCCATGGTTCCCGGCTTACAGCTCCCAAAACTTGGAATTTCCTAAGCGATGAGAGCTTAAAGGTGTCTCAAGTTAATGCGGTGACTTTTAGAAAGATGGGGGCTGGTTGCCAGTAGAGCCAACCATGTGATTAGAGAGTGGGAACTTTTAGTCCCAGCCCCCAACCTCCAGGGAGGAGAGAGGGGCAGGAGAATGGCCAATGATTTAATCAACCATGCCCATGTAATGAAGCCTCCATAAAACCCAAAAGGAGAGGGTTCGGAGAGCTTAGCTGGCGAAGACGTGGAGGTACTGGGAGAGTGGTGCACCCAGAGAGCATGGAACCTTTACGCCCCTTCCCACGTACCTTGCCCTATGCATCTCTTCCATCGGGCTGGTCCTGAGTTATATCCTTTTATAATAAACCGGTTATCTAGTAAGCATAATGTTTCTGAGTTCTGTGAGCCACTCTAGTAAATTAATCAAACCCAAGGATGGGGTCGTGGGAACCTCTGATTCATAGCCAGTCGGCCAGAAGCACAGGTACCAACCTCGGCTCTTGACTGGTGCCTGAGGTGGGGGGGTTGGAGGGGGTGCAGTCTTGTAGGACTGAACCCTTAACTTGTGGAATCTGATGCTACATCTGGGTGGACAGTGTCAGAAATGAGTTGAATTCTCTGACACCCTGCTGGTGTCCAAGAATTGCTTGGTGTTCTGTGGGAAGCTCCCCCTCTACACACACACATGTTGGAATCGGGTCCAAGAACCCAAAACAGGACGTAAGCAGGGAATGAAATTTAGTCAGATTAGGAAGTTAACGGGACAAGTAATTCAGAAGAATATTAGCCTACACTCAGTCATACTGCAGGGTGCTTAGATGTCAGTTAAGCAGAAAAATTGTGGCTATAAACCATATTTATAACGGAAGTCAAATAGCCTTCACAGTTATCATTGCTCCATGGATCTACTTTATCAGCCTTTTAAGAGAGAGATACATGTTGCAAAAAATTCCATTATAATCATCTCTCGGGTACAAGAAACCACTAATTTTGACACCACAGAACCAAAGAAAATGCTTCTCTGCAGAGGGAGGAATTCTTTCTGATAAAGACTTTTACAAAAGAGGCCGGCCCCGTGGCGTAGCAGTTAAGTTCGCATGCTCTGCTTCAGTGGCCTGGGGCTCACGGGTTCAGATCCTGGGCACGGACCTACACACTGCTCATCAAGCCATGCTGTGGCAGCGTCCCATATACAAAAAAAAGGAGAGGAAGACTGGCACAGATGTTAGCTCAGCGACAACATTCCTCAAGCAAAAAGAGGAAGATTGGCAACAGATGTTACCTCAGGGCCACTCTTCCTCACCAAAAGAAAAAAAAAAAGATTTTTACTAGAAGGATTAACAATTAAAAAAACTCTACGTGAAAAAAACATTAACTGGTAAAACATTTCCGTTTGGAACCCTCGTCATCCGATGGCAATCATCTTCTGAAAGAGCAAAAGGAAAAAAAATACACAAGGAGACTTAAATTTTCCATTTGTTTGGGTCTACTCTACACAGTATTCCCAGAAGGTAAATTAAAATTTAGAGTCAGAGATTATTATTACATTATTGCCTGATGTAGGGAAAAGTGATGGAAACAATCAGTTCTGTTCTATTGTTCTCAGTCATCTCTATCTGTCCCTATTTTCTTTCTTGAATTTTTACTTAATTATCAAATACATATTCATCACACAAGACACAAATGTCATTAATATATATTAACAGCCTTATAACATTGTCGCTCAAAGGCAGCCAATAGTTTTTCTGGTATATATTCTTCCAAAATTGTCTTTCTTCTCTAAGCATGCCCTCGTTTTTACTGTGAATAAGTTTTAAACAAAAACTGAATCTTAAACATACTGTTTTACAACTTCCTTTTTTTCTCCTTCCACTTAACAACGTGTCTTGAACGTCTCTGTATCTTTTCAAGATATATTGAGCTACTTCATTTCTTTTTAGCAACTGGATAGCATTCCATCGTGTAAATATAGCATATTTTATTTAACCCTTTCTATATTAAAAATGCTGCAAAAAAATATTCTGATACATCTTTGTGCGTTCATGCTAACAGGTCCAAAGGTAGAAATGCTAGGTCAAAGGGCATGCACATTTTTAGTTTTAATGGATAATTAAGACTGCTTTACTAAATACTGTACCAATTTCCATTCCATCAACAGTAAATCAGTTTCCAGTTCTGCACGGTAAAGAGCATGGAAGTTGCCACTCCATCCTAACAACAAGTAAAAAGCTGAATAGACCGAAAAGTCAACAACTCTTCTTGGATCCGTAGAGAGAGAAGGATGCAGGGCAAATTGCCGCCCCCAAGACTGGACAGACAGAGATGAAAACAAGGAGTCACAGAGTGAGAGGAGAGACTCACGAGTGGAAACTTCTGTGGGAACCAGTGCCGGGGTAGGAAAACCTGGACTGTAACTGATGAACTGCTGTGGGTTGAGTGTGGGCAAGTCTGAGAGTTAAAAACTCCAGGGGGACCTGGTCACAGGGGTCTCCCACACTTTTGTGAGTTTTACCTCCAGGAGCTCAACCAGGTGCTCAGAGTAAATATTGGAGAAAAATCCCTTTGTACTTCTGGCAGCTGGAAGGCAAGAGGATTCATTTTGAAATAAGTCAGAGTGCTCTGTTCTTAACAAGGCTTGCCCCCAGGAGAAACTGGTTAACCAGAGCCTAACCTGCTGGAGTGTTATCAGAGTCTACCTGACCTGCAGAAGGGAAATACCCAACTCTAGCCAGCTCTAGCCATCCTGTCCCACCTACAGGGGGAAGAAAACTAAGAAGCATGTGTGAGGTTCACAGTCCAGAGGCACAAATTCACTAAAGACTGGGACCTGATCATAAATTATGGAATGCTTCCCCTCCCCCCAGCACCTCACCACATGACTAAAGGCCAGTTTGCAGAAGTTCCTTTTACATGGTACATCATGTCCAGCTATCAAGAAAAAGTTACAAGGCATACTGAAAGGCAAAAACACAGTTGGAAAAGACAGAGCAAGCATCAGAACCAGCCATGACAGGGATATTGGAATTACCAGACCAGGAATTTAAAATAACTACGATTCACATGCTAAGTGCTCAAATGGATAAAGCAGACAACAGGCAAGAACAGATGGGCAGTGTAGGCAGAGAGACAGAAATCCTAAGAAAGAACCAAAAAGAAATGCTAGAGGTAAAAAAAAAACTGTAACAGAAATGAAGAAGGCCTTTGATGGGCTTATTAGTAGATTGGACACAGGTGAGGAAAGAATTTCTGAGCTTGAGGATATAGCAAAGGAAACCTTAACAGAAACCGCCAAAGCTGAAAAGCAAAGAGAACAAAGACTGAAAACGCAGAGCAGAACATGCAAGGACTGTGGGATGACAGACAAAAGGCACAACATACGCGTAATGGGAAAATCAGAAGGAGAAAGAGAGGAGGAACAGAAGAAATATTTGAAACAATAATGACTGAGATTTTCTCCAAATTAACTTCAGACACCAAACCACAGATCCAAGAAGCTCAGAGAACACCAAGGAGGATAAACACCAAAAAAACTACATCTAGGCATGTCATTTTCAAACTACAGAAAATCAAAAATAAAGAAAAAAATCCTGACAGAAGCCAGAGGGGGGGAAGAAAACACCTCACTTACAGAGGAACAAAGAACAGTGAACAGGAACATCAATTTCCCTACATCTTTGCCAGCACTAAAATATTACCATTTTTTCCATCCCTGACGGTCTTACAGGTAGAAAAAAATCTCATTGTAGCTTTAATTTCCCTTTATTTAATCAGGAGTGAGGCTACACATGTTTTCTTATGCTTATAGACCATTTATATTTTTCCATGAATTGCTCATTCATATCCTTTTTTTATTAGCTGTCTTTTAAAAAAATTGATTTATAGGGGCTCTCTATAAAAGCATGGATAGAACTTGTCATTTATTAAGTATTTACTTTGGGCACTTTAATCTCATTTAATCTTTGAAATAGCCTTATGAGAGAGATTCTACGTTATGCTTATATTACACTGTCTAGTTTGTTGTCTATTATTTACATTGCAAATACTTTACCCAGTTTATTTTCTAGCTCTCGGCTTTATTTATGGTCTCTTTTCCTGTACAGACATTTAAAATTTTTATGGAGTCTAATATTTAAAATTTTTCCCTTGTGGCTTCTTGGCTTTTAAATCTTGCTTAGAAAGGCCTTCCCTATTCCAAGATTACCTAAACATCTTTCTATACTTTTTTCCCTATTAATTTTATGTCTTTTGGGAATAAAAAATTTAGTCTTCTAATTCATTTACAATAAAATGTGTATATTGTGAAGTACTGTGTCCCTACTTTTCAAAAATATATTATAAATACAAGAAAGCCCTATTAAAACTATTACAGGGGTCACACTGTATTGTCCAAAGACTAATAAGCAGATATAATCAAAGAGGCAGACATGCCTGCTTATTGGATGCAGTTACGTAGTGAGGTCCTCTTTTTGCCAGACACTGCTCCAAGTGCAAGCAGTTTCAAAACATGTCCAAAAATTCTGATACTTCTCCCATTGAAAAGTGGGATTTCTTCCCCTTCCCTTGAATCTGGGCAGCTTGTCACTTGCTTTTAATGCAGCAGAAGTGACACTATGTGACTTTCGAGTCTGGGTCACAAAAGGCCATGCAGTTTCCACGTGGCTCCCTTGGGATGGTCATGCTGGGGGCAGCCAGGAGCCATGGAGGAGGTCCGACTGCCCTGAGATGACAGCTGGAAGACAGTGAGGGAGACAGTGCAGCTGAGCCCAAGGCAACCTCTGAGTACATTTGCATGAGAGACCCTGACACCAAACCTCTTAATCTCAAGTTTGTGTGCCCAATGCACAATAAGCCAATCACTGAGACAGCAGTGTTTGGAGGTGGAGAAAGGTTTATTGGAATTGGCCAAAGTGAGAAGGCGGGAGGATAGGTTCTCTCAAATCTGCCTTCACAAGAGAAGAAAGCAAGGGGTCTTTATAGAGCTAAGGGGCTTGCAAGGAGGAGTTTTGAAGAAACAGGGGAAACCCATGTTTCTTTCACTCCGGATAAGCCCCTGGGCAATCAGACTTCTGGGCCTCAAGGCAGCTGGGGGCTGGTTATCTGGTGGTCCTCACTTCCTTAAAGGCACGCTTTTTCTTCTGCAAAACAAGCTCATAAATCCTTGTGACCCTTGAGTTACTCCTCAGGTTAAACAAGAAAACAGCAAATTAACAAGAGTAGCTTCTTTTCATCTGTGTCTGTGTTGGGAACCAGGTCAAAGGGTAACCATGTTCTTACTGAATATTTACAGTAACCCTCAGGTACCCTGCTTCAACCCCAAGTGAGAAACGGCCTTTTCCAGCTTCTGACCCACAGAATCCGCAAGAACAATAGAGCGACTGTTGTTCTATGTCACCAAGTTTGTGGTGATGTGTCATGCAGGGATAAAAACTGGAATGGAAATTCGGCACCTGAAAACGGAGGTGGTCTGCGACAAAAACCTAAAACATGTGGCTTCAAGACCAGGTGGAAAGACCCTGAGGAGACTTGGCAGAAGCCTGAGGGCCCAGAGGCGGCTGTTGGTGAGGGCACAAAGGAAAATAAAGGAAATATATGGGAAGATCCAGGGAAGGAGACTCTTTGTTATGTAACAGAGGAACGGTTCATAAAACTGTAGCCAGAGATAATGTGGAAAGTAGAAAATGTACCTAATGAGCGTGATGATCTACCTAAAAGGATTTCTGGGCAGAGGGTTGAAAGTGTTGGCTTCTCCCAGCTGTCTGAAATAAAATGAAAGAGGAGAGATTAAGGAATGAGCTATTCAGTTTTTGAGTGGAATCTGGAGAAAATATACACCCAGCCTATAACCCAATCTATAAACTTGCTAGATTCAAAAATACAACTGTTCCTCAACCCCAGCATCTCCAGAAGGCAAAGCATTTGCACATTAAGAAATGGCCTCAGTGTAGTGGTTCAAGTTCGGCGTGCTCTCCTCCGGCAGCCTGGGTTCACGGGTTCAGATCCCAGGCGCGGACATACACCACTCGTCAGCCATGCTGTGGTGGTGACTCACATACAAAGTAGAGGAAGGCTGACACAGACGTCAGCTCAGGCTTAATCTTCCTCAAGCCGGGGCGGGGGGGGTGGGGGAAGCAATGGCCTCAGGGCAAAAAGTCAAATCTGGGGTGGAGCTGTAAGACCGTCGTTTGTCAGGGCCTCAGGAAGACCTAAGGTGGTGCCTCACTGACCATCCCAAATAGACAAAAGGCCTTCTAAGTTTCTGAAGCATGCGTCCTGTATATCCTCTCTCTAAACAACGCGGCTTCTAAGAACCCTTAGGTCATTGGGCCTCACAGGGAAGCCAAGGGAGAGAGAAGCTTACCTCGAAGACATTTGTGGTGGGGGCTTTTGTCTAAACCCATGACATTTTTGAAAGAATTACCTTGAAAGAGACAGAGCAGAACAAAACAAAAAGAAGCCTCTGGAACCCAGCCTTTCACAGGCAGGAAGCAGATGGAGGTTACTCAGGTGCAAACTCAGTTTTCTTTTAGAAGGATGACTTAAAGGCGGAACCAAGAGCCCCAAAGACAGAGGCAAGAGCCACGGAGAACAGCTCCTAAAGGATACGCGTGAACTCAAGTCAAGGATCTGGCGACATGTTACTGTCTGGAGTTCAGAAGTGCTGTGGACCACTGACTGCTGTGTGCTCTCTGTTTCCCCCTTTTTGAATGCAGATATCTATAGTGGCTCTCCTACATCTGTCCACCACTTCACAATGGGTGTGTGGGGAGCAGACGATGTATCTGCTCAGTTCATGGATATTCATATCAACCTTGAGGGGCGTCATCCATACCTAGACTTGGTTTAGATGATGCGATCCTGGACTTCAAGCCTGCGCCTAATACATACACCAAAACATGACATGATTTTGGGGACGATCTTAGGGAGGGTAAATGTATTCTGCATGTGGGAGAATATAAATAATTTTTGGCCAGAAGATGGACTGTGGTAGTTTTCAACATGTCCTCAAATTTTTTAAGACTCCTTCCAATGAAAGATGGAATCTAGTTCCCCTCCCCTTGAATGTGGACAGGCTTGTGACTCACAACCAATCATTCACAACAAATGTGTCAATATGTGACTTCTGAGTCTAGGTGAGAAAAGGCCACACAGCTCCCAGCCACTTCTCATAGAATGTTCTCTCCGTCAGAAGACCTCGAGACCCGCCATGCTGGTGAGGCCACGTGTAGGCATGCCGGATAAGAAACAAGCTGAGCTCCGGCCAAGGGCCAGCCATGTGAGTGAGCTACCTTGGGTGTCCACTCCAGGGAAGCCTTTGGTTGACTGCAGCCCCAGCTAAAATCTGACTGTGACCACATGAGGGACTCCCAGCAAGAACCCCCTCCAACTGTGCCCTTTCCAAATTCCTAACCCACAGGATCTGTGAGTGTTAATAAAATGGTTGTTGGTTTGTTACACAGCAATAGTTACTGGAACATAAGGATACAACCACAAACAAAGCAAAGTCCTGTCCTGTGGAACATAGAGTCTTAAGGCAACAGATAACACACAGATGGGAGGTCTACAGGAAATTAAATGAGACAGGGCCTGTAAGCGTGTAGCCTAGTGGCTGGCATGGAGTAAGCCATTCAATAAATAATAGGTACTACTATTATTACACACTTAAGCATGTTGTTTCCTCTGCCAGGACACCCTTCTTCTTCACTTCCTGGTGAACTGCTTGTCATTCAAGATTCAGGCTAAGAATTACCTCCTCCTAGAAACCTTGCTCCTCCCCTAATCTGAATTAGGTGCCCCTAACTCAATGATCCCCCTGCCATCTGAGCATCCTTCCATCTAGCACACTCTAAATTTGGTGTTCTTATCTGCTTTTTCCATTAGAGTGTAAGCACCTTAAGAACAGAATGTCTCTCAATTCTCTATAAAATGTGTGAAATAATAGAAAAATATATATATTGGTCTCTGCCCCTGCTTCTGGCACAGAGCTCCTAAAACCCTTGGAATTTCCTGGTTAACAAGAGTATCTTTTGCTCTAATGAGGTGACTCTTGGTGGGCTCCTGGATGAGGGTTGATCACCAGAAAGACCAAGTCATGATTAGAAGCTTGGAATTTTCAGCCCCACCCCCCATCCTCCAGAGAAGGGAGAGGAGCTGGAAATGGAGTTAATCCTTGATCATGCCTACACGATGAAGCCTCCATAACCATCCCAAAAGTACAGAGTTCAGAGAGCTTCTGGGTTGGTGAACACGTGGAGGTGCTGGGAGGGTGGCGCGCCTGGAGAGAGCACGAAAGCTCTGCGCCTCTTCCCACAAACCTTGCCCTATGCATCTCTTCCATCCGGGAGTCCATCTGCATCCTTTATCACATCCTTTTACAATAAACTGCTAAACAGTAAGTAAACTGTTTTCCTGAGTTCTGTGAATTCAAATTAATCGAACCGGAGGAGGGGGGCATGGGAACCTCCAATTTATAGCCAGTGGGTCAGAAGCACACGGGACAACTTGAACTTGCAATTCGCATCTGAAGTTGGGGGGGAGGGCAGTGTTGTAGGACTGAATACTTAATCTGTGGATCCGACACTATTTCCAGGCAGATAGTGTCAGAATCTTATTAAATTGTAGCAAGTCAATCCTACAGCTAGTGTCGCAGAATTGCTTGGTGTGAAAATGCCGCCACATCTGGTGTCAGAAGTGCCGCGTGTGTGGTAGCAGTGTGAGAGTAGAGGAGAAACACAGGAGGAGACCTGGGTTTTTCCCACTCAGATGTGTAGCAAACAGTCGTGCTCACCAATATTTCTGAATCTCCTCTCCTGCGGGCACTTGAAAGTATGGGGCATACACTTCATGGCCCCCTTGATGTCAGGCACGGGCGGCAGTGTGCTCAGCAATGGAGGATGAGTAGAAGGCACAGGTGTCCCTCCCAGAGGAAAGCATCTGAGAGCCCTTACACTTTCCTCTGTGCTGACTTCCCTCACTCTCCTTCCAGCTGAGCCCTACAGCCTTGACAAGATGACGGCATCAGGAGGTGACAGAGCCTCCTTCAGCACAGGCAGAGTCCCCTACACGCATGCAGTGTAGGTGGGAGACAAACTTTTGCTGACTCATGCAACAGAACTGTGGGGTTGTTTTTTTACCACATCATAACTCAGAGTATCCTAACCCATACAAAGTGCTGGTCTTATCATCCAATACCTAGGTCATAAAGAGACTCCTCTTTCTGTCGGTTATTCATGTATTAAAATCATAAACTTTCAAATTCAGAATGGATAATTCATTCCTCTGGGAAGTCAAAATAGGAAAGGTACGTTCAACAAGGAGAAAACTGTTTAAGAGACAGGCGCTTAGCTACAGATTCATAGTTCCCTGTTCCTAATGCTAAAATAGAAAGTCGTGCTCGTTTTCGGAGACACATTAAGACCCCGCCAAACGGTACCCTAGAGGTCTACAAATAGTAAGGCATTCCCACCCCCAAAATGAGCAGTTTATATTCATCAAATCTGAGTAGAATCCAATCTGTACTATTGTGGTGTTTATATTTAAAATCATCTGGTGGCCCATAAATATCTGACTAGCAATCGGACTTAAACAAATATATCACAGCCAGATCCTGGAGCTCGAAATATGCCATGGGTAGTATGGTTTTGTGCTTGCTCTGCTTTGGGAGTCTGAGTATTTCAGGCTCTCCTCCCTCCATGCTCCCATGGCTGGCACCCTGGAAAGCAGCAAACTTGCTGTGCTGTGATTACGTGATTTATGTACGCATTTGTGTCGGGGTGTGGGGGATACAGAAGAAAGCTATTCATCCTTGTATCCCTAAGCTCTCTAATGCTTCAGTGCCTGACACTAGTAGATTTCTATAACAAATGTTTGTTGAATGAATGAGTGAATGATTCTGGCTCTTGAGGGGGCTCCAATCACATACTGCCAGGCGGTAAAACAGCTCTGAAAGCTACAACTCTCTCTACCTGGGTGGTGAAGCCTATTGCAGCCTAGTATCATGTATTTATACCTGCTCAGCACTGTGCTGCGTGCAGGGAGGGTCGCAGTAACTGAAGTCATTGAGGACATGCCCTTAGGTTTGCAACCCAGGGAATCATTCCTCGCCTGCCTCAATCCTTTAACTGCTGCTGGTTATGGCTTTTCTAGAAATCACTCGACCTCAGAGCTTTTCTGTCCAATACACCCAGTGTAAAATATCTCCAAATTTCCAAGAAGCTTCCATCCAGAGGGATATAGACCAAGAGGTTAGGAATGGTATGGATGCCTATCCAACTGGATGGAAATATATCCACCAATGAAGAATCCAGGAATTTTTGTCCTGAGTGTGACCCCATTTTTTTCTAAAACAGACAAATTAAATTCATGGAAGCTGGAGTGAATAGAGAGGCATAAAAAATAAAAACAGCAGACTATCTCACCCAAAATTCCTTAAATATGTTCATAGCACCTATCCTGTAACTTACAGGAGACCTGCACAATGAAGTGTTCTGTTAAGTTACATTGTTGGAGTTAATTGATAGTACACACTAACCTCTCACTCAAACTGTATTATTAAAATTATACTATCTTATTTTGGTAAAATGGAGAAACTGCAATCATTTTTGTTAACTCTAGTTCACCAAGGCATTTTTTTTTCTTTCTCTCCCTCTCTCATCTGAACTTTAAAAACAAACTGACAGGGACCTACACTGCTGATGGGAGTGCAAACTAGTGCAGCCACTATGGAAAACAATACAGAGATTCCTCAAAAAATCAAGGATAGAACTACCATACGATCCAGCTATTCCACTGCTGGGTATTTATCCAAAGAACGTGAAAACACCAATGCGTAAAGATACATGCACCCCTCTGTTCATTGCAGCGTTATTCACAATAGCCAAGACTTGGAAGCAACCTAAGTGCCCATCAAGGGACGAATGGATAAAGAAGATGTGGTATATATACACAATGGAATACTACTCAGCCATAAGAAACAATGAAATCCAGCCATTTGTGACAACATGGATGGACATTGAGGGTATTATGCAAAGTGAAATAAATCAGAGGGATAAGGTCAAATACCGTATGATCTCACTCATTAAATAGTAGTAATAACAACAACAAACAAACACATAGAGACAGAGAATGGGTTGGTGGTTACCAGAGGGGAAGGGGGGAGGGAGGAGGGCAAAAGGGATAATTAGGCACGTGTGTGGTGATGGATTGTAATTAGTATTTGGGTGGTGAACATGAGAACTTGATGTAATCCATGCAGAAATAGAAGTATAATGATGTACACCTGAAATTTATACAATGTTATAAGCCAGTGTTACCGCAATAAACAAAAAATAAAATCAAAAAAAAAAAGTGGCAATAAATTAACCATCCCCTCCTCCAAACTCCCAGACACATGTCATCATTATATAATGATGAGAAGCAGAACTCCCCAACCCTGGAATGAGGAAGAGCTACTTTTCCATTTCCCAGAAGCCTCCAGGAGACGAGAATTTGGGAATGGGAGCTGACGGGGTACACCTTCACACTCACTAGGGTAACAATAATCGAAAAAGGTAACAACAAGGTTGGTGAGGATGTGGAGAAATCAGAACCCTCGTATCCTGCTGGTGGGAATGGAAAATGGTGCAGTCACTGTGGAGAACAGTCTGGCAGTTCCTCAAAATGCTAAACATAGAGTTACCACAGGACCTAGCAATTTCACTCCTAGGTATCTACCCAAGAGAAATGAACACACACATCCACAAAGAAACTTGTACGTGAATGTCCATCCATAGCAGCATTATTCATAACAGACCAAAAGTGGAAACCACTCAAATGTCCATCAACTGATAAATGAATAAAGAAAATGTGGTGTGTATATATATATATATACACACAATGGAATATTATTCACCAATTAAAAAAATGAAGTGCTGACACATGCTACAACATGGATGAACCTTGACTTTAGGCTAAATGAAAGAAGCCAGTCACAAAGGACCACACAGTGTATGACTCCATTTATATAAAATGTCCAGAATAGGCAAATATATAGAGAGAAAATAGATTAGTGGTTGTCAGGGGCTGGGAGGATGAGAAGGGTTGGGAGTGATGGCTAAGGAATGCGGGGTTTCTTTTTGGAGTGATGAAAATGTTCTAAAACTGATTGTGGTGATAATTGCCTAACTCTGTGAATGACTAACTGTATACATTAAATGGGTGGATTGTAGGGTATGTGCATTATACTCAACAAAACTGTTAAAAAAATTGACAGGTGAAATTCCTATCCCCGGGGGTGGCAAATGATGTTAAGGCCCCAGGAGATCAAGAGTTGGCTATGGCTGCCTAGTGAAAATCTGTGCTCAAGAAGACTCTTCTTGGAAATCCAATCGAAGAAAAACTGACTCAGACTCTCAGGGCTTGAGGTCGTTTACTGAATCACTGAACTTTAGCCATAGAAATCACACAGCCCTTTTATAGAGATCTCTTGGTCTTTAAGAACCGAAGTCCACTTCCTGCTTCCCCAAGAATTCATATGAAAGATCCACAACAAAGAGCCTCTCAATTTCGCTACCCCAGGAAGGACAGATACTTTCGTCTGTGTCTAGAAAGAATCTCTGCCATATTCAAGCCCCAAGTGTAATCTAATAAACTCCTTCTCGCCATGGAAATGTCAAATATTTAATAAGAACATCCAGCAAATCTCTTTGAAGTGTCCAAGGATTCAACAGACAGGACTTGATGGAATGAACAAAGGAACATAGCCATGTAAACATTTTACGGATGTTCCAGGAGAAAACAAGACAGGCAGGGACTCCAGCTGCTCACAAAATCCATCCCCTCTTTCTCCCTGGGCTCACAGCTGGACTATATCTCCCAGCTCCTTGCAGTCAGGGATGGCCGTGTGACTGAGTCCTAGTCGGTGGGATGGGAGTAGAGGTGATGCCTACCACTTCCTGCTGGCCCAGAGACCCTCTTGGGTGTGGTCCTCCATGCTCTTCCTTCCTCGGGCTGACTGGACACAGGTGTAGGATGAGACACTAGAGGGACGGCAGAGCCACGTGATGTGAGAAACCTAGCCTCTGATTGACAGAAGAAAGGCAGGTCCCCTTGCCATCCATCTGAGCACCTGTCCAAGACTGTCATATGGATAAGAAGGAAACTTCCATTGGATTCAGCAATCACACCTTGGGTGATTTTGCTATTTGTTATAGCAGCTTAGCCTATCATAACTAATACATTAATTTTAAGAGCAACATCAAAAGAGCTCAATTTATGGTATGTGAATCCCAAGACACAATTTTAGACTTCATAGGATTCCACCAGCGAGATCATATAGCTCCTCCCCACAAGAACCATTAGTAATTTGATACAATTACGTTATACTTTTTCCCCCTTGATTTCCAATTTCCTGCACTGAAAATGGTGAGATTATAGGTGATTTTAATCCTCATTGTATTTTCATGCATTTTCTAAATTGTTTACAATAATCACAACACCTCTGCAACTAAAACCTTATTAAAATACAACAGAGCTCAAGAACAGACAAACAGATCAATGAAATAGAACAGACAGACCAGTGCCAACCACGGTATACAGGACCCCGAGACATGATAATGATTACATCACCAAGAGTAGCAAAAAATGAACTTATTTTAATAAAAGTATCAGAAAAATTGACTTCTTATATGGAAAAAAATAAAATTAGTTTGCAACTTCCCACAAATTACAAAAACAAATTCCAAACGAGTTCAAGACCCAAACTTGGAAAACAAAATCTTAAAACTGAAGGCAGGGCTTTTTGGCAGTTTCATTAACATCTCCCCAGTGTCTAGAACAGCGTCTGGCATATGGCAAATGCACGAGTAAATGTCTGTTGAATGAATAACCAAAAGAGTAAGACAATAACTCCATAACATCAGTGAAGGAAAGAATTCCTTAAACAAGGACCCAAAAGCACAAACCACAGATAAGAGATGATAACTTGACTACATCCAAGTTAACTATTTTGTGGCAAAGGGATTACAAACAAAATTTTAAAACTACAGAACAAGGGAAGATATTTATAAAACACATGATAAAATATTATTAATAGCCAGAACATACAAAAACTTCTTTTTCGCTTCACATTTTATCTCCAGCTTAGTAGAGAGAGAGAACATAACATCTCGGTCAGGATGCAGACATTAGCTAGAGTCTGACCACCTGGTTTTGAATTTCTGGCTCCACTACTTTCCAGCTGTGTGACTTGGAGTATGTTACTTAACCTCTCTGTGCTTCAGTTTCCATAGCTGTAAAGGATGAAGTTCTCAATAAAGAGTATTACCACAACTGTGAGGATAAAATGAGTGAATACATACGAGAACTTAGTATAATAGTTGGCACATAGAAATCACTCAGTCAATGTTAGCTATTATTATGACAGTCCTGCCTTACTTTTTTTCGTATAACTTATTGCTAGCTAAAATTGTATTATTTATTTGTTTGTCTTCCTCTAACTAGAACATAAGATCCATAAAACAGTGTTTTCCTTTGTATTCTTAGCACCTAAAACGGTGTCTGACATATAAAAGGTCCTCAATAAATATTTTTTGGAGGAATGAGAAATCAATAAAAAAAATCAATAAGAAAAAGACAAAAAACTGACAGAAGGACGGGCTGAGGATATGAATTAGCGCGTCACAACAGAGGAAACCCTAACAGCCAAAAAAGTTAGGAAAAGACGCTGTACCTCACCAGCAGCAAGGAAAATTAAAATAAAACCACCTAAGATTCAACTTTTTATCCACTGATCTGCCAAACACTTTCAAGTCTGATAATATTGGAAGAATGTGAGGAATGCTCATATACTGCTGGTGACATGTAAACTGATACAACCACTCTGGAGAACAATGTGGCACTGCCGCCGCCGCCACCATCACAGCAGCTACACTTCAGCGTGCTTACTGTAAGTCGGGCACTGTCTAAGCACCTTACAGATTTCAACCTGGGGCACTGTCTCAACAACTTTGTGAGGTAAGTCCTATTACTACTGCTATTCCCATTTTACAGCAGAGGAAACTGAAATATAAGGAGGTTGAGTACCTTGCTGAAAGTCACATGGCTAACAATGCAGAGCCAGGACCCGAATCCAGCCACTCTGGCTCCAGAATCCACGTAATGACTACGCTATATTGCCTCTCGCTTGTGCGTTTCCACTGGCTGAACATCTTTTTAGATACTTATTGGCAATATTTAGGTCTTCATTCTATTCACGATCTTTGAATATTTCTTATTAGCCTATTTGTGTTTTAATGATTGTAACAGATCTTTGGTACTGTGTGTGTGTGTGTGTGTGTGTGTGTGTGTGTGTGTGTGTGTGTGTGTGTGTGTTCTGTTTGGGATACCAAATCACTTCCCTAGAAGGAATGGCACTACAAGGGAGAAATAAATGAGGAGGTTTTGGTGCAGTTTATGAAAAACAGTAAAGGTGACCCAAAGGTGCACGGCAGTGCCCTGCTGACGGAAGAGAATTCACAGCCAAAGCTATGGGAAGTCAGCCAAGGCAGAGTCAGACTCTCCGGATGCACTGGCCACAAGTCCCTCCTCAGGCTGGACCCGGGGCGCCCATCTTACATGAGCGCATCACGTAGCCACTCAGCTCAGCAATGGATTTCACCTGCAGTTCAGGTGCTTGAAGAAGTCACATGAGTGAGTCTGGTTTTGTCAGCGGCTCATCTATCCCTTCTTCATCCTTTTTCTCCCCAAGTGTAATGCACAATCCAGAGCCAACCTTCCAGCTGTCATCATCTGGCTTCCTCCTGACCTGATCGAAAGTAAGATTTCAGTGGCTTCATGGGTTTGGTAGCTGCACCCCTTTCTCAGCACGCTCCTTCTCCTCTTGGGACTGACGTAGAAAATACCAGAGGTTCTTCAAAGCCACACCACCTCCGGCCAAAGCAGTAAGTCACGGACAAGCCCTTGGAAGGCTCAGAGTCAAAGCTGCCCCCAAAGATTATGGCCAGTGAGGGGCAGAGATCATTACAAACGGCAGCCAAGGGGGCAGGTGGCTGCAGCTACTGAGGCTGAAGCGCTGGGTAGAGGTCACGGTGGGACCAGCCAACAATTTCAATATTTACATGGGTGTTGGCAGCAGAGAGTGGCTGGCTCTGGGCAGTGGCTTCAATCAGCCCGGGATTCAATCCAGGCCTCGCTGGAGTAGAAGAACGTGGATGATGCCCTTTGCCAGCTTCTGGTCTACAGTTTGTTAACCAATCCTCCTTTTTCAGTTATTGGGTTGTTTCCAAGCTTTCAGTCCTTTCAACTCTTGCCATAATCTAAATGTGGGAAAATGTATCCTACCTCATTAGCCTTCTCTTTCCACAATTATTTCATTATTACCAATTTTCACGCCTACTTCCCATAAAACCCAATTCTGATAAGAGTTAATATTAAATTTTAATAAAACTTGATCAATACTCATTGGCCAGAAACTAGTCTAGTGTGAATTTTAGTTTGTGAAGTAAGACCTGTCATTGCAGATAGCCCAAGATCAGAATAAAAGAGGAAATATTTAAAAGGCAAAACAAAATTTGTTAATATATCTTCAAGATCATTACATATAATTGAAAGACTAAATGTAAATTGTTCAGCTATTCAACAAACACATTTCCTAAAGGCTTAATTCTTTGCCTCTTAGGTAAAATTGTTCTGAAAGACGAAATAATGAACAAGAAGAAAAATTAAATTTTTAAAAAAGGCTTGAGAGAGTTGGCAGAGTATATCCTTTAAGATACTCCAAATCAGTGAAAAATTACCCTATTTCCTACAGCCTTTTCTCACCCATGCTCACAAATGTTTTCCTGATAAAATAAGAGACATACAGTAGCTCCTACTCATATGTTTTTTCTCATTTCTAGGTCTTTCAGAGTTTACTAAAGGCAGATAGTTAACAAGTCAAAAACAAATCATTTTTCTGGCTGAGATTCATTTCAATATTGTATTAGCAATTCAGTATTGGATTTATCATTGTATTTAATAATATTAATATGTGTCAGTAAAGTTAACAATTTGATGTACTTTTCAAATTATATTCCTATTTCTGAATTCCCTTGCATATCAAATTTTCCGTTTTCACTTCTCTTTTCTATATCCCGATGCTGATCATGGACCTAGTCAATTCTTTCATTAAAGGAATGTTCCATATTTAGATGAAATCCTTGTAGTTACAGCACGTGGCAAAATATGCTCTTCTCACCCAGAAAAATCTGGTGAAGAAGTAAGGGCTGAGATCTCATGGTGTGGAAGGAAATCTGCCATCTCAGGCAGTTACATCTGGGAGGAGGGGCAATGAGGCTACAACAGCAATAAGGTAATCAAGCGTCAATTCCTAGTCAGGACAGAGCTGTGGCGGATGCGAGTTAAGAGACTCCGGGAGACTGATGGCTCAGAAGGAGTAGAAAAAAGAATAGAGAAAACGTGATAGCTCGATCCAAGGGAGAAGGGCTGAGAGATGAGTCTGTGACATGTGACCAAGAGCAAAGGCCAGAAGCGAGACAGAGAGAAAACAGGATTGCAATGGACGTAGTCAAGGGTCAGGGGCCAAGGTGAGGCTGTGCAGGGGCACCTGTCACCGGGAATCACCAAGGTGAACTGGACTTCTCACACAGAAGGATACGACTCCCAAATCCAGAAGGGAGCTAAAGGTCATGGTCCACTTTGGGGTGCTAGAGGAAAGAGACAAGGACATTTTTTAAAAGCTCAGAAACACCCTAGAGCTCAGAGAAATTGTCTAAAAGGAAAGGAACAAGTGGTGGTGCCGAGAAAGAACGGCTTCAATCTGGGACAAGCCAGGAGAGGAGGCAGGACTGGGGTCTCTTTTTTTTGCCAAAATTTCTCTTTTCCCCTTACCCTTGGGCTGTGATAGCAGAAAGTTAATGCGAGGAGCCCACTGGGGCCTGATGGGCGCCTAGGGCACAAGGTCTATGGTCCCACTATCCCTGAGGGTAGGGACCGGGCCCAGGATAAGGTGTATACTTGCTAAATCATAAGACTTGGAGAGCCAAACTCTTCAATTTCCCGATGAAGATACTCACATCCAGAGAAGTGAACTGACTATTCCAAAATCAAACTGAGAGTCAGTGTCAGAAGTTTCTTGATTCCTGGTTTAATACCCATTTCGACACACCACACTGCCTCCCTAAAACTGGTTAGCTAAGAAAGATTTTAAAATATTCATTAAAAAATATTCTGGAGAAGTAATATATATACAAGGATATTAATTTCAGCACAAAACATTGGAAACAGCCTTAGGATCCATTAACAGGCACAGATTAAATGAATAGCAGCACATCCATTCAATGACATGACATACAGCCTTTAACAAACGAGGTTGGTCCACGTGTTCTGATACATATAATGATTTCCAAAATACACTGTAAAGTGAAAAATGCAGGTACAGCAATGGTGTGGCATGCTACCGTGTGCACTGAACGCATGTGCAGGCACATGCATGCCCGTGTACGCGCACACTTATCCTTGTATACGTCTGGAACACCAGCAGAAGGACACGGCAAGAACTAGCAACAGTAGCTGCTTATGGGAAGCGAAACTCAGTGCTGGAGAATGAGACTTGTCACTGGATGCCCTCTGGTGCCTTTTGAATTTTGTACCGTATGCTCCTACTACCTACTTGAAAAATAATAATTAAAAAAATACTGCTGTCTACAAAGACAAAGCTAACATACAGGTGTTATATTAGTCAGCGTACAGGTCAAACTGTGTGGGGTAGAGGCTCAATAACAGCAGCATCGAAACACAGGAGCTCACTTCTTTCCCTCCGGCTGTCAGCTCCCCGCGTGGGAGTTCTGCTGGAAAAAGACAGGCCAGCCTCCCTCTGCCTTGTTCTCGGCCATCCCTAGGGTGTCTGCTGGCTTTACCTGGTCCCAGGTGACTTCCCCTGACATGCACATCCCGGCAGTGGGAGGGAAGAGAAAGACACTCAAGTGCCAAGAAAAAACGGTGTTGCTTCGGAAGGAGGGGTCCAACAATAGGGCGCTAAATAGATGATGGTGCCATACACGGAGCCGCACACTGGACTAGCCAGCCATCTCACAGGACTCAGGGGAAGGCTGTGCAATGCCCCGGAAGGTCTTCCTGGTATATCAAATGACAAACAGGAATTTCCAGGACAATAGAAGTAGTATATTTGCATTTTTATAAATATATATGAATAGAAAAAGGTATATATGAATATACCAAGGCATTGTCTTTTTGCTTGATGATACATTCTAATGTTCTATATTAAAAAAAATGATGTGCTTTTGCAAAAAGAACTTATTTTTTTATTTTTGATTTATTTTTCTCTTTTGGGGGGAGGGGAAGAGGAGGCAAGACAGAGAAGTACAAGAATTTTTTTAAAAACTTCATTTGGAAAAACAAAAAGAACGCTGCTTCCACTAGTTCCTTCTTTGGTTTCTTTAAAATGTTAATAAATACCCAAAGGGTAGTGAA
Organism: Diceros bicornis minor; assembly: GCF_020826845.1. Classification (NCBI taxonomy): domain Eukaryota; kingdom Metazoa; phylum Chordata; class Mammalia; order Perissodactyla; family Rhinocerotidae; genus Diceros; species Diceros bicornis. The sequence goes on from NW_026691044.1 coordinate 145,831, forward strand.
GAACAAGTATCCTTCCACTCCAAAAAAAAAAAAAACACACAAATGAAGAAACTATGGGAAATTATCCTATTAACTGAGTCGTCATCTTTCTCTGGGAAAGTGCTATATGAACTTGAACACTGAGAGAACAAGCCGTGGGAATAAAGGAGCCCATATTTCGCGCGCGTGTGTGTGTGTGTGTGTGTTTCAGCCAGTAACAGAAGCACCAACGTGCTAACAAAACAGAAACTGTAAAGTTAAAATCCCAACTCAGTTTGAGACCCCCAGCGAGTGACTGTGTGCTGGGTTTTCTCCTGTGGCTGGGAGAAAGCACTTCTGGCCTCAAGCGCTAAATAGCTGGGCTGTCGAGCTGGGTACCAGCATGCTAAGTGGATTCCTCCAGCAGCACTCTCATCCAGAGATGCACAATACCAGATTCCTGCACCCATTCTGGGAAACTGACTCTGCGGACACCTGAACCATGGCAGTGCTCGGGGGCTGGGAGGCACCAGGGAAAGGATGCTGATATGTATGAGGCTACAGTGGGGCAGCTATAGAACTTGAACCAGAAAGGAGATGAGACAGCCATGAAAGAAATGTAAAAGAAAAAAATCTTATTGCAAATTATATTGATGCTATCATTAGAAGTCCTTTAAGAAACCTAAAGAGAAACTCAAAAGGGTTCTCTATAATCAAATTGCAATATTTTTTTAAACAAGGGAATATATGGATTTATTTACTTTTTTTATGTATATCAAAAAATAGGATGATTAAGCAAGGAAGAGTCAGAGACTGGGGAAAACATATTTCTTAAAAAATATGGCCATTCTATTATTTCAGGGCTGCTGAGCCTAACAGAATACCAGGCCTCCTCTGAATTTCATAGTACGTAGCAAGTCAATTTTGGGTCATCCCATCCATTTTAAATGTATGAAAGAACCATATAAGACATACAAGGGGGACAGAAGGAAAAATATTTTGGAATATATAAATGTTTATTAATATCAGCAGCAATATCAAACTTAAAATTTCTTAAATATGTAAATGCCAATTCCCACTGTATTTCTTTTTTTTAAATTGAGATATAATTGACATATAACATTATATCAGTTTCAGGTATACAACATAATTACTTGATATATGTATATACTGCTAAATGATCACCACAATAAGTCTAGTTAACATCCATCACCACACAGTTACAAATTTTTTTTCCTGTGATGAGAACGTCTAAAATCTATTCTCTTAGCAACTTTCAAATACGCAACACAATATTATTAACTATAGTCACCATGCTGTACAGTACATCCCCAGGACTTATTTATTTTATAACTGATTTATTTACTTTTAAATTCATTGACATTTAGTGTTCCCATTACACTGGTGAATTTTGGCTGCAGAGGCACTCGAGTTGGTAATGTATGACATACGGGGAGATAAGCTTGAAACATTACCAAACTAATTACTCTTTATTTATTTACGGTCCATGAGACCACGCAGATTAGTGCAAAGGTAAGAGTTTAGAGTCAGACAGCGAAAGGCCCAAGACCTAAGTCTGTATCTGAGATGCAGCCCCGGCAAGTTATTTCAACTTGGATAAGCCTCAGTCTCCTTCAAAAAATTAGCTATTATTTTACAGAACTGAGAGCCCAGAAATAAACCCACACATCTATCGACAGCTAGTTTTTGACAATGGAGGCAAGAACATACAACAGAGAAAGGAAAGGGTGGCCAATAAATGATGTTGGGAAAACTGGACAGCCACAAGCAAAAGAATGAAAGTAGACTATTATCTTATTCCATACCCAAAAATTAACTCAAAATAGATTAAAGACTTGAATGTAAGACCTGAAACCATAAAACGCCTAGAAGAAAACATAGGCAGTACATTCTTTGACATCTGTCTTAGCAGTATCTTTTTGAATACCATGTCTCCTCAAGCAAGGGAAACAAAAGAAAAAATAAACAAATGGGACTACATTAGACTAAAAAGCTTCCGCACAGCAAAGGAAACCATCAACAAAATGAACAGACAACCTACCAAGTGGGAGAAGATATTGGCAGATCATACATCCAATAAGGAGTTAACATTCAAAATATACAAGGGACTCATACAACTCAACAACAAAAAAACAAACAACCCGATTAAAAAATGGGCAGAGGATATGAACAGACATTTTTCCAAAGAAGATATACAGATGGCCAACAGGCACATGAAAAGAAGTTCAACAACACTAATTATTAGGGAAATGCAAATCAAAACCACAATGAGATATCACCTAATGCCCATCAAAATGGCTATTATTAAAAAGATGACAAGAAATAACAAGAGTTGGAGACGATGTGGAGAAAAGGGAACCCTCACACACTGCTGATGGAGTGCAAACTGGTGCAGATACTACGGAAAACAGTATGGAGATTCCTCAAAACAATAAAAATAGACCTATCATATGATCCAGCTATTCCACTTCTGGGTATTTATCCAAAGAAGAGGAAAACACTAATTCGAAAAGATATTTGCACCCCTATGTTCATTGCTGCATTATTCACAATAGCAAAGTCTTGGAAACAACCTAAGGGCCCATCAACAGATGAACGGATAAAGAAGATGTGGTACATACATACAATGGAATACTACTCAGCCATAAAAAAGATGAAATCTTGCCATTTGGGACAACGTGGTTGGACCTTGAGGGTATTATGCCAAGTGAAATAAGTCAGACAGAGAAAGCCAAATGCCGTATGATTTCACTCCTATGTGGAAGATAAAACACCAACAACAAACACACAGATACAGAGAACAGACTGGTGGTTACCAGAGTGGAAGGGGTTGGGGGACGGCAAAAGGCGTACATGGGCACATGTATACGGTGGGATGGCAGCTAGACTTTTGGTGGTGAACACGATGTAGTCTATACAGAAGTTGAAATACAATGATGTACACCTGAAATTTATATAATGTTATAAACCAATGTGACCTCAATAAAAAATAAATTAAAAACAAAATAATAAATAAATAAACCTGAATAAGCCTCAGTCTCCTTCAGAAAATTAACTATTATTTTACCATGTTGGGTCCTATACAGCATAGAACACAACTAAGAATTCTACAACCCAATCCTTTCAATGAGAATTGGAAAAAAAAAAAAAACATCTTTCACATATTCCTAATGCACATAGGGGAAAATTTTTTAAATTAGAAGTTAATTTGTCAATGGAGATTAAGAACCACTAGAATCCTGGTGGCCCAGGTTCGGATCCCGGGTGCGCACCGACGCACTGCTTCTCCAGCCATGCTGAGGCCGCGTCCCACATACAGCAACTAGAAGGATGTGCAACTATGACATACAACTATCTACTGGGGCTTTGGGGGGAAAATAAATAAATAAATAAAATTAACAAAAAAAAAACAACACTGGAATCCATTCAACAAATCTTTATTAAGCTACCAACTGTGCAATGTACCAGATATTGCAAGGATTGGAGGCTGCAAATGTGGTCTCTGCTCTCACAGTCTACCTGTGAGCAAACAGGTAGGCACACGTCCATCTTCTGCAGGCGTGTTTGGAGATGCCAGCCTTGTTCACTATCTTTCTCTGAAAACTATTTTGATCACAGACCTCAGTAAAGGTGTGACCCTAAGTGGCCATGTTGTACCCCACGACAATCCCCTCTTTCCACCTTCCCACCTTCTGCCCCAGCTGACTGGACCCAAGCCTTGCTGGCCAGAAACCAGCAGACGGTGAGATCCTGTCTGGAAAATCCAAACTAAGAAACAGAAACTAAGAAACTGACAGAAGGCGGGAGCAAGGGAGGGAAGGCTAGAGAGACAGACAGACCTTATGCTTCTCACCTTCTGGTCCCCAATGCTAATAAAGCTCATTCACACTTTATTTTGTGATAAGCTACTGTATGTTTAAAATAAAACCCTCCTTTATTGGAACCAGTTTGTAGAAGATGTTACACACGCACATTAAACAACAGACACAAAGAACTCTGTTACCTACTTACCAGCCACGTGACCCTGGACAAGCCACTTATCTCTATGAGCCACAGCTTCCTTCGCAGTAAACAAAGGTCTGCCTGAGAAGACAACTGGGGAGATGGGGGGGCGGGGTGACTGGTGGAAAGGTGCCAGGTGAAGGATACGTTCAGTAAGGGCTACGGGCCTTTGACCGGGGTTATCACCCTGGGTTATAATGACCACGGGAGGCCTCATGAAAGAAAAGGCCCTCGGAGCTGGACCTTGAATTTGGAGAAGAGGTGGAGGTGGGCCGATGAAGAGACCACTCTCAGAGGGAGAAAGGACTCCCAAGAACGTTGCAGGCAGCTGAGGCCTACGGAGGGCACGGACTGTAATAAATCCTTTTAGTGACCAGTGATGTCTGACATTGAATCTGAAGTTGTTTTCTGCCCTATGCGATGATCAAAGAGATGAAAGACAGCTAACTGTATTCCACCCAGGGCCAAATGTCTAAGGAGAAATGCTAAAGGACCCAACGTGTTAGGAAATAGTGATGGGGGAGCTGGTGGCAGGACCACGAAAACCTCAGCTCCCAAGACACCCCATCAATACGTATGAGCTTGGGCCACTGTGTTTAGATATTGAAGAGAGTGATCCCAGGAGGTCAAGGATGTGGAAACCCTTGGGTTATAGAAAGATGGGAAGAAAATCCTACAAGCTGCTAGACTACAAACAAGTCAAAACAAAGAAAAAGAAGATGGTTACCTATAAAAGAAAGAGAAGCAGATTGGCAGAGAAACATCATCTGTACCACTAAATGCTAGAAGAAATAAAACAGTGTTTATGGAGTTTGAAGGAAAATAACTGTTATCAGAGAATTACACGCACACCCAGACTATGGTTTATGCATGAGGCCAAAAGAAAGGCGCTTCAGACATAAAAAAATTCAGAAAAAATATCATCTGCATGCGCTAATAAAAATATTAAATGAGGGGCTGGCCCAGTGGCATTGTGGTTGAGTGCGGTGCACTCCGCTTCAGCAGCCTGGGGTTCATAGGTATGGACCCCGGGCACAGACCTACACCACTCATCAAGCCATGCTGTGGTGGCATCCCACATACAAAATAGAGGAAAACTGGCACAGATGTTAGCTCAGGGCCAATCTTCCTCACCAGGAAAAAAAAAAATTAAATGAGAAAGTACCCAAAGAAGAAAAGCAGAGGGTGTAATTTATACGGAATAGTGGTAATCAATAAAAACAGTAAAGTGTCAGAAAAGTAAAGTCTAAGACGTTTTTGATACTATGGATGTCAATATAATGTAATAGTTAAGAAAAAAAAGTTTTAACAAGGGCAAAAATAAAGAAGCCACATGGAATTAAAATTCCAGATTATTTCAACAAAACCTATGAAATGTAAAGGAAGGAGAAGTCAAAACATCCAACACATTTTGTCTTGTTTGGTAGTAGAATATTTTGGACAATGGTTAATTTTTGACATTGATAGAGAAATACAGAGAAAAGCACCCTTGTTCAAAATTTTTAAATAGTTCCCAGAAGAAGAAAAGAAGGATACAGAGCCTCCAAACTACTAAAGAAAAAAAAAAGGAAAAATGAAAACTTGACATATTCTGCAAATCACAAGGAAAGAATAAGGAAATACTTTGAGTACCACGAAAGCTTATAAAATTCAAAGGCAGGATATGATCTGTGCTGTCCAATATAATAGCCACTACCCACCCTGGGCTACTTAAATTTAAATTAATTAAAATTAAACAGGGCCAGCCCGGTGGCTTAGCGGTTAAGTGCGCGCTCCGCTACAGGCAGCCGGGTTCGGATCCCAGGCGCGCACTGACGCACTGCTTCTCTGGCCATGCTGAGGCCGCGTCCCACATACAGCAACTAGCAGGATGTGCAACTATGACATACAACTATCTATTGGGGCTTTGGGGGAAAAAAAAAGGAGGTGGATTGGCAATAGATGTTAGCTCAGAGACGGTCTTCCTCAGCAAAAAGAGGAGGATTAGCACGGATGTTAGCTCAGGGCTGATCTCCCTCACAAAAAAAATAAATAAATAAAAATTAAATTAAATTTAATTTAATTTAATTTAATTTAAAATCCAGTTCCTTAGTCACACTAGCCACATTTCAAGGGTCTATCGACCTCCATATTGGACATTTCCATCATGGCAAAAACTTCTAGCAGACAAAACTAATAGTCAGTGAAAAATATAAGATAACAAATGAGTCCATGTTAAGTATGATCCTATTTATGTTAGATATACACTTCTATATATATATATATATAAATGTGACCAGATTAAACTGTCAATGGTGGTTTCTCTAAGAAATAAGATGACCAGGGGGTTCTCACTCTCTATACACTTTATTGCTTACATTTTTAATAAGCATATTTTATTCTTATAATGAGTAAAAGTCATTGACATATTTTCAAATGGAATAACAAACCAATCAACCAACCTCCTTCTTGAACTTGGTACAGAACTTGGTTCCAGTCCCTGAACTAACCAAGTAACTGACTTCAACTTGTATATATTTTACTGTGTACACTTGTATTAATCAACAATTTCAAGATGGCACTGTCTGTGTCCCGTACTTAGAAATTTTCTATAGTTTCGCCAAGCTCTGGAAAAAGTTTGTTCCGGGCCCCAGGGCGATATCACCATTTCAGATGAAAGTCTGAGCAGACATTTGATAATTTCAAACTGTATTTCTTGAATTGAGAAGGTTGCTTGGGCAGAAGCTGTGAACACACCATTCCATTTAGATTTATATAGTTGATAGATCAAACTTCAGAAAGGGCAGCTTTGAATTATCCCTTAAATTTTCCATGACAAGAAAAATCTATTGAGAGTTATGGCAATTTTTTGCATCTCCCCACCGATTCCACACAGTTGATTAAGAAGTTCCCACAGGGGCCGGCCCTGTGGCTTGGCAGTTGAGTGCGCGTGCTCCGCTGCTGGCGACCCAGGTTCAGATCCCGGGTGCGCACCGACGCACCGCTTGTCCGGTCATGCTGAAGCTGCGTCCCACATACAGCAACTAGAAGGATGTGCAGCTATGACATACAACTATCTACTGGGGCTTTGGGGGAAAAAAATAAAATAAATAAAATTAAAAAAAAAAAAGTTCCCACAGCCAATCTCAACAATACACAGATCAAGTCAGAAGCAACAACATACCGCACAGAGAATAACTTCACTTTTTTTTCCTAAATTGGGGGTGAGAGAAGAGAGGTTATGTTCTTTGTTAACAGAATTCCAAAGTTTTAATTTTGCCATATACCAGATCTTTAATTTTTCTAAGAAAAAAAAATTATATTAAAAATATCTACTGAAACTACTTCATATCTACCCCAGGGAATAACTTAGTGATTTATCTGCCAAAAAAAGCATATTCATATATGCTTATTTTATCCCCTATATAAATATTCTTGGTGGCTGCCTCCTATTCCACCATAGTGAATATGGAAGATAAAAGCTCTCAGAGGAAAGGAGATGAACAACATCAATTTGTCTAGGAAACACGCATTCTGAAAGTCAGTGTTGGTAAAGCAAGGAGAGAGATTTGATTTTGTTGCCAACTTGAACACTAATTTTATTTGGGGCCAGCTGTGTGACCCTGTTTCCAACACTGGACAATAACTATGCTTAATGTGCGATGATAGGCTGAGTAAGAGATGATGACCACTACCCATGTACTGCACAAAGGGAAAAGGTGCATATCAATGGGGCAAGGATAAGAAGATAGTTAAAATTAATTTTTATCTACGTAGAAAGTCTTTGCTAAGAAAATAACAGTATAAACAAGATTATCTTAGAACTTTTAATTAGCTTGAAAGTTTTCAAGATCCTTCAAGCTTTTTACAAAGACCTACTTACTTCTCCCAAATGTAAATCAAGTGTTAAAGCAAGTTATTTAAAGAATCTTTCTGGGTAATCCTCTATTACTCTAGCTCTAATTGCTGCGTATTGTTTGAAGATAATAAAACTACACTGCTTTGAATATAGTTTCACTCAGTAAAATGGACACTCCTTCTCCTCCCTCATGTTTTTTGGAATTATGAAATTTTTGTAGTGGTATGCCACTTGTCAACCAAAAAGCTAGACAAAGAGCACATTTTCCATGAAAAATGAGATATAAAGATAGCAAGATGCAAGTATTCTATCATACTTAAGCCATTGCTTTTAATTAAACATAAAAGCCACTGCTTTTAATTGAACATAAATATTTCATTCATGGTTTTTCAGCATTATCCACAAAATGAAATACTCTTCTTAGCCCATAAAGAAAATTCTATGAAAATGAAAGAAAAACCTACACAGTAATAGTCACATTTTGGGGCAAAATCATCTAATTGGGTATTTTGTTTTTATCTGAGGCCGTAGTTTTAACTTCATATGTCTAAAATAACTAGTAAATACATTATACTCAATTACGGGGATAAATTAATTCCTTCAGGCCACAAGGGTACTATTTAGTAAATTATTGCTTTATGCACTGACCAATACCTAGTGGCTTCAAAGCGATAATTCACCTTTAAAAGGTAAAGTGTTCACCTACTCATTCCTCCAAAGGCTCATTATTTGTCAATTCGTTTAAATTGGTGGAGACGAAGAGGCCAAGCATAGAAAAGAGGAGTCTGTCAAATTTTAACATTTACAAACTTGAGCTATTTAAGAAAAAAAAAATCTAGGTTTCTACTGAGCCATACTATCAGTACACGAGCCAAATGAAACACAATTACCCCCAAATTTGGCGCACATCATCTAAATCCAAATCCAAAAAAGTAGTCCCACAAGCGCAGCAACTTGGATTTTGACTAATCTCCTTACATTTTAACAGACTACAATAAATCCATTATATCCACCTCTTCCCACTAGGAGCTGTTATCATGTTTCTGCTCTTGGTTATAACATTTCAGTCCCCTGCGCGTCTCTAAATGTTGAGTAACTGTGCTAACATATAATTAACGTGCTGATGCACAAAACTGAAGGCCTCTGAAGAGCGCATGGAGATGCCTTTGGGTGCTAATCTGGGAAGTTCACACAGCCCACGGGCTCCTGGGGACAGGCCCGGATCAATGGACCCAGAGATGAGTAATTCTTTGTACCATAGACATTCTTGACTGTGTAAGCAAAGAAGTACTAATGAAATCTTCAAAAGAACGAAGAACGATCAACAGAAATTACAGTGGAGAAGAGAAAAGTCCAGGGTCTCGTCAGAAAGATAATGGACAGATGCTGAAATTATCTGGGTAATCCATCATATTTGCATCTGGGTCCATTTCTGGCACTGGTGCTATTGTTTCAAAAACATATCTATATTTAGCTACCTATCACAGGCAAATTTCTATCACTGCATAAACAGAACTTAGGCTCAGATTTCTGTAGAATCTCCTTTCCTCCGTTTTCAAAAAATATTCTAGACTTGAATTATAACATTCGGTACTTGAAGCTGCCACTAAAGTACGTATTCACTGCAAAAATAAAAAAAGCAGTTCGCAAATGCGAGATACATTTAGTCAGCTTTTTTCTTGATCTCTTTTAATATTTTATAACACGTTAAGGCTCAGTAAAAGTTCCTTTCTTAGACAAAGCTTCAAACAGATGTTAGAATGCAAACGCTTTACACTTTAAATCATCAATCACTTAAAGAATTCTCTCCATGAACTGAATAAATAAGCCATCTGCGACTAAGGCCTCCCTATCATGTGTTTAAGCTGACCCACTTCATCAGTCACCATGGTTTGCAAAATCTCACCTCTAAGGGGCAGCATTAAGTGCTCCGTGCCAGCGCATAGTTAGAATCCAACAGGGCGAAAGGATAATGTAAAGACCTCTCTTTATTTAACATGACCCCCCTGCCTCTAAGAACAGAACTTCAATACCACCCTTAACCGGAAGCAATCTTTTCTCCAACAGGAGGGCAAATCAAGTCTGCGAGGGAGAAAGGGAGCCGGTGAATGGAGTCAGAAACCCCATCAGGTGTTAAAACGCACGGTGTATCTGGCTTTGGAGACCGAACACCAGTTTTGCAAGCAGGATCTGGACAGGTCTGCGGGAACTGCCCCCACGACAGAGCCTAAAGCAGCGGATCGGACCTGCCCTAGAAGGCTCTGCAGTCACCTCGGCGGTGGCAATCCTGCGCAGCCCCGGGAGCGGCCGGCCCGGGACCCCCTGGGCGCCCCCTGCCTGGCTGGCGCGGAGCAGGGTGGGGGCCGCGGCCCGGGAAGCACAACTTTCCGCAGGTCCCCGCCAGCAGCGCCGAAACGAGCGGGGACAGATACCAAGCCACTCCCCACCATAGGCTCTTCTTTTTTCTGGTGGCGGCGGCGGCTGGGGGAGGGGTGGGAGGGTCTGGAGGAACTTAAGGAGAGGATGACAAGGAGCAGAGAGAAGGACGACTTGCCACCACCGCGGCCGCCACAAAGGGAAGGGCGACGCGCCCCCGCTCGGTCCCACTGAGTCACACGCCGGCCAGGGCAGCGCGGCGCACCCGCGGGCTGGGCGGGCGGGCGGCGGGGATGGGCGAGGGCCAGCCGGCCGCGCGGCAGGTGACAGCGGCGTCGCCTGTCCCCGCACCTCCCCGCCCACCCCGGGGCCTCGCTGCGCCGCGCCGCTCCACCCGGGAGCTGCGCGACCCGGACCTCCCCACGGTCTCGGGGCCGGACGAACCCCACGCGGGGCTGCCCGCCCGCGCCCCCGAACCCCGCGCCCGAGCGGAGCCCGAGATGCGCGCGGTCCCCGCAGCCCCGTCGCGCCCCGTGGCGCCCGCGCGCCGCGCGCCTACCCCTTGGCGTGCTCCGTCTCCTCCTCATTGTCCCCGTCTATCCCGCACGTGTCCTGGTCGTCCAGCTCCAGGCTCTGCTGGCTGGCCGCAGACTCGCTGTCCCCGCCATCGCGGCGGCGCGGACCCGGAGGCGGCGCTCGGCCCGGGCGTGGGGCCGGCGAGGCGGCGGCGGCGGCGCGAGCAGCTCCCTCTAGAGCCGCCCGCCGTCTCCTCCGAGCCCGGAGCCCGGGGCGCCGCGCCCGCCCGCCCCGCCCGGCCTGGGCCCGCCCACCGCGATCGGGGCGGGGGCGGGGGCGGGGAGGCGGCCGCGCATCCCCGATCGCCCGGGGGTGGGGGCGCGGGTGGCAGTGGGGGGTGGTCTCGAGCCGCGGCCGGGCGCAGGAGCCGAGCTCCAGACCCCGCAGCCTGCACGCGCCTCACCCTTGGGCTCGGCTCTGAATGCAGCAACGTGCACACTCCAAATCCGAGTCTTCATTTTGGGAACACAGGCCACGCGATTTTACATCCTTAATGTTAGGAAGCGCTTTTACCCAGTGGAGGGATTTTTTTTACTCAGGAGTAGGCGTGCCAATGATTTCCAGAAGCTTCCCACACACACACATATGTACACTTTTTAAAAATTCCATTTCACGTGTCTATATCTATCTTTCCAATACACTATAAAATCAAAGTCAAAACAGAGTGCTTCCAACCTTTCCACCTCCCCGTTCCAAAGATGCTGGAGCTGCCCCAGTTTTCGATGGACACCGCACGCAGTCGGCTCAGACCAGAACAATCATCTTGAGGGAAATGGGGGCGTTGTCCATGATTCAGGGGGATTTGACAGTGTCAGGTAGGCCACTCTGGCTTCCGCAAGTCAAAGTCATGACCTAGACCTCAAGCAACGGAGTGGCTTTGTGGGCTGAAATCCCGTGTCTCCAGGTGAACGGAGGAGGGGCAGGAGGCACTCCATGGATTGCCCAATAAAAGGCAGGGAAGTTCAGACTCATTTGCTCTTGCAGCCTGCACACAGCAGCGCTTCCTTTGCTGTCCTGTAATGGGTGGTGTTCAAAGGTCCCGCCAGGCCCCGGGAAGGTTTTACAAAGGCAGTGGAAAGTTACCAGAAACTGTTCAATGAGGAAAGTGAGACTTGAAAAAGCTGGCTGAAATTGTTGGTGTGGGTCCTATTTTTGCAGGAGGTGTTGGGAGCATTTTGCGGCTTTTTTTTTCCCATAAGGGAAAAAATGCAACAAGACAGAAGTATCTAAAGACAAAAATTGCAGAGCGATTTCAAAGTTCACCAGCCTTCTGTCACTGACTGATGTTGAGCCAGCTAAGTTTCTGTAAGAAGGGCAAAGTGGGGCCAAAACACAAAGGAAATACAAAACTTTCACAATCACAACTATTTCTGAGGCAGAAAGTCCCACGTGGCCTCTGGCTTCAAACTTTAGGATAAAGGTGGATAGAGATGAGTGAGTTTCCTGCAGCTCATCCCTATGAACATGAGGAGTTGGATAACTAACCTGACCAGGAGTAAGTCTATCAGATCAGTCACTATAACCAATTGGAAGAGTTCTCCAAAAGAGTTTTAAAAAACAAAGCAAAGGAAACTCAGCAGACATATATTTATTTGAATGTTTGAGAAGCTTTGACTAAGACCATCTGAAAAAAGAATAAGAAAAATAATTCTGGAGAAATAGAATGAGGGCATCAAAAACCAGCTAAACACTAGAAAACGATGACAAACAGGGAACATCTGTTCCCCAGAATGGAAAGAAGTTGCCAAGACGTCTGTTCAAGACTAGAGTGAGGTGTTATATAACACCAATGTTTGTCATTATTAATCATTGGAAGGTGGACAAAGTTTGCCAATGACCCTGGAGACTCCTAAATCCTATTGTCATGTATAGAAACTCGCTTTGTTTCTAAAAATGTTTGCTTTTTTCCCCTGGTTTAATCCCAGAGTTTGTGGAATTGGAACAAAGTGGTACCTTCTAGAATCTCAGATCTAAGATTTATTTGGGGGAAGAGAGTAGTGTAGAAGGACTACAGTGTTCAAAGAGGCCCTTGGGAATTTCCTATGTTGTCTGACTCATCTCCTATTACAGATGTAAGACCATAGTTGTATAATTGGTCTTGTTTGATTTAAACTATTATAACTTTTTTGCTTTTTTAAAAATTATGGTAAAGTACGCATAAGACAAAATTTACCATCTTAACCATTTCTAAGTGTACAGTTCACTAGTGTTAAGTATATTCACGTTGTTGTGCAAGCAATCTCCAGAGCTTTTTTTATCTTGCAAAACTGAAACTATACCCATTAAACACTCACTCTTCAGTCTCCCCTCTTCCCAACCCCTGGCAGCCGCCATTCTACCTTCTGTCTTTATGAATTGGACTCTTCTAGGAACTTCATGTACATGGAATCAGACAGCCTTTTTGTGACTGGCTTATTTCACTTATCAATAGTTTGTTTGTTTGTTTTTCCCTTTCCTGCACTTTAAATTCCCACTGTTATGTTTTAAATTTGCCAATAAAGAGGGAGCCCACAAAACCCTAGACCTCCACCCTCCACTCCAATAAAAGCAGAACCCCAGGCCCATGTACTCTCTGTCTCTACCTGCAGCTTTGCTGTGTGGCCCCAGGTGTGCTGTGTAATTTCCAGGTCCTGCAAGTAATCAACCTTTATCTTTTCAAAGTTTCCTGATGGTTATGTCACAGACTAGGTGCCTTGAGAAACTCAAAGGTGGGTTTGGAAGCAATTAACTGTTTTTCCAATTTGTTTCTTTTCCTTTTGTGTGTTAAGATGTAACCACCAGCCATCCTGAAACTGACCAAATGAGGCATTCAAGGGAGATGTAACCACCAGCCACCCTGAAACTGACCAAGCCTGACTACAAGAGCTAGGCCCATGACCTTTGCCTTATTTTTAATACAAAGATCTCTCCAGGAGGAGCTTAGGCCTCATTATGTGGAAGCATGTTCTCCAACTGAGCCTGTGCAAGCGAATCCCCGTCTCTCCCTTTTGGATATTCGTTCTCCAACCAAGTAAAAGTTCCTGCTTTCCTTTGTTTGGGGACGCCATGACTTCGGAAATGATTCCTCACGGCCTCCTATTTGCTGCAAATACACTTTACTTTGTGAGACAACTTCCACTGGTGTAGAGTCTTATTTAACTCACCAGGAGGTGAACCCACTTGGTTTGGTATCAGTTATTGCTGAAGGGCGTCTTGTAATCATAATAAAAACGACAAGGGCCTGTCCACCCACAACATGGGTTATCAATAGGCTGAGACTGGCACAAAACAATACTGTATAATAATATAATTAATAACAGTAATAATTATATTTATAATTATTATATCAATAATTAAATTGTGTATATGTTAATATATAATAATTATATTATTATTGTGCACTTTTTTCAAAATACTTTCCCTTATTTTGTTTTATTCTTATAGCTCCTCTGTTATGTCTCTATATTAAGTTATTGAGATTTCCCCTAATAGGTGACACCACCAGGCCTGAGGGAAGTGACATCCCTCACCTGAGATAAACACAGACACATCATTGGTGAAACCAGATCCAGACTCTGGCATCCTGACTCCCAGAACAGCACTGTCTCCACCAGCCCAGGATGCTATTCGGAGCCCTCACGTTTACGAACTGGGATCCACCTACCTGTGTGAGTGGTATTCCCTGTCGTCGTCAACTCTCATGCCAGCCTTTGTTAACAAAGGCAGTGACAGAGAAAATGTGCCCCAAGTTCCATGGCTGTTAGTCTTGAACACACAATCGATATCACAGTGCTCTGTCTGGCTAGCTGGAGGTTCAAACATATCCTAACGGCTCCTTCCAGGGACTTGAATAAAAAAGGAAACTCTCCCCCTGAGAAAAAATAAATGCACTTGGAGCAGAGAAACACAAGCCCCCTTGCAGGTACTGCTGGTGCTGGTTGGAAAGGGGGCCCTGAGGAATTGGCACATTGTCATTTGGTGAAGACACAGGACAAGATTCCATGAATGAGCCCTTACAGAGGCAGGGGGTTGCCCAGGGTCTCAGAGGATGTCACAGATCCATGTCAACCAATTCTGCACACACATTCCGTTCAAAGGGTGCCTCTCTCTGGGTGGGTGAGAACAGCAGTGCAGAAACAACATTCTGCTCTCGTATGTGTCACAGCATCTCTGAAGTTAATGTCATCACTGAAGGTAAGATTAGGAGGCTCCAGTTTCACCACAGTCGGCAGCTTTACGCTACCTCACTCACAAGAGCCCAGTTTCACCATCTGTGACCCAGTGCTCTGGTCTCGTCCTGCCCATAAGGCAATTAGAGTTAAATCCAGGAGTTAGAAGACCACTGGAGTGCTGTGTTCAAGTGAGAGCTACCCTCTTCCCCCTTCCTCCCTCCCTCCTTCTCCCCCTACCCTACCTCCAGAAGCCTGGTACTAGGCGCTTTGAAATGTCTAGAATAGCGCATTCATCTTGCCTTTTGACCAAGTGAGTTGGTTTCTCCGATCCAAGCTCTGGTCCCTGTTTAAGGTTGAGAAAATAGGATTATCTTTATCTTGATAATCATTCTACAATGTCTATGTATATCAAATTATCATGTTGTACACTTCAAATATATACAATTATATTTGTCAATTATTCCTCAATAAAGTTTTTTTTTTTTAAAGGTTGAGACATATGTAACAGGTGCTGGTGAGGATGTAGGGAAATAGATGTGCTCCTGCACTACAGGTGCAAGTGCAAGTTGATGCAACCTTTCTGGGGAACAATTTGGAAATATCTATTAAAATACAAAATCCCATGCTGGAATTTACTCTTTGGACATACTCTCAAAAGCTCACAAAGATATGTGTGCAAGAATATCAACTGCAACGCTGTTTGAGTGATGGGAGATTAAAGGGACATCTCATGTTGTCTCAGAAGTGAGGCTACAGCCCCAAAGCTGAGAATAACAGTGGATAATCCCTGTATCTGAACGACCAGCTAAGAGGTGGCAGGACACGTTCAGTGGCCGATACTGTCCTACCTCCTTCAGCTTATGTGAACCCAAGTGCAGGGGTTAGAGGACCACTGGAGTGCAGTGTCTTCCCTCCCCTGAAGCCAAATGAGTGGGCTCCAGAGAACCTCCAATGGAGGCTGAGTGTGCCTGAAAGAAGGGAAGGCGGACATCTCACCTGAGCTTGCTAAGAGGCAGGGATGCACGGGCCCACCCGGGCACTCCCGTTGTTGCAGAGCTTGGTGAGAGAGTTCTGGGGAAAACCAGCTATATTTCCTCAGAAGTTTGAGAACAGACATGAAGATAGAGACCAGTCCTTGCTTCTTGCTTGGGTAATTTTGAAATACAAAGCTTGCTGGAGCAATCAGAGTTGTGTGCATGTCCCAAGGGCTCAAGCAGAAACCAGGAATAGTAGCTGGGTTTGAGCTATCCTGCTGGTACCCTGCCCAAGAGGGCGGCTGTCTAGCTAGAGGGACCTCAGAAATAATAAGTGTGAAGTGTACAACCAGGTGCAGGGGCTGAGGGGAGAGACTAGAGATCAGCTAGCTAGGAAACTTTCGGGTTGTCCAAAAGATTTGCACAAAAGCACCATGAAAGAACCGACATCTGGACACCTGCCGCATAGCGGGCATCAACAACCATGAGAAGATTATATCTGCACCAATTAAATAAAACAGCTTACATACACCATTTTGTCCTAATCCCTCTTCCCTCCCATCTGGACTCTGGAGAAGCCAGAGCCCCGGAGTGTGAGGAGATCCTGTGAGCCACAGAAAACGCCAGAACCAAGGGTGGGAGTGGATTTGGCATTGGACAGGAGATTGAAGATTTAAACAGAATGTGACTGGAGTGAACTTTTTGTTTTGGTGAGGAATATTAGCCTGAGCTAACATCTGTTGCCAATCCTCCTCTTTTTGCTGAGGAACACTGGCCCTGGGCTAACATCCACGCTCATCTCCCTCTACTTTATACGTGGGACGCCTGCCACAGCATGGCTTGAGAAGTGGTGCATAGATCCGCATCCAGGATCCGAACCTACAAACTCCGGGCTGCCGAAGCGGAGTGCGCGAACTTAACCCTAAGCCACTGGGCTGGCCCCCTGGAGTGAACTTTTTAAAACCTGAAGTGCCGAAAGCTCTAGAATCTGCCCAAGATATCACTAAGGGTGGGGGAAGGGAGACTTGAAAGAGCATGATTGAAAGTAGTGATTAAAGAAAACATACAACCATCTTATTTTGTAAAAACAAAAACAAAGCTGAAAAACCCTATGTATCATTTTATTTACTTGTAAGTAGTATATCCAGGCAAAAACAGTATCATTCTTTTAAGAAGAAACTGTAGATTGATTCAGAGTCCTGAACCTTTTTATTTGCATTTATGGCCAAGGAAGATTCACATGTGCTACATGAAGCAAACTTCAGTATGAAAATTGGTTGGGATTATAGCCTGGCTGAATTTGTGAAAACTCTGACGTGAAGAATGGTTGTGGAAATTTGTGGAAAGGGGTTTAAGTCATACTTTTTCATTAGACGCATCCATTTGCCCACAAAGATTTCTGAATGTGACCCTTCTTGCCCCACCCACAAGGACAGCCACTTCCTTGTTTGCTCGGCAGTGGAAATGGATTGGTGCTGAACCAACCACATCCTCTCCAACTCATTTGCCTCAATCTTCTCCCCTTCACGTAACGGGATCTCGCCTGTTGGAGGTACAGCTTGTAGCCATCAACAGAGTAAACTGACTTGACCCTTGAGAGAAGCCACTCCATAATGTTGGAGCTGTTTTGCCCCCATAGCCGAGCTTTTAGAAAAAGAAACAAATGAGGCAAAAAACTTAAAAGCTGAGCCAGCCCTGATGGCCTAGTGGTTAAAGTTCCTCGCTTTCACCACCGCTGCCTGGGGTTTGTTTCGTGGTCTCGGAACCATACCACCTGTCTGTCAGTTGCCATGCTGTGGCAGCAGCTCACATAGAGAACTAGAAGGACTTACAACTAGGATACACAACCATGTACTGGGGCTTTGGGGAGAAGAAAAAAAAAAGAGGAAGATTGGCAACAGATGTTAGCTCAGGATGAATGTTTCCCTGCAAAAAAAAAAAAAAAACTATCCCTGTTCAATGTGGCTGATAAAAGTAAAAGTGATTAAATAATGAATAATAATTAAAAAAATTTAAAAACTTGTTTCCAAAGTAAAGTTACATATACTTTTCTGTTCTTTACTCTTCCCCATCTGCAATCTTTTATTTTCTTGGCAATCCTTTATTGAATGGACAACTTGAATGGTGTCCGGCATATTAATATAAATTCCACAGTAGTGGATGTATTTTTCAAAATGCTGTTCTATGCACAAGAGAGTATGTTTCTCTCTTTTGCAAGGCACCGTCTAATAAAAACACCAGATTAGACATTCTTGGCATATCTGTGTCACTCATTGTACCTGAGAGAGTCCATCTGTAGTGAATAGATTTGTCTTTCCATAGTAATAGAACCAAAAAGACAGAGAGAATAGAAGTCAACTCCAGTGAACAGTGGTGTGTGGACGAATGTGGAAATCATGTCAGGAAGATGATTAAAGAGTATCTGATCATCCTGAAAATCTTGCCCTATATCAGACATTCTGGTGGTTTTAAGATCAAGTAATTATACCAAATAATAATAATAATAATAACAATGTCGTGCTTCTATATTGTTTTCTCCCTCCATGATCTCTCATTGAACATAGATTCCCTTACCTCCTACAACTGGGCTCAGTTAAAATGAAGTACATATTTTTTGTGCTCCAATTTTTATTTAGCAACCATATGTCAGAAAAAATAATGCCTTTCTCAGGAAACTCGAATAGGGTGGTGGTTGAAAGCACGAATCTGCAATCGCTTCCGGCTCAGCTGCCTATCAGCCATGTGACTTCAGAAAAGTTACCTAACTTCTCTATGCTCATATTTCTTCTTCTCTTAAAAAAAATAAAAGGCAATGATTGCTAACATTTATAGATGACTGAGCACTTTCTGAGCACACGTGACTGTGCCAGTAAATCGGACAGAACTTGCTGATACATTGGATGTGGGTGGACACGGAGAGGGAGAAGCAAGGACGAACCCCAGGATTATGTTACACAGAGGTAGCTATACACTGAGTCAATTTCGCTAAGCTGGAACTACATTTCCCAGACTTCCCATTCCATGTAGTTCTGGTTTATATAGGCTCGGAGAGAGATTTTGTGTGAAATTTGGCAGATGGACGTAAAGCAGCAGCCGTAATTTTTTACTCTCTGAAGGTGGGCGCAGGGCACCAGCCAGCAGGGCAGCTCACGCACGTTGTGGCTCACCTTCTAGCTCACCTTTCGGGCAGCGGGAAGCCCCGGGACCAGCAGCGTCTGCAGCATCTGCAGTCTCCTCCTGCAGCTTCTCCAGGCCCTGGGCCAGGTGCACGTGCAGCTCTGCAGCGCAGGGCGCCAGCTTCCCCTGCACATCACCCTTAGCAGTGAGGCTAGAGTGGATGTTAGTTGCTTATCCCAGCTAGTTTCCTGGTTTCCGGTTGCCCCTCACCGGAGCTGGTTCTTCCTCGAAGCTTCCGGGTTGTCCTGGCCCGTGCCGCATGCACCTCCCCTTCCCAGTTGCAAGGCTGACTGACCTGTAGCCACTTCTGGCTCTACAGTCGAGGCAAAGTCAAGATTCTGCAGAGACTTCTCCCCTAAAATTCAGCACCCACAATTGTGTAAGGTCTAACTCCTGTAATAAATCTCTTTTTTATACCACTCATAGAGGTTCTGCTTTTCTGATCAAACCCTAATACAAGATGTCTTGTCTCTTGATATTCCAAGATTACAGTATCAGCAGTAGGCAAAAGCATTCATTGTGTTTTCAAAGAAGCTAGTTACCTAAGTTTTCCTTATCAGTGGGGCAGGTTCCTAATGATGCTGGAATAACCTTCTTCTAAAGGATCTAGCTGGGGCCATATAAATACGCAAAGGAAAGCCATTATGCAAATGTATCACCATTCACAGAGATTTTACCTTGAGAAGAATGAGAGGGTGATACTGTTATTAAGCGTCCTTTAAACACACACATGCACAGATAGGTTCTCTATATGATATTCATATTATTTTCTCAACAGAATCTAGGATAGTGGTTAAGAGCAAAAAGGAGGAGGGGAAGGGGAGGGGAGCAGAACAAGGGTGAAACACGGGGACCCCAATGAAGGGGTGGGCAGAGGTGGCCTGGGAGGGAGACAGTGGAACACACAGGTAGATCTCAGAGAACCACGAAAATGCTGTATAACCTAGGAGGCAAGAGACTTTCCAGAAAAGACCAACCCGTCGGTGGGGAGAGAAGAGCAAGGTAAGAACTAAACGTGGGATCTTACTGAGAACAGTTTCCAAAAAGCGTTGAAGCAAAGGCTGGACTACAGAGGGATATGGTGCCACTGGGAGGTGAGAACTTTAAGACATGGAGAGGAAAGAGAATGAAGAAGGAGATGGAGCTGGAGAGGTGGGGTTGAGAGAAAAGAGGCTTGAACACGTTGATGGGGTGGATGGAGAAGGAGCAAGCTAGGGCGAAGATGGTGAGGTCCAGGAGAGAGACGGTTTGCCTGGAGGGTGTGGGAGAGGATTAAGTGAAGGCACCAGTAGACCATGGGCCCCCAACCCAGCAGAAACACCCTTTCCTGGAAGAAGGAACAATGGGGATGAGTGTCGCTCACCCCAAAGTCCTCCTCATCCTTCTTCCTCTGCCTGCCCCATGAATGCATGTGTCCATCAGGGCTCTGCCCTCTTCCATTCAAACTCTACACCATCTCCCCAGGCAAGCCCTAACCTCATCTGTTTCTGCATCAGCCTGTCTCATTCTGAATGTCCTACGGAGATCTATACCAACATGTCCAAAACTATCCAATCCCAGCTAGCCCACCCAAAAGAGAACATTCTGTAAGTCCCCCTACATCCTCCTACATTCTCTAGCTGCATTAGTTATCAGTCTTAGTAGCACCACCATCCATCTAGTCATTTGAACTAGCAAATTGGCTGTTCTTTGCTACGTGGTTCCTTTCATTCTCCCCACGTCAACCATTTACCAAGTCTTACTGAGCCTATCTCCTAAATCTCAAACGTATTTTCTCTCCATACCCAGTGCATCTGCCCTACATCAGATTCGCATCATTTCTTGCCTGCCTCATTCCCATCCAATCTACCCTCCATATTACTCTAATCGTCTTTGATAGTTTTACTCCCTTGCTTAAATCCCTCAATGGTTCACCATTGCTTTCAGGATAAAATCCAATCTCCATAGCATGGGAAACAAATCATTTAATTCCTCCCTAACTTGACCTTTATTTCTTCCTTATCTTCTCTGCCTTCCTATGTTTGGTGAACACTCCACACAGTTTCCCAGCTCAGAATCTTTGCATAGGAGTTTTTATTGTGCCTAGAATATGTCCCCCATAACCCTGGCAACATTCCCAATTTTGAAATCTTTCAAAGTCCGATTTCCATGGAATCTTCCTTGATTTTCTCCCTAGAGCTGTACTCTCTGCCATGCTGCCTCTGGACTTGGTATATTTTGTGATCATCATACTCTGTTAAATTATCTGTCCTGCATCTGCGTCTCCTCTGGACAGTGAGTTCCTTAAGAGCAAGATCCATTGTTAGTCATCTTCGGTGTCTTCTTTCAGGCACATAATGAAATTGTGTTGAGTTGAATTGCATTTAGATTCCCTCCACTGCTGTAGTCTTTCCCAGGAATCACATGCACAATTTTCTGAGAGTGGTGTGTGAGGGCTACTGAGCAGAGTGTTCCAGGGCTGGGGCGTAGGCTCTGGGGCTCAGCACATACGGTTCTACTTCCACTTGATGAGTGAAATGCAATAGTATGTGTCAAGGGCTGGGAGGCATCTGAGATGTTACCTGACTTGCAAGCTAACAAGTTAGCTTGTCACAGTTTTACTGCTTCTAGAAGATGAGATTCACTGAGATTCCTGGGTGAGAGAGAAAGGACTTGGTCTTACAGCACAGCAAACAGCAAGAACATCAGCGTGTTTGTGTCAATTCTCCTTGTCCCCCTAACTGCTTGTTAGGCCATGCTGTGGCCGTGTCCCATATAAAGTAGAGGAAGATGGCCACAGATGTTAGCTCAAGGCCAATCTTCCTCAAGAAAAAAGGGGAGGATTGGCATCAGATGTTAGCTCAGGGCTAGTCCTCCTCACAAAAAAAAAAAAAAAAAAAAGCAACGTGTAATTTATGCATAGATATTTTTCAGCCATTACTCCCCAAAATATCTTTGGTGTTGAATGCTTTGGGTAGATTATGCCAGAGAATCCATATGTAGGGCAAATAGCAAGGGAAATAGTTCGCTAGTTATATCAAGTTCCTGATGTACTGTCTTTGAAGGTCCTCAAATAATTCTATCTTTAAAGAATATCCATTTCCAAAGGGCTCAACATGGGCTGGCTGGCCACTACTGCCTTTCACGCATGTAGGTCGACTATACGTGGACAGTGAAACCAGCTTCACTCTAACTTTCATTAAATCTGCAAGTGAGGAGATTGGACTGGGTGACCCAGCTGAGTCATCCAGCTAGATCTGGAAGCAGCGACCCTCTGTCTGCATGTTTTGCTCCTTATTCCTCTGAGTTGCAGCTTTGAGGTTAACTTTTTTAAATCCCTTAAAAGGCTCAATTTTAGTAACTCCTGCTTGTCCTAATCCTTCCTTGAGAGCCACTGTAGAAATCTTGCTGCTCCCCAGCGGATGCTGAGTGGACAGGCCCCCACTTCCTTCCTTCCTCTGGGTGTGAACCCCGCTCCACAGGCAGTGACATACCCTCCTCTACTACGGAGGACGGCTGCCAGCCTCCACTTCCTGCTTCTCTCCAGGTCTCTCCTTCTGACACCTCTTTTTAAAGCCTAACAGTACAACTACTAGCCAAGAATAAATCCTTGTTGCCATTGCCTAGGACGATGGTTTCTAAACATTATTTTTTTTTTTTTAAATGGCAATCATTTTAGAAAAAGTAATTGCACAAGATCTCTAATATATAAATCAATAAAGATCAGAAAATCCTGTCCAGCTGGCTTGGCCTCCTACCTCACAGAGCCCCGGGACACTTCAGAATAATTTAAAAACCAATTGCTTAGGGTATTGAAGCAGCAGAAATTGTGGAAAAAAAAAATCAGTAAAAACTCTTCCTGCTTCGTTAGCGGATACAAATGTACGGTAAAAGGAAGTAAGGCCAACTTAGGCTGACTTTTAAGAGAGCGTTCTTTTTGTTCTTTCATTTTCCCATTCATATTTATGGAGGCAATATGACCTGGGTCAACCAAATAAAGAAAAAAAAATTGGAGGAGGAAGCCAAAGACTGAGAGTCATACAGAGCGATCTCTTTACCAGAACTAGGCCCAATTAAAAGAATGATGAACAGGACATGTCCAATATCATCACACGAGGTTGAAGTTAAAGAAACAAACTCTTCTTAAGTATAGCAAGAATAGAGTCCACTTCACGGGCTTGGAACCAAAGCCAGAGAGCATGTCTGTTGCAGCCTTTCCATCTGGAACTATCTTCCTGTGAGCTGTACTTTATCCATCCCTAGTCCTTGGTTCATAGCCATGCTTCCATCTAGGTTTCTGCCCCAGGGAATTCAAAATGATGACTTAGGATGGGGAGGCACAGCTACTCTGTCCCCTGCTTCTACGTGACAACCCACCATCCACGCGACTGGAGTCACTGTCTCTATGTTTACGAGTAAGAATCACGCCTCCCTCAAACCCTGCTCACCTCCCCTGCCAGATTTTCCTCTGCTGATGTGATGTAAAGAGTTTGGCTTTTTCAACCATATCAGACTCCAGATTTTGATCCTCTCACAGATATCTTGAATTGCAGGCTCCGTTAAGACATTTGCTAACATCATATTTTAGCAAAATGATTTCCTTTTCTGGTAGCCTACACACATCTCTTGTTAGGATCTTATGGAAAGCTGCAATAAGTAATCAATACACCCCAACATCTTGAATTTTTCTACCACATCTTCTGTTAGATCTTGACTGGACCCAGTTTATTACCACTATACAAAAGGACTGCCAACGTCCCAGCCCAGTACAGAGTTGTGTTCACTGTCTTCCACTCTGCTTACTTCACTTAGCCAATTTCACATTTTAGGGTCTGTTCCATGTAATTTCCCTCGTCACGGAACCAAATTTTACAGGTCAGGACGGAGCAGAAAACACAATTCAAACAGACTTAAATAATAAAAGGAATTTATTAGATCACACTCCAAAAGTCCAACGGCATTGGATGGCTTCAGGTTTGGTTTGATCAGGGCTCCAATTCAGTTTTCTCTGTAATTCCTCTGGCTTGCCCTCCTGCTTTTTGTCAGTTGCATCCTCTGACTTCCTTCCTGGTAGCGAGATGACTCCAGCAGTTTCAGTTTTCACTGTACAGAAAGAGAAAGTTTCTTTTTCCTCCAGTAGTTGAACAAGAGTCTTTACTTTCATTCTAATTAGAGCCACTTAGACCATGTGCTCATTCCTCAACCAATCACTAGGTGAGGAGGATGTGTTTATGTTCATTATCTTTGGCCAAATCAGGGCCCACCTCTACAGTCAACCCTACCCAAGCTGCACAGCTGCTGTGCAGTATAGTCCGGAAGGAATGGACCATGTGCACTATGCCCCTTGGAGAATCTGTGGACTAATGGGAACAATGTTGTGTTCTACAAATGTGGCTGCCAGTTGCCCACTCCTGTGGCCTAGGGATGGGGTGCGATGTGAGAGCAGTTTCCAGAGAGAGGGGCCTGGCAGGCAACTCCAGGGGTGTCTGCTATACCAAGAGAAACCCACATTCTCCTGCTTCTTCTAAAGGGCGCCCTAAAATACCATGCCTGCCAACCCAATAGGTGCTTTTTATTACTGTGGAAACAAACTTCTTGGGAAGAAAAAAAATTTTTAGCAGCACAAAAAACTAAATCTTGGAATTTGAAAATCATCAATTGGTGACCATCTCAGTCTGTTGCCTGCCCGCTGATCATTTCTTTGATTGCCCATCAGATCTTAAGGCCAAAAGTTTTCTCGCTATTGTGATGGTATGGCTCTCCATATGCAAACTTATAGAAGGAATATGTATTTCTTTGTTTTTGAGGGCTCCTAGATGTGATTCTGAGACCCAGACCCCTGGATTAGTGGGAAATTCAATCTCAGTCATTATGGGGACACCTCCCCTCCCTCAAGATTGCACAAAGATGCCCAAGGGTCTTAAATGGCACCAGTGCATTGGGATGCCAACTGGGGACTCCTTTGAGGTAGTCTTTCCTCATGAGTTTCTGCTGGACACTTGTGGTCTAGGTTTATATGGCTCTTCTTGGTCTAGCGGCACTATTGCCTCTGAGTCTGTTAGGACAGGGGCATCTTGGGCAAGACTGGCCACTCTGGCGCCCAGGGCCCAGTATCCATCCACATACCCCCTGCCTTCTCTGTCTTACCACACATTTTCAGCCTCCCTTACCCCTTCTCTCTACTGTCAATCTTTTAATCCCTAAAAATATCATTCCTCTTTCTTAACGACTGTCAAAGGCATTGTTAACACAATCTCTTTAAATTAGCTGACGCTTTTACAGGATATGTGAACCTAGATGCTCCAAAGAAATGGAACAGATGCTACCTGCTTGGAGAAGAGTGGAGGAGAAAATATAGGTCACACCAGTGTACCCATGATGTCAGAGAAGTCTGACTTGTCACACAATCAAACGCAACTTAAACTTTGTTTTTCTCCTGCTGTCCTTCGATGGGGGCGGGGGAAGTTTCCTCTGTCCATCCATTAAAAACTGTCAGGTTGGTGACATTTCTGGTCACTCTCAAGGAACAACAGTCTTACAGACAATTAGGTGACAAAATGAGTTTCATTTATTAATCAGAATGGTCAGTCCTGTGAGTAATCTTCTGCTTGCTTTGGTGTTAAATCTTTTCTCTTCTTCCCAAGTGGGGCCGGCCATAATGAGAACATGTGGTCAGAGAGGAGGGCTGTGGTCAGAGCCTCTCCTCCTGTGACTCCAGCCTCTTTGCTCACAGAGGTTTCTGCTCACTCCCCAGGGTCCAGCCCTGGGCATGAGGGCAGGCAGCTGGAGTTCACCACTGTTTTATTTAAAGAAATCCTCCAAAATGCTCCCATTCTCTTTCATGACCCTTTTACAGTTCCCAGACATGGCCTTTGTCAATTCTGCACACCGACGCTCTGCTACACCAGCATCAACTTCTGCCCAAGTCCTTTCTCTTTCTGATTCATTCAAAGCATTTTTCGCAAGACTAACTCATTCTTGAGAGAATAAGGCTGAAGTTTGTAGATTAATCTGTGCCTGACCTGTCTGACATCTCTGAACTCTGTGCCATGTGCAGCTGCAACATTATTTAACAAGAGGCTCCCTCCTCTGGGCATCCACACAGAGACAGCTGAGACTCCACTCTAAAGAATTCCATGGCATGGTTTTCTCTAACAGTCAGAACTTGTCTTCCAAAGATGCTCACTCTGATCACAACTTTAAGATCTTGGACAGTTCTAAGGGAGAAGCATGTGGACTGTACCTGTTAACTAACTAGTCCCACAATCTTCTGGGGTTCCAGGGCTTCAGTCCCACAAGGACCTACACTATTCTTTCCCTTTAGTTTTTCTGTGTGAATTAGCCTAAACTCAGTCATCCCTCAGGGTGGGACAGTTTCCTACACAGACGTCAAAGTCTTACATCCTGTCTACTTCCACTGTTCATTTCTGAAATACATATATTTGTTTCCCCAGCAAAACTGTAAGTTTATTAGGAGAACCAAGGGTGAGAGCCCCACATTCCATGGGAAGGAGCCCACTCCTCTTGGATCACAGCAGTTTTACAGGGAAAGTTGTTGGAGAACATTCCACAGAAGCAAATGCTGTGGCTACAGGACTTGGGGGACCTTGGACTGGTCAGGAGTTCCACAACCGGAAGCAAGAATGTGAATTTCCTATTCACATCCATTTTAAACAACTTAAAAACTTTTTTGTTTTTTTGTGAGGAAGATCAGCCCTGAGCCAACATCTGATGCCAATTCTCCTCTTTTTTGCTGAGGAAGATTGGCCCTGGGCTAACATCCATGCCCATCTTCCTCTACTTTATATGGGACGCCACCACAGCATGGCTTGATAAGTGGTGCGTAGGTCCGCGCCCAGGATCCGAGCATGCAAACCCCAGGACACCAAAGCGGAGTGCACGAACTTAACTGCTATGCAACTGGGCCGTCCCCCAAAACTGGCGCTGATTACACTCGGGAGGAGGAGCCAGATAGAGTCATCACCCTGTTATGGTCTCAGCTCTCACACTAGCGTAGGAATAGATGACAGAAGTGCAGTGATATGATTTTATCGGGAGATTCTCACATTGGAATAATCCGGAGTGACTTTATCAAAGGAAACAGACAAGGGATCATCATCCTCGTGAGTAATCCCGCTGAGAATGTGGTGACTTCATCCATCCATCAAGCGTTTCTGGAATCCTGAATTCCTAGGGCAGGTCAATGTTACAGCCTCCGAGGACAGAGGAAGAAAAAAATATCAAGTCATACTAAGGCATTTTTCTAATTATTCCAAAGGTTATTCTCAAATAAAAAAAAATCATCATTACTGTGGTATTGCTGAAAACCAAGAGATTCTGACTCACCACAGATGCCATCATCTGACAGCTAATGTCCCCAAGGATGAAGTTAAATTTCCGTGTGTGTGAAAGGATTCCTACCATTTAGTTAACACATCCATCACCTCACATATTTATCTTTTTTTTTTTTTTTGGTGAGAACGTTTAAATTCTACTCTCTTAGCAAATTTCAATTATACAATACAGTGTTAACTATAATCACTATATTTTACATTAAATCTTCAGGCCCTACTCATAACTGAAAGTTTGTACACTCTTACCAGCCTCTCCCCATTTCCCCCACCCCCAGCCCCTGGCAACCACTTTTCTACTCTCTATGAGTTTGATTTTTTTTTTTTAGATTCCATCTATAAGTGATAGCATGCAGTATTTGTCTGTCTCTGACTTATTTCACCTAGCATAATGGCCTCAAAGTCCATCCACGTTGTCACAAATAGCAGGATTAAAATTTTTTAATTAAATTAAAATAAATAATTAAGGTACAGTTGAGAAATTCAAGATGTTGTGTGGTGGTGAGTTCAGCTCTCCATCTTCTAGGTACATCTATCTAGGGTCTTAGGCACAAAGAATAAACATTCAAAGACACACAACTGGGGAACGGGATAGCTGAGTCCTGGCGAATAAGATTGGAAGTGGACCTCATCCTGCTTGGTCCGTTTTCTCACCTGTCTCTGAAGACTTTCACACTTGACTTTCTAAACTGAGCAGAAGTCTAACCTCCTCCTTGGATCTTCCCAGATTCTCCTTATCATCTCAGCCCTTAACTATTTTACCTCTGGACTTTGGTTAAGTCTACTGCGCTTTGTCTCAGCAGAAAAGGTACCTATTCTTAAAGGACAGCTGTGATTGACCTTGACATAGAGAGCTCCATCAGGGGAGTGGGTCATACGTTTATTTTCTGTCCTGTGGGCTTATAGTATAGTTAAGGCAACATGCAATCATAAAGTCAGTCACAAACGGATTTGTCCCCATGCAAGTTTATAGATGTCCCTGCCAAGGTGTATCGAAAGTTTGATGTAGGGCTACAAGGAACAAAAAAGATGAGTTAGTTAAGGAAAAAAGGAGGAAGAGGAGATTTTTAAAATTAATTAAAGGGGGCCGGCCTGTTGGCATAGTGGTTAAGTTCTCGTGCTCTGCTTTGGCGGCCTGGGGTTCGCGTGTTTGGATCCCAGGTGCAGACAAACACACCACTCATCAAGCCATGCTATGGCAGCTCCCTATGTAAAGTAGAGGAAGATGGGCACGGATGTTAGCCCAGGACCAATCTTCCTCAGCAAAAAAAAAAAAGGGGGGGGGGAGGACTAGCAACAGATGTTAGCTTAGGGCTAATCTTCATCAAAATAAATAAATAAATAAATAAATAAATAAAATAAAATTAATTTAAAAACAATTAAATCAACCCAAACACGGGATTTAAAAGACAAGTAAATTAATTTAAAAACTCACTCTCTGTTAATCAGAAAATTTCTGCATCTTAGCTTTGATGACAATCTTTGTTCTCACTCCCTCCTTAATATCAAGGACAGAGACTGTGTTTTTGTGAACTGAGTTAGAGAATGATTTTGATTACTATTCACAAAATTCATGATTCTTATGTACCTTCTCTGTATCTATCATGGGAAAACACTATAACTCAAAGGCAGGGAAGTCAAGAATGCTCCTTAGTTATCATTTACAGAATGGAGAGCCTTTAAAATGTAGCAAAATGGGAATCTGTTGTTTTGTCATGGCGACTTATGATTGCTATTGTGGTGACTTACGAGTGTAGTACTTGCATGGCATGAGCTATCTAGGACTTTATGAAGAACATTTTCATACACTTCCATAGAGGTCAGGTTAAAAGCTTCTAGAAGTATATATTCCAGTTTATTTACCTTTTTACACACAACGTGTCTTCAAGTATCTAAGTCATAACGTGTTTGCACAACTTAATGCAAATAGAGATCCCATTTTCATTGACTACTTTATTTCAAGAGCTGAGCTGCCAAGTGTGGAGGTGCTCAATTAAGACCACACGCCAAACTGGAAGTAACAGCCAAGACTTTAACGACTTACCACTTAGTACAAGCAAGAGGTTAAACAGGAAAAAGTGCCAGGTCCTCCAGTGTTCCATTTTCCCCGAGGAATGGCGCCAGGCGAGGCTCAGTGGGTCAGCAGAGACGTGAGGATCATCTTACTACAGAGGAGGCCCGAGCAGGTCCTGCATTTCATGGACCCGGGGGCAGGGGGCGCCTGCATCCTTGACTGCAAGTCCCCTTAGAGACTGCGTGCACAGATGGGGCAGCAAGTCTGGGGTGGGGAGGGCAGCCTTCCCCCGTGAGGCCTGCCCGGTAGAGCTGTGTAATTGCCTGTGGTTGGACCTGAAAAATCACCCACAGATTTTCAACCAGGAGCAGGACTTCTCAGTTTATTGGGCTACATCGAGCCTGTAGGATGTTTTATTTTGGGTCTCGGTTAGGTACTAGTGACAAACTTGAACTAGCTGAAAACAAAGGGGACTTTATTGGAAGGTTATTGGAACATTTTAAATAATGGAAGGAAGGGGATGAATAATAAAATGAAGGGAATGATGGCGACACAGTTGAGCTTTGGAAGCAACTAGAACTGGAGTTTTGAACACTGCCAGGACTCTCCTCTCAGCGTGTGTCACGTTCATTCTCTCTTATTGTGGCCTGGCTGTCTTAGGCAAAATGGGAACTTCTCTGGAAAGTTAGTGGAGTGGCTCAGATAATTAAAAAACGTGACGATTAACAACGTCAGAGTCTCGTATATGTAGCTCCACTTCCAGCCCTACCCTTCCCAGCTCTAGTTAAAAAAAAAAAAAAAGACAGAGAACAACTCTGATTGGCCCCTATTTGGATCAATCACTGCGGTTGTGGCCCAATCACTTTACTCCCATAGTGGAGACATGGCCATTGGGTTCCACCCTGTCTGGAATTGGCATCATTTCCAGAGAAGAAGGAATTATTAGCCAGAAAGAGGCACAGAAAATTCCTCTTTAAACACATGTAAAGAATTATCATTTTGGTATGATGTCTGATAATTTGAAGGAAGAAGGATTATTGAGAAAACTTAGTAAACAGCTTTTCGTCTGGCAAATAACTTACTTGTTTTATAAATAGAGGAAAGAGCGAAAGTCACTACATGCTTCAGTAACTTTGTTTTTATAACTTTTTAGTAAATTCATTTATCAGGCAGTGTTTCTTTTGAGCTCTTACATACATTGTCTCTCTTCTCTTTTACACACACACACCCCCACATACACCCCACTGTGCAAGTCTCAGGATATAAAATGAATGAAAAGACGAGGTTTCTGCTCTTAGAAGCAATTACATTTCCTCTTTCCCTCTTGATTTGCACCTTCGCTGTGTTAAAATTTTAGTTGAATAAATAGCCCATATCATTAATTCAGTAAAGGTGTCTCTGGATATATATGTGCCTTTTCCAACCATAAGATTTTCCTGAAGGTCCAAATTTTATTCTAACAGCCCAATGAAAAAGTCAAGTTTAAAACACCGTTGTATTCTTAATAGACCAGAAGGAACGACTATAGTTCTAGTTCATATTGAGGGAGAGCTGATACTCACATAACTTCAAACTTCATTGCAGTTAACGATGACATCCTTGGCTATTTATTTTTTGATACTCTGTCTCATTCCAATGCTGATTCGAGAGGATCTAGCTTCAGTATTATAGAACAACCTCTTATAAAACAACTTTCACATGAGACTCTGCTCTCTGGCCAAGAGTTATCTCTGCTCTGTGATGTTCCCTCTCTGAAGATGCCTTCTCCAGCTTTCTTTCACCCTCCAATCCAGAAAAAGGCAAACCTCCTCCCTAAGAAATAGTTTACATTCCTCTTCTCTCACTCAAGAAAATGAAAATATGTCTTTCTGGCCTCCTTGAAGGGAAAATGAAATTGATCTCCAGTGCAATTTGAGCTCTTCTCTACTTCCAAGTAGTTCTTTTATATTCTTCAACAACACGCCCCTTTTGTGTGTCTCCTGATATCAAACATGAAATTTTCCACTACTGGCGTTTGATTACACTGTAACCTACTTTCTACCTTGTCTGGCCTTTAAGGAGTGACTAATGTCAAAGGACTGCAGAATTTCCCACCCGCGGGAGTAAGTACCAAGTTATCCTTCTAAGGCTCATGGGATCAGTAACCACCATGTTTCTTGAAGGAATTTATTATTATGTCATACTATTTGTCAAATTGTTAGCATTCTTGGAAATAAAATTTTTAGCGTTCCATAAGAAAATAACACTATTTCACAAGCATTGCAGGATGGCAGAGAGCATAGGTCCATACAGTAAGTAAATCCGCTTCTCTACTTTCCCTGTCTGTGCAATGACAGAAGTATTGATCTCATAGCTTATGGTGAGACCAAATGACTGAAGGAGTTGACCATGGGAAGTGCTTAGAACTCTGCTTGAAACATGGGAAATATTCAGTGTTAGGCTGTTACCATCCCTGGAATTAATTTCTGTGAGGCAGCTGGGTGTGGTGGGGAGAATATCGGACTTCTGCGCAAAGTATCTGGGTTTCTGTTCAAATCCTGGGTCTTTACCACTGTTTGGGCGATACACTTAATTTCAGTATCTTTGGATGCAAAAGTGAGTTAACATCACCTGCTTTAGCTATAGGATAGGGCAGTTGTGAGAATCCAAACAAGACAATGCATTATGCAAGCAGCCTATAAACACGAAAACATGAAAAATAACCCCTTCATGGGGTTATTATTACACTTTGTCTTTTGTGCTTTGGTTCCCTTATACAATTCTGACCCTACTTCTGATGTGTGGGGGTTTTCCAACACCACCAAGCAATTCTCCAACACCAGCTGGGTGTCCTACAGTTTAACTCAATTCCAACACTATTTACCTGGAAGCCACAGGTTAAGGGCTCAGTCCCACAAGACTGCCCCCACTTCAGAAGCCAATCAGAAGTCCAGGTTGTCACCTGTGCTTCTGACCAAAGGGCTATAAATCATAGGTTCCCGTGACCCATTCCTCGGGTTCCATTAATTTGCTAGAATGGGTCACACAGAACGCTGAGAAACAGTTTACTATCTAAGTTACCGGTTTAGTATAAAAGGATATAACTCAGGAACAACTAGATGGAATAGATGTATAGGGCAAGGTATGTGGGAAGGGGGGAGGAGCTTCCATGCTCTCTGGGTGCACCCCTCTCCCCAAAACTCCACATGTTCATCAACCCAGAAGCTCTCCAAACCTGGTCCTTTTGAGTTTTTATGGAGGCTTCATTACATAGGCATGATTAATTAAATCATTGGCCACTGGGCTCAATTCAACCTCCAGCCCCTCACCACTCTCCAGAGATCAGCGGCATGGGACTGAAAGTCCCAACCCTCTAATCACATCATTGGCTCCCCTGGCAACCAGCCCCCATCCCAAGGCACTTTCCAAAAGTCACCTCATTAATTTCAACTCTGGTGTGGCTGGAAGGGGTGTGTTATGAATATCCACAAGTTCAGCTCTCCATCTTCTAGGTATATCTGTCTAGAGTCTTAGGCACAAAGAATAAACATTCAAAGAAATGCAGCGGCAGAATGGGATAGCTGAGTCCTGGTGAAAGATTGGAAGTTGACTTCATCCTACCTTACTCGGGTTATCATCTACTGTATACAGAATGTGAACAGACGGCAGAGGGTACGGAAGAACACAGGGGATCGAGAAGTGGCCTGAGGAGATGGACGCACATAGGGCCAGGTGGCAGGAGATGGGGCCCTATTCCATGCCATAGCATGGCGTCCCCCAAATTCATATGTTGGAATCCTAATGCTTGAGGTGATGATATTAGGAGGTGAAGCCTTTTGGAGGTGGTTAGGTCATGAGAGCTCTGCCCTCATGAATGGGATTCGTGCCCTTATAAAAGAGACCTTACAGGGGCCAGCCCAGTGGCACTGTGGTTGAGTTCAGTGTGCTCTGCTTCGGTGGCCTGGGGTTCCTGGGTTTGGATCCCAGGCGTGGACCTACACTGCTCATCAAGCCATGCTGTGGCAGAGACCCACATACAAAATAGAGGAAGGCTGGCACAGATGTTAGCTCAGGGCCAATCTTCCTCAAGCAAGAAGAGGAAGATTGGCAACAGATGTTAGCTCAAGGCCAAACTTCATCACCAAAAAAAAAAAAAACAAAAACCAGACCCTACAGAGATCTCTCACCCCTTCCACCACGCAAGGACACAGCAAGAAGGTGCCAGCTATGAACCAGAAAAGGGCCCTCACCTGATCATGCTGGCGCCCCGATCTTGAACTTCTGGCCTTCAGAACCATGAGAAATGATGTCTGTTGTTCATAAGCCACCCAGCCTATGGTGTTTTTGTTATAGCAGCCTGAATAGACTAAGACACCCCATGTGTTCACTTACTACCTGCATGGGGAGGACACCTCAACATTTTTGGCTTCAGTTTCCTCCCCTGTGAGATTTAAGGCTCTTTCCTGTTTCACATTCTCAGGTGCTCTAAGTCCTGTTCATCCTGATGAGGTGTAAATGACTACAGGAATGCTTATCAGCATTAAACAAGTCACAATCACTGTAAAGAATGACAAAAACATTTACTGGGGCTTTTGGTGTGTATTTATATCCATAGCTTTGAAAATACAGTTTTCAGGGGGAAAAAAAAGCTTGCAATTTCTCCTTCCCCTAAAGAGCTCAGCTGGATCTCTCCCTTGGCTCTCACGTCAATTGCTCCTTGTCCTCCACTGCCCACCTTCCTCTCCTACTCCACGGATCATGACAACCATCATGCCTACTTCCACAGGTTCTCCGTGACGCCAAGGGCTATCATCAAATCCCAAAACACATTTGCAACTTGCTTTAATTATAATCTTAAAATAGCAAACAAAAAATCATGGAAAAGGTGTAAACTTCCAGTTACAAAATAAATCAATAAGTCACGGGGATGTAACTTACAGCATGGTGACTGTAGCTAATAATACCATATTGCATATTTGCAAGTTGGTAAAAGAGTAATTCTAAAAGTTCTCATCACAAGAAACAACATTCTATAATTATATATGGTGATGGATATTAACTAGACTTATTGTGGTGATCATTTTACAAATATATAAAAATATTGAATCATTATGTTTTACACCTGAAACTAACATAATGTGTCGTCAATTATACTTCAATTAAAAAAAAATCTAAAGACAAAAAAACAAATTGTGGAATTTCAAAACAGCTGAAAATCACCAGAGAGTTCTGTCTATAACTGTACTCATTTTTATCCCCTTGTCCTCCAAATACAAAGGTCTGCAAAAGTAAAACTTAAGACGGTGAACACAAGAAATTGTAGTTTATCATGTTGTGGCCTGATTATATTTAGGTTTTTAGGATATATATCCTTTTCGGTTCTGGTTTCATTTCCTTGGGTGTTTTGTCTCACTGTTTTAGCATTTATCTGTGTTCGTTTATACTAAGTGAAATTCCAAAGGCACAGGGTCTCCGTCATTTCATGACGTGCCTATCTCCTGGCGTGGTTTGAGGAACTCTCTTTCATAAATTCCTCCCAAGTTCCGCAGTCAGACTTGAACCACGAGAAGGTGCGTGGTCCTTTCCCAGCGAACACTGCCCGTCTTGCACCCTGAGTGACGCTAAAGCCTAGCAGGCAATCGCACCTCGATTTTTCCGTCCTACTTAAGGGTTTCCGCGTGAAGCTTCAAAAAGCAAGAGACCGGGTTTGGAGCCAGGCAGACCTTTATTCCTGCTGTGGCTCCTCCTAGCTCGTGGCGTGCCGGAGCAGACGCGCGAGAGACGACTGGAAATGTCAGGAAGTTTGCAAGTCAGTTGTTAGACAAAGCCATGAAAAATTATATTTTACAAGTTTACGATTACATAATAATTTAACCTGAAAACATAGTAAATAAATTAATTTAACTGAAAAGAATAATTTAAGAAACAAAGGTAAAAATCACTTGAAGCTCATCGCTTCCTAATTATTTACTACAGTCCATTCTTGTTATTCGCAGGAGTTATGTTCTATAAAGTTGCCTCAAACACTGAATTAATGAATACAATGCTAGAACCACTGCTCCTAGGAGAAATACAGGGTTAGGTTCCTGTGAGCCTCTGGTCACAGCACTTTCATCAACCCATCAACACATCACCTTGTTTTATGTGTGTTTCTGTTCAAAGACACCATATTCAATACATATTGCTGATATATTAACAGTAAACTCAAGGCCAAGAGCACTGAAACCCAGGCCTGAACCAGCTGATCTAACACACATATTTTCTCCGTTAGGCACAGTACAGCCTTCTCGGCCTTAGGAACACTAGATAGCACTTCAGTACTGTGCTTGGCACCTTCAACATTAAGTCACTGGTGTTTTCCAGGAGGTGGGGCAAACAAGCTTTGGCTCATTGAGCTCCATGTTCTAATAGGCCAGCTAAAGAAATGAGTATTTACACACCACACAATGCCCCTTGGGGCCAGCAACGCTGTGGAATCTAATCTTCACTTGGGCGATAAGCAATTTGTCCTTCAAAATCAAAACGAGCAGGCTCAGGATTTTCTGTCTTAAGCGTTTGGTCGGTTTGCTTTCCTGTGTAGAGCTTGGCGGCCTCACCAGTCCATACTGAGGCTCAAAGTGTTTCAGAGTGGTGACAGCGTTAGTTAAACCCTTTGTCACCCGAGAACAGAGGAACTGGCTGCCGGGTAAGTTTGATGCTCACACTCATTTGGCAGCAAACCCTGACCCGAACCGATACGAGGCTGTTCAGTGGCTCTCGTTCCACTTCTGGCGAGTGTTCATACGTTCGGCTGTGGAAATATCGAGGTGTTTGATTATTGAGTAATGCGCTGACCCCGCTGGAGAGGTAAGAGAACGTTTGGTACACGCATCCTGTGGCTTTTCTAAAACCTGAGAAATTCTGGGCCACTATGGATCTGAATATTCCCAGCCCCGTGCTGGGCGCTCGATACATATCGTGCTCTCTTCTCCTGAGGAGACACAGGAGCGACGGTCAGGGAAGCTCCTGCAAGGCTGCAGAGCTGCGGGGCAGTGGGACCAGGAATCCAGTCTCTGCGAGTCCGTCTACTCATCACAATGGAGGGCTCGAGCTGTGTGTGGGTTTCCTGGGGCTGCCATGACGAAGTACCACGGACTAGGGGCTTAAAAGAACAGAAGTGTATTCTTGCACAGGATGGAGGCCAGAAGTCCTAAATCGAGATGTTGGCAGGGCTGGCTCCCTCTGGAGAATCTTCCCAGGCCTCTCTCCCAGCTTCTGGTGGCTCCAACAATCCTTAGCATTCCTCAACTTATAGACTCCAACCTCTGCTCTGTCAGCGCACGGCATTCTCGCTGTGTGTGTCTGTGTCTCTCCTCTTCTTAAAAGGATGCCAGTCACATTGGATTTAGGACCCACTCTGATCCAGTACGACCTCATTTTAACTAATTACATGAAGTGTATGTGATATGGGGCCTGAGAGAGGAGATATTGATTTCAGGAGCCGATGGATGGCGCTGCTGCCCTGTGTGGCTGGTGAGCTCAGGTTAGGGCATGTTGAGCTGAGGTGCCCAGCGACATCCAAGGAGATGTTCAGGGGGCAACTGGGTTACAGGCCTGAGCCTGTCGGTGTCTGGCAGATGTCTCTCAGATATACTGTGCAGCCTCTGAGCTGGTGGGCAAGTGACTGGACAGGGCCTGGCCACCCATTTTGCAGGAAGCAGAGTGACAGTCTGTGATGCTGCAGTTGGTCCTATGGCTCGACCCTGGTGGAACCTGAGTCCCCTACACCAGTGTCCCCGGCTCCAGACAGTGCCATTCCCAACCTCCGGCCACTGCTCTAGACCAAAGGGCCCTTGGTCTATGGCCAGGGTAAGACAAAGTAGAGTTTTGGCAAGACAGCAGGCTCTGGAGTTTTGAAACTGGAGGGTGAATTCTGTCTCCATCCCTACCACTGGCTGACCATATAATTCATCATCCAAGCCGGGACACATTGGAGAGTAAAAGAAGGCACATTAAATATTACCTAGGACAACAGGCATAAACAAGACTGTCCTGGGCCCCTGACATGTGTGGATGCCCCATAGCTGTGCAGCTCGGGAAAGTTACTGAATCACTTTGAGCCTCAGTATTCTCATCTGTAAAGTGGGGACAATTGTACTCACCTCCATAGGATCAAATAAAATAAAGAATGCCTTCAACAGAGGGCAGAGGGAAGGCTCGCTATAAATATACCTACAAGAGTAACACTAACAGAAAGTCAAATTTATTCCCTCCCTGAAAGCTCACTCATATGGGTGTACCACACACCGGACATTCAAGCCCCCTCCTGCCACAGCCCCTGCACTTCCTCTGTGCTCAGGATGTGCTGGCCCCAGGGATCTGCACCTGCCTCCCCTCTTCTCCTCCAGGCCAGATATGGGCACCTCTCTCCTGGATCGTGGCCTCGACCTCCCAGCTGACTCCCACCTTCCCCTGCATCCTTCCCATCACCATGCAGTCATCTCAGAGCACAGACCTGATCATGTTGCACACACCTGTGCAGAAACCTTGGGCAGGTTCCCTCTCCCCGGATAATGCATTTTACTCCGCAGCCTGGCATTCTAGACCATGTAGTCTGGTCCCACCATCTTTTCTGTCCTACTTCTCTCCACAGTGACCCACTGCAGGTCCCCTGAGGCAGCCTGCCTCAGGACGTTGGCTTATGCCACTTCCTTAGCCAGAATATCCTTCCCTGTCTTTGGAAACCAATCCATCCTTCAGCCAACTTCCAAAAGTAGAAGAGCCTAAACACCTGCCCAGGTCTCCTCCACCTCAGTCTGTGCATCCACGCCAAGTCAAGCTAGTGTCCTGAGCCTCGGTCCTCCAAACTGTAAAATGGGGGCACCGACCTCCCTCCTGGGACTCTGGCGAGGGTCAGTGAGATCACAGATATGGAGAATGCCTCGTGAATGGTAAAACCCGGAACCAAGGGCGTTATTACCTTTTCAAAGCTCTGTTCAAATGATTTCTTGACAAGCCCCTCTTGGACCACCCCTCCCAAAATGAACTTTCCTCTCCTGTTCTCCCATTGCTCTCACTCTGTTCTGTTTTTAATGCAGGCCCCTCCGAATTATAGTTCCTCACATCTGTACTTTCTCTGCCAGAGCCCCCACTACACCTTGGTGTCCCAGGGCCTGGGACCCTTCTGACTGGATGTGAGTCACATAGCAACTGGTGTAGGGCCTTGTACACCACAGGTGCATACTGAATGCTTACTGAGCTTCTTTTGAAGTCCTTTTTCAAGATTCGTCTTGGCCTTTTGTAGGAACCTTTCACATGGGGGAGCAACCGAAGACCGATTCTTGAGTCTGAGAATATTCGCTGCTCTTTTTGGTTCTTTCCAGCGCACTAGGGCTTTCGTAGGCATGACTCATTCATCCTCACCAGAACCCTGTGGCATGATAGCTATTGCTATTCCCCTTCTTAGCCAGGGGGTCCTTCGAAAACAAAGGCAAATTAAAGCATGAAGTCTCTTTTGGAGGTGCAGTCCTAGGGCGCAGGAGTGAGGGGACAGGGCCAGAAGGAAAGCGACAGCAAGGTGACGGATTACCGGGCTGTCCACTGCTGTTTGCGGGGTATGTGGGCTGTGTTACAGAGCATTCCATCCAGCCAAGGAAGGGAGCGATATTGATTTGCTGGCTCCTTCCGGAATCCTGTTTCTAGTTGGTCCAAGTTCATTGGATGAAGCCCTACCTAACTCCTCCGGAATTCTGAGTTGTGTTACTCAACCCCTTGGCCGGCCACAAAGCTTCACTCAGAAACCAGAAGAGCAGGGAACAGCCGGGGTCCCTGTGGGTGCACAGGGTTGGACGGGGGCCAGAGCCCTGCAGCACCCCCTCCAGCAGCCATACTGAAGGATGGCCCGCACCTCGGGGCCTGGTAGGCCAGTGAGGGACTGCGACTGGGGCTCTCCACTGAGCAAGTAGCCAACGTCCGGGGCCTGGAGGAGCTGAGTGGGTCTGGGGGTAATTGTAGTTGGTTGGATAATTCCCATTTTACATCTGAAGAAAGGGAGGCTAGGAGACGTGGAGTAACTCGCCCAAGGTCACGAGGCTGTTAAGGGGTGGACCCAAGTCTCAAAGCCAGACATTCAAGCTTCAATCCAGGCCCCCTGTCCACCTGACCACAATGCAGGGGAAGAGAAATGTGGATGCTGGAATGAACTGCAGGCACTGCTCATTGCTAGGGCCATTATTAACAGCCCCCCCTTTCCAAAAATGGAATGTATTTCTCTTTTAGCATTCACTCATTCATTCACCCCCTCACTCACTTATTCACCCTCTAAGCAGCTACTTGCCCTGGGCACACCGTGCCTCCCTTCCGCATACACACACCGTGCTCTGCCCGGAGGCCAGGCTCAGAGTCAGCTCAGGCTCCGGGGGAGGAAAAGTTACCTTCATTGTGGGACAGGATGCCCCCATGCGAGGTAAGCTCTGCGTGGTGTGGCAGGTCTCCAGGCGAGGAGTAAGGAATTTACACGAGGAAATTAGAGGAAGCTTCCCAGAAAAGGCGGCATTTGAAGTGAATCTTGGAGGATGAAGAGGATTTTAAAAAGGTGAGTTACGAGAGAAAGGGCATTCCAGATGGAGGCCACAGCACGGGCCACAGGAGGGCAGCTGGAGTGCAGGATGCGCTCAGGGGAAAGTACATGGGCGGCAGCAGCACCGGGCTCCCCGAGCATCTGCTTACAAGAGCTGCAGCTCGGTTTTCCTCCACATACCCGGTTCCCCCATCGTCAGAGGGCACCCCAGCCCCTGGCGTTTGTTGCTTGCTCAGGAATTAGGTGGCTGTGAGAGCAATAGAGGGGCATGTAGATGATCACGACTGTAACCCGAATTAATTACAGAAACTTGCAGACAACACTGTAACATCTCTACAGTGTGAGCCGCTCTCCTCCAGCCAGCCTCTGCCTGAGTCTGTGTGAGTCATGGACCCGAATATCCTCTCTGTTGATTTAATTACATACATGGCCAAGGAAATTATTATGAATTTTTACCAAAAAGCCAGTGACATTTACAGAGACTACAGTAGGAATCCTCTTGCATGTTCTCTCTCTCTGGCTCTCCAAACACTGGTCCCCTGGGCAGTCCACTTTACCAGACTGGTGTCCAGGCCAGCAAAGCACTAAGTATGGGGGACACCATCCTGAGTTGGGCTGAAGCCGGAGTGGAAGGAGCCAGAGCCTCCTCAGGGCACCCAGAATCACCCTTCAGTTTTGCATTTGGTGAGCCCTGCTTCCTCCTGGTTTGTGCTAGACCAAACTGATCATGACCACTTAGAACATGTGTTAGTTTTACTCTGATAACAAAGCTCACAAATTAACCAGCGATCCCTTGCTGAGTGCTTCCTAAAGTCTGGGTGCTGGGGTCAGGGATGAGAGCCCCCGGTGTTTGAGGGGTCCCAACAGACAAACACATAAGTCGCTGTGGCAAATGCCCTAATAGAGGCCAGAACAACATTGGAGTCCTCACCTGAAAAAAAAATGCCAACAACTTCTGCTGACAACAGAAGTAATGTGCGGCATGTTGGCACGTGTTGAAAGGGGCCTTTGTGGATTGTGTGCGCCTGGGTAATTTTTGTGCTGTGGAGGAAGATGAAGTTATAATGACTTATCAGTTTAAAGGTTTACTTCGAAATAAGATCGCACCGTTTCTCTCCAGCATCTTTCAAACATACCAGCACTTTACCAATGCTACTGGAGCAGAAAGCATTCCGACCTTAATTGACGAGGGTGGTGACTCCACTTCGGTAACATCGACTCCGAGACATTAACCTCCTGGCTGCGGGGCTGGGAGTTTTGAAATGCGATCTCCGCAGCTGTAGTTATAATCGTTTTATGTCACATTGACCGGGCACGTTTACAATTTTTAACAACTGTCTTAAAAAGTCCAGTGACATCTGTTGAGAGTTTAATTGTGAATGTAAAAAAAAAAAAATCATTAAAGGAACAGTCAAGAGATGGGTTTTCACACTGTTGAAACAACACGGTGGCCATGAGGCGGTGGGGAATCTGCAGACAGGACTCATTTCATCTCCCAAGTCGCAGCGCTGGGGCACAGGGAGGCAGGAGGGGATGCGGGCAATTGAAATAAAGTGGAAGGGGGAGAGGGAGAAGGGAAAAGAGGGAGCAGCGAGAGCCAGAGCAGAAATGGAACAATGGGCGTTTTTCCCTCCACCGGAAAGTATTTATAACCCGAGATTAGGCCGGGCGCCCCGCTTTCCCCGGGTTTGGCTGGGGAGGGGGCGGAGGGAGGAGGAGCGCCCGGCCCGAGCGGCCCCGGGCTGGCCGCCCCCAGCGGCGGGCCGGCGAGTTTGCGCCGCTCCGCGCGGCCGCTTTTGTTCTCCGCTCGGGGCGCCGGGCCGCGGGGGGGGGGCGGCAGTGCGCACGCGCGCGCGGGGCGGGGGCGGGGCGGGGCGGGCGGCGGGCTCCGGCACCGCCCCCCGCCGCCCCGGCCCGCTCCATCCGGGCACTGCCGAATTAGCATCGAGCCGAGGCACAACTTTGCCGAGGCCCAGCGAGATCCAGGCGCGCGCGCCGGAGGAAATATAGTCCCTGCCGGCGGGCGGCGGCGGGCGGGCGCGCGCGGGGCTGCGCGGGGCTCCCGGCGCCGGGGGGCCATACGCCGGGCCGCGCCGGCAGCCCGGGGACCCGGCGCAA
Organism: Diceros bicornis minor; assembly: GCF_020826845.1. NCBI lineage: Eukaryota > Metazoa > Chordata > Mammalia > Perissodactyla > Rhinocerotidae > Diceros > Diceros bicornis. The sequence goes on from NW_026691044.1 coordinate 187,903, forward strand.
CTTGCCGGGCAGCCTGAGGAGTTGGGCGGCCGCGGCGCCCGGCCGCCTTTCTTCCCCCTCGCCAGACCCCCCTCCCTTTCGGCCGTGGGGGAGTGGGCTCGCGTACCCCCGGGCCGGAGACCCGGTGCGCGCCCGCCCGCTCCCGCCCCCGCGGACCCGCGCAACTTCCCGGGAGCCGGGGCCAAAGTGAGCGAAAAGTGCTGCCCAAGTTCCCGGGATGGAGCTGCAGAGCCGCCCGAGGCGCTCGCCGTGGAACTCGCGCGCCACCAGGTAGGCGGTGGGGGCCCCAGGGACCCGAGCCCGGCGTCCTCTTCCTCGTCGCAGGATCTGCATGGCTGGAGGTGTCCGGAGGGGGCCCCTCCTCGAGCCTGCCTCGGGGTGGGAGGACTGTGCACACGCACGGACCGCCTCTGCGCTCCCCCTCCGCCCCCCTCTCCTGCAATCCTGCACAGTTTGGGGGTCGGGGGCCCGTGGGACCAGAGCCCGGCGTCTTCTCATTCTCGACGCAGGGTCTGCAGGGCTGAGGGTGCCGGGAGGGGACCCCTTCGTGAGCCTGCCCCGGGGTGTGCGTGTGAGTGTGTGCGCCGACCCCCTCCGGCCCCCGTGCAATCCTGCACAGTTTGCAAAAGTAGTTTTGGCGATGGTTGCTCGGGCGAGCGGCGGCGCGGCGGCCGGAGCCCGAGCGGTATTGCGGCGTGCGCGCGCGTGTGTGTTGGGGAGATTAGGACGCGACTTGAGTATTTATGAGCTTTGCTCGACACGGACTCGCCGTGTTTACTTGGCTCTTTGTTCCTCCCCCCTCCCCCGGCACACACTCACACTCACACTCACTCGCACACGCACCCCGGCCTGCAGACTTGCACGGCTCGGGCCCCGCCCCGCCCCGCGAGCTGCCCCGATGAGGCGGCAGCCACAGGTAAGCGGCCCCGCGCGGCGCTGCCCGGCCGCCGCGCGTGCGGGACGCGGCCGGGAACTTGGGGCGCGCTGCGGGCGGGGGGCTGCGGCCCGCGGGCTGCCCGGCGCACTGGAGCCCCCGGGGCCGCCGGCCTGAGCCCGCTCCTCCGTGTTTCCGCAGAACGGCGACCTCAAGAAGCAGCTCCACGAGAGGCAGCCGCGGATCGCCGCGCTCAGCGACAAACAAGTAAGCGAGCTGGAGCTGTCCCCCACCCCGCGCTGCGGGACGAGGGTCGCCGGGCACTTGGGCGGCACCCTACAAAGTGCCGGCCTCAGCGCCGCACGCTCAGACTCCCAAAGGAGTCTGTCTCCAGCCTCAGAGCTACCCGCCCCTCCTTTTCTGGAAAGAAAGAGCCGGGTTCTCGGAGGCCGAGCGGAGAGCGCGCGGCTCCGGCAGTGGTCGAAGGAGGGAGGCTGCGCTTAAAAGGCGGCGAGCAGCCCGGCGTCCATTTTGAGTTGGTGGACATGTTTTTGGCATGTGGAAATTTCTCCCGGCTCCATGTCCCCCCTTCACGCCGGTGTGAGGCTGGGGGTAGACAGAGGGTGGCGGTAATTCGGGCCTGGACACCAAACTCCTTGGAAGCGGTTTCTGGGTTCCATTGCAAATCTTATTTAAAGAATCGTTCCTCTGGGCTCGCCCCTCCCCTCCGCTTCTCCAGCATCACTTTTTATTCTTGGAACCTGACGCCAGCTCCCGGGAACAAAAGAAGGGCGCCCCCAGGACCCCCCAGTTCTGCCCCAGCTTTGATCTCCGCGCGTCAGGTGTCGATTGGGACACACCGGAGGCTCCTCGCGGTGGGGGGCCCGGCCGCCGACCCCCCTCCGGGCCCCTCGGGGAGGAAAAGTTGTCCATTGTGACTTGGTTGCGCTGAGCTCAGCGCTCGGGGTTTCAGCACCACGAACAGATGCCGCCGCCGGAGCGCGGCCGGCCGCGCGCCCCCGCCCCCCTCCGCGCCTCCCCCGCCCCCTCCCCGCACACGCGCTCCCGCCCTCTCCCGCGCCGCCCCCCTCCCCGCACACCCGTCCCCGCCCTTCCCCCGCCCCCCTCCCCGCACACGCGCCCCCGCCCCCTCCCCGCACACGCGCTCCCGCCCCTCCCCCGCGCCGCCCCCCGAGCCGAGAACTTTGAGCGGCGCAGCCAGTGGCGCTCTCGGGGCTCCGAGGCGGGCGGGAGCGCCGGCGCCCGCCCCGCGGCCCCCTCCCCTCCCCGCGCCCGCCCCGCCGCCCCCTCCCCTCCCCGCGCCCGCCCCGCGGGCCCGCCGGCCGTCGATCGCGCTTCCTTCGGAATGCCGGCCGCCGTGAGCACCAAACTTGGACAGCGCCCGCCCCGCCCCGCCCCGGCCGCGGAGCAGGTCCCCTTCCTCCTCCCCAGCTCCGGGCCGGGCGGCCGGATCCGGTGCCCCCTCCACGGAGGACTTCTCGGAGCGGGGGAGACGAGATTGGCGGGGGTGGCGGCGACCCTGGAGAGGAGAACTGGAAGGCCGGGTGTCCTCGTCGAGTCTTTCAAGTTGAAAAGTGGTGGGAGGGGGCGTGCGGGAGAGGAGGGGGCCGGGGTTGCGGAAGGAAAGAGGGCTGTTCCCGCGGGCCGCGCCTGGCCGGGGCGCCTGCCTGGACTCGCGTTGACCCCTCTCTGGCGGTGCCGCGGCCCCTCCCCGGCCGCGCGCGGCCCCGGCCAGGAGTGGAAGCTTCCATTCCCGCCGCAGGGGGCCCGGCGCGCGGCACCGGCCAGGAGTGGAAGCTTCCATTCCCGCCGCAGGGGGCCCGGCGCGCGCGCCCCGGCCAGGAGTGGAAGCTTCCATTCCCGCGGCAGGGGGCCCGGCGCGCGGCCCCGGCGAAGTCGGGGAGTTCGCCGGGGGAGGGGACCAGGCCCGGCAGTACCATTTTGATTGCTTTGATGCCATTTTTGGAGGGGGAGGGGTTGGAAGACCCTTCTCCGCTGAGCACAAAGGTGTTTAATCACTGTGTAGAATCAAATCAGATACTTTCTTTAAAAAAAAAAAAACCCACCACCACATCTGGTACAGTGTCATAGCTGAGGGTTACTAAGCCCTTTTTTCACTGGGTAAAACGGCAAGTTGTTGCCTCTTATGCTCGGAGTAGAAGATTTAAAAGAGAGAGAGCAAATCCAATAATCCAGCAGCTTTTATTGCAACAATGTCTCTCTATGTGTGCTTCCACGTAGCAATAGTTTCGCTGTTTGTAGTGGCTTTCCGGAGCTTAGGTTTGATCATTTCTTCTGTATTGTAGCAACTATTTCAAGGCTATTTAAATTTTTATGATGATAGTAAATGAGTAGCTATTTATTATCTGGCAGGCTGGAATTTAGATGAGGCTGAGAAACATTTGAAAATCCTGTTTGAAGGCTGCGGTCCAGCTCCGCGAAGGAGCTGTCCGACTTCAGGCTGCCTTTGCCTTTAATTTGAACTCGGGGAAGGATGCTGGCGAATGGAATGTACCTCCATCTTTTTGTGTGTGTGTGAGTGTGTGTTTAAAAAGAAAGAAAGAAAACAGCGGAAACTTTTGTTCTCCGGCCTTTTAAAAATGTTTCTTTTAAATGACTAAAAATAACATCTGGTAAACAGCCAGGGTTTGGCCTGGCCGTCAGAACTTGTGTTTGTAACTGGAAGTGTGTTGTTTTTCCTTTTCCCTTTGTGGCATGTTATGTAACAAGGGCTCATAAAAGAGGGAGTGGAGGGGGCTGAGGCTGTGTGCAGCATGCTAATAAAGCTGCCTTGTCTCTCCCAAGCTCGGCGGTGAAATCTTTCAGAGGTCACCTATGAAATGAGTTGGGTAGACTTAACATTTACTCGTCTGTCTCTCCTTGCGAGAGTTTGGTGGTGATTGGCAGCTTGCGGGGGAAAGGTCGATGAGCCAGCTCTTGGAGGTGATTCTGGGCTGCACCCAGGGTCTTGAAGAGGAGCCGTGGGGCTCTGCTTGGTCACCCCAGAACCTGCCCATGGACATCAACAGAGCAGCATTTTTAAAATGCTAAAAGAAATCTCACGTCAAACCAGAATTCTACACCCAGCAGCAACAGTGCCCCAAATAAAGATGTCCTAGAAAAACTTAAAGTGAAACTTTTCATTGTTAGCAGCCTTGAATTAGACAAAATACTGGAGCGAGTTATCACATCCAAAGGAATATAATCTCAGGTTGAAAACCAGGAATGGAGGAAGGACTGAAGAGGAAAGGAAAGGATAATTTATAAATAAATATAAATGAATTTTATTTTGTGAAGTAATTCTAGAAATCTCTCATGGAGATTAAAATATATGTAGAATAAAATGCATGAAAACAGTAATACAAACGTCAGGAAGCTTAAAAATAGAATTGAAAGTGTTGCAGGTATTAGCATTTGGGGGAGGGGGTAAAAGTAATTATTCATATTAGACTGTATTAAGGATTCAGGATTTAGCCATTAGTGCAATTAAACAAAGATTTCTATATGATTCCAACTAATAAGTTTATAGAGGAAATAATGGAATAATAAAAGAGTTAAATCAACATCAGTGAAGTAAAGAGAGTAAAGGAACATTAATTATTCAGGTCAAAGGGAAGGGAAAGAGTAAGACGGTTGAAATAATTACAAGTTTACTGGAAATTACATGAGATGTAAATGCACAAAATACTAATTTCTTGTTAATGGCTGTGTGATATATTCTAGAGACTTGTTAATAAATATTTTGGACATTCTTTTATTGATAAACGTTTACACAGTCTCTATTTTTCCCTATTCAAACATAAGTTGTATGGACATTTTTGTACATATAAACTTTCATTCCTATTTTTACAGAAAATATCAATAGTGGAAGAAAAAGGAAATATTAAAATGTTGATAGAAACTGCAAATACCACCTCCCCACACAACTGTATTAAATTTTTTCATCTACCAACAGTATCTGACAGTGTCAATAACCCCACATTTTTGTGTTTAGGTATAAAGCTTTAGGAATCGCTCAAATTCCATTGATAAGAAACAGGAAGTCTCCTCTTGATTATCCACTGATTGGATTATCCACTCCCTCCCTCCATAAAAGGGAATCAGAGGCAGAACTCACTGCATTTTCCAGCAATCCAGGGGCTGTCTGCACATCAGGAGTGGGGTCAGCAGGACAACTCTGCAGCCATGGAGGAACCTGCATCGGCCTATTTTCCAAGCCAGCCTGTTCTGGTGAGTGTGGAATCCATATGGACAGCAAGAGTGTCCATTTGTACACTTGGTCCTTCTGTGAAACCTCTTTAAGTGAGCAGGCAGTAGCTGTTAAAACAAGAAGATACCTTATAGAAAGTTGTTTCCCAGGTGTTAATGTTTGTTAAGTCATGTTCAAGTTATTGTACTTTTTTCTATGTGAAGTTTTCTGGGATAATAGGCTAGATGGTTTTGTTTTATTTTTAACCAACAACATCACTAAGAAGTGGTGTAGTATTCGGCCCTGCACTGTTTAAGTTGTTCCCCTCTCTGGAAAATTCTTTACCCACAATGGGCTTGGTCTTTTTGAAGAAAAATTCAGTTCTGTGCTCAAATATCACCTCATCAGTTAGTCCTTCCTTAATCTCTTCATCATCAATAATTACGTAGTTAATTTCTTTCTCCCTTCATCCGTCCTTGCCACTTTTCCTCTATCCCTCCCTCTTTCTCTGTCTCTGTCTTGGCCTTACTGTTTATCACAGCACTTAATTATACCTAACACTATAATAGAGATTCCTTAGTCTGTTTATTAACTCTTTCCTCTCACCAAGATTAAAATAAAGAGGGGCAGTGACTTTGTTAAGTTCTGGATCACAGGTTTTAGTACATAACTTGGCATACAACAGGTGCTCAATAAATGGGAGGATCAACTAATTTTCCCTCCAAACTGGGACATGCTGGGGAACGAAAGGGGTGGTATTAATAATTATGGCAGGATAACAGGAATGAAGTGAGGTTTATGGTTTCACTTTTAAAAAAATATCTTCTGAAGACAGAAATGAGAGATTTAAAAGGAAAAGTGCACTGACTAGATTTACACTTTAAACAGATTATGACTATAATCTTATAATGGATTACAGAGAAAGGATTTGAAATCTTAGTGATAATTTATTGTAGTATACCACAAAACAGATTATATCATTGTATAATTGTAGTTGAGTGAATTTCTTTGAAAAATTTAGTTCTTTTTGGAATTTGAATAATTTCTTTCAATAAATATATCTAAGCACCTTCGATGGGCAAAGAAATGACTGAATATGGCAGCATAAAACATTAAAGTCCACATTAGTCTTCTCTTCATGGAGTATCCAATTTAGTGAGAAAAACACTATGAAATAAATAGATAATACTATACACATACAATTAAAAATTGAAAAAAATTAACACAGAGAAAATGTGATATTAATTTTGATGGCTGGATCAGGAAAGGTCACTCTGTGGAAATGGTATTTTGTAGGGAATCTGAAAGGTGCTAAAGAATTATTCACAAGTTGAGAATCTTTAGGTGGATTCAGGAGGGTGGATGGATGGTTCACTGATGAACGAGTGTGGGGTGGCAGGGTGTCCAGAATGACACTCAGGGGTAGACAGGATATTAGTACCAACAAGTGAGTTTAGGGGACCCTGAGATATGGGTGATTATTTGGAGAACTGGCTGTTTCAACTGGGGACCTGCTCACTGTGAGCTGAGTCGTCGAGTTGTCACTGATGTGGTGAGTGGGCAGATGGGTATTTGGATCTGAGGGTGAAGTCAGATCTTGCTGAATCAATGGGCATTTCTAGTTCATCAATGGTATCTGAAGCCAGGGAAATGGATGGGATGGCCTAGAAGAGGGTGTGGATGTGTAACAAACGTGGGAGCAGGATTGACTTCTAAGAAGCATCAATTGTTCTGTTAAGCCAGATAGTGGAGCCGAGAGTAACAGGGAGGAGTAGGAGGAGAGAGGAAGAGTCAGGGGAGGAAAAATGGTTATTTACAGTGGATGCAACTGTGTGATGGGAATATGGTCTGTGTGAGTTATTTATGTATGAACAGGAGAATATTTGAGTGAAGATGGGATGTGGGAGTGCAAGTGAAGTGAGCACCTAAGGGTTGAGAGGTAATATGATTTCATTGGAGACGAGGCATTAAAGGAGCTAGGAAAATGAGGTGATTGTGTCCTAAAGCAGAGTAAAAGAGAGACACTGAAAACCTAAATCTTGGGATACAGAGATACCTGTGATCTGTGGATCCACATGATGGTGGGTCAAGGGGTACCAGCATGTGTTTAGTTGACTGTGATAAGGATGGGAAGGGGGGACATCCTCAGAGGAGGACGGTAGAGGGAAACGGTCTGGAGGTGGCACTGGGTAATGATCAGAGCTTTCTGTCCTTGACTCATATCAGCTTGATGTCCCAGGATCTACTTTTCAATGTGAGGGGCCTGTGCCAGCAGCATCAGCATCATCCGGGAACACCTACACGTGCAAATGCTTGGCCCCACCCTGGACCTACTTGGGTTGAGGTCCAGAAATCCGAATTTTAACAACCCTCCAGATGATTGTGATGCACAGGCCAATCTAAAAACACATTTCCCCAGGGAGAGAGGAGGGTGGAAGATCCAAATGAGCTGAGAGTGTTCTTCATTTTATTCAAATTGCACATTTCATTTTGTTTTCAAAGGGGAAGCTCAAAAGAAATATGATGCCCCAGACTTCAGAGAAGAAAAGATAAGTCCATTTAACTAAGACCAAGCAGAGACATCGGGAAAGGTCTGCACTTCCTACAAGACTCACCAGCTGCATTTTCCAGAGGCCAGTCACAAGGATACCTTCCCACCTTGGCAATGAAGTCAGGTATAGTCAACGGGAGGAGACCTTGCAGAAGCCCCAGCAACTCTGTGCACACAGGAGACTGCAGGGACTCCAGGCCTGCAGCAGTGAAGGAGAACTTTTAAGTACTTTCGATATCACAAATACCTTAAAAATAATTGCACCTCCTAGTCCAGGTGAATCCCTGGGCTGTGTTGGTGCTGGGTCTCTACACACCAGCCCCGAGCCCACCGCTGCACAGTCTTCAGACGGGGCAGAGATGATCCCAGGAGTGGGTATCTGTCTCTCACAGCCACTCTGCAGACAGCCGGTAACTTATGGAGACATCTGCAGACAGAGTCTGAAAGTGAAAAAAGCAAGGGTGAGGCCCTGAGGGCAGACAGGTTTGCCAGGGAGGCAGAGAGAGCAAGGAGCCAAGAAGGATGTTCTGAGACCTGATGGAAAACAGGAGAAGGTCCTGCTGAAGAAGCCGAGTGGTGTGGCCCTGGGGAAACGGTTCCCCATGAGCAGCCCTCAGTTTCACTCCCTCATTTAATGTTACTCCTGCTTCTTCTGGACCATTATGCTTGGTTATGTTAAAATTATACTTTCTTAAACTCTTGAGAGACAAAAATGAAGAGTAGATGGTCTTGTGGGTTAGAGGGAGGGTTTCGTGTGACAAGAAAGAAGATCTGTTTGTCCTGGTACACTGCAATTTCTGTTTACCATGATTTTTATTCACTTTTATATTAAATTCTTCCGAGGTAATTTAGCCTAAGGTATTATTTAGTATTTTTAGTATAATATTTTCTTATAATTCTTATACTCAGGAAAGGATGATACCCACTGAAAACAGCTCATTTTTTAACGTTAAATTAATTTGATTCCATAAAAATCTTATTTTATTAAGCTTGCTTTTATATCTCATTCTAACATAAGTTGCATGCTTTTTTTTTTTTATTTTTGCCAAATGCTAATTCAGACATAAGACATTTTTACTCACCCCCAGCGGCTTCCCCACGGGCTGGGTCCGCGGGCTCAGCGCGGGTCAGAGGCTGCACCCCCGGGGTCAGTCCCCGCGCGGACACCGGCGCCAGACTCCACGCGGCCATCACGTCCGGAGGATGCAGCCCGGGGACACGCGCGTCCTCGTCGTGGGCGGAGGACACGCCGCTGTCCGGCCAGAGCGCCCCGCGCCGTGGGCAGCGGCGGGGCCGGGGGAGCGGGGAGGAGGGCAGCGGGGACCGGGTCCACGACCCTCCGTGGGGGCGCTCGGGGCACCTCGGGGGCGTCAAAGGCTCCAGGCTCCACGTCCACGGCCCCATCCAGCGCGGTCGCCTTCATTCTCCGCCGTCCTCGCCTCCGCTTCCTTCTGAGGCGCCAACCGCCTGTTCTCGCTTCACCGCCCACGACCTGTCAGCTCTTCCCAGCGGCCCCTGGGCTCAGCTCTCTCCGCCGCCTCTCGCCGCTTTTCGGCTGTGCTCGGCTCCCCCCGCCAACCCTCGGGTCCTTCCGCCCGACCTCGGCCTTTCCCTCACATCCTCGGCTCTTTACGCCCGTCCTCGGTTCCCTCCGCGTGTCTCCGCCGCTCCTCGGCTCAGTGGTTCCCTTCGGCTCTCTCCGCCTGCTTTCGGATGACGGTTGCTATCTGAGGTCCTGTTGCCTTTAGCTTTGGAGGGAACTGGTGGTCCCTTGCTAGGGCTTCTGTCACCTCTACTGTTGGATGCAGATTGTGAGTATCACTTGCTGGGGCTCCGTAATCTCTAATCTTGGGAGGTGCACTGGGGGATCTCTTGCAGTGGCTTCCCATCATCCTTAATTTTGGGGGATTAGTTCATTGTGTTTTTAAAAGCATATTATTTGGAGAAAGTTTAGACTTACACAAAAGTTGTAAAACTATACAGGGTTCTTTTATACAGTCAATATTCATTATATTTACTTACATTTTTTTACTGCTGATAATTATCGCTAACGTTATGTGTCTCCACATGGAATTCTTTTGTTTCAGCCTGAAGAGCTTTCTTTAGTGTTTCTTGAAGTACAGTTCCATTTTTGATGAATTCTTTCAGCTTTTGTTTTTTTAAACCCCCTTTGAAAAACATCTTTAATTAGTCTGCATTTTTGAAGAATATTTTTCTTAGGTCTCGGAATCTTAGATTGGTAGGGTTTTTTTCTTTTTCCATGAAACACTTTAGATGTCAGATGTCATTCGTTGTTTTCTTCTTTTTTTTTTTTTTAAGGTGAATGCTTTATTTATTTTTTTGTGTGTGTGAGGAAGATCAGCCCTGAGCTAACATCCATGCCAATCCTCCTCTTTTTGCTGAGGAAGACTGGCCCTGGGCTAACATCTGTGCCCATCTTCCTCCACTTTATGTGGGACGGCACCACAGCATGGCTTGACAAGTGGTGCATCGGTGCGCACCCGGGTTCCGAACCTGGGCCGCCAGCAGCGGAGCGCGGGTACTTATCTGCTATGCCACGGGGCCAGCCGCTCATCGTCTTCTTGTTCTATAGTTTCTTTTGAAAAGTTATGGGTCTTATTGTTGCTCTTTTGAACGCAATGTGTCCTTTTTCTTTGGTTGTTTTAAAGATTTGCAGTTTGTCTTTCATTGTCTACAATTGTCCATGTTTCCTCCCTTTTCTTCATAGTTATTGTGAAGTGCTTGTCTGCTAACTCCAATCTCTGCATTGTCTCTGGGTCTGCTTCTATTGATTTATATATTCATAATAGAGAAGGTTTTCCTGCTGCTCTGCATGTCTAGTAACCTTTTATTGTATGCTGGGTCTTGTGCACAATACCTCGTAGAGACTCTTAATCGTGTTACATTCCTCTAAAGATTAGGTTTTGTCATGGCAGGCAGTTGTGGTACTAATGGATCACCTAGAACCTATGATGGCTGGGTTTTAGCCTCTAAAAAGACAGATTTATTTCAGTTTTGCAAAGGGTGTAGTCCTTACTCTTAGTGTGACATTTCTAGGGTCATAATGGGAACCTAGGGTTTTTTATCAAGGTCATTCCACTCCAGATGAATCCGAAAACCAAGCTCCAACTCCTGGGATGTGTGACCTCTGAAATTTCTGGACAATATTCAGTTTCCATTGGTTTTTCTCTTCTATATCCCCTAGAGTCTTTCCCTTTATATGCACAGCTTAGGTGTTATTCAGGGACCTGAGGGGGATTCTTAGGCAGATTTTGTGGGCTGCCTCTTTGTGAATTTTATTTTCTCTTGGAATATGCTTCAGAGGTGTTTCAGGATCAGGTTGTATTTTACCTACCCCAGGCCTGGCATCAACCATTTCTCGAAAGAGCCCTGGTTCCTTCTTTTTCTGTTTTCTTTAGAAGAGTACTTTAGAAACCAAGATTTGGGTGAGTTATAGGTGTTCTCATTGCTACTGGAGTGTCATTGCTCCTAGGCCTTCTGAGCCGATAGGCCTTGGAAATATATGAATGTATACTATCCTCTACATACACACATTGTCTATCTATGTCTGTCTATATCTATCTATCTATCTATCTCTATCTATCTATCTATCTATCTATCTATCTATCTCTATCTATCTATCTATCTATCTCTATCTATCTATCTATCTATCTATCTATCTGTCTGTCTATCTTTCCTTCCTTCTATCCATCCATCCATCCATCCATTCATCAAAAGCATGAATTCATACTGATGCTTCCAATTTTAATCCAGCACCCAGTGTTCATTCTAGTCTTCTCTCTTCCCTTGTTTGTAACAGGTTTCTTTCACAGTGAGAAACTGGCTCTCATGATCTACAATATATTAACTTAGCTGTTCAGCCCTAGTACATAAATAAAGTAGTTTAAGAATTGCTAACACATACCCTTCTGAGAAACAAATTTATGAACTAGACTCCAGGATTTCTGGTCAGTTCTTTTTGTATCCAGCCTTACAGTATCTGTTCTTAACACAGTTTTCCAAAGTAAATTTCATTTCCTTCTCATACCCTTCATTATGGTTATTTCTTTTGTAATACAATTAGGTTCATTTTATATAGCTTCTATTCCATTTTACATTCCCTCCACTAGCTGGTGGATTAAATTTTTTTTTTAACCTGCAGTAATATCCACTCTGTGATGTACAATTCTATGGGTTTTGGCAAATGCATAGAGTTGTGTATGCATCTACACCATCATGACTGAGCATGATACACACGTGAACACATTCATGATAGAACAATTCCATCATTCCAAAATTCTATTGTGCTGCCCCTTTGTAGTCATCCTGCTCTCTTACTCCTTATCCCAGGAAACCATTGATTAATTGTCCTTCCCTACTGTTTTGCTTTTTCTCAGATGTCATACAATGGAATCATACAATAAAATGCCTTTAGTCTCTGGCTTCTTTCACTTAGCAAAATGATTCTAATTTAAATTGAGGTATAAGTTACATGCAGTGCAACATACAGACCTAACATGTAAAATTCAATGCATTCGACAAACGCATATACCTGTGTAACCTACACTCCTATTAAGATGTAGAACACTCTCCTCATCCCATGAAGTCCCTTCATGTCCTCTCAGCCAGTCCCTGCTTCTGCACCACCTCTCGCCACAACCTGCGCTTAGATGCAACTGCTATTCTGTTTTTTTTCCTATCACAAATTATTTTTTGCCTGTTATTGAAATTCGTACAATATTTGCTCTTTTTGTGTGTGGCTTATTTTGGTCGCTATAATCCTACAATGAACTTTAATTAATTCATAATAAAAGATGATAGATAATGTTTACTATGTAACAGGGTGCCTCATAAGTGCTTTACATATATTAACTGATTGAATCCCTAATACAAGTCTACAGAGTAGGCACTCTCATTGTTCTCGTTTTACTGATGAAGAAACCTTGGCACAATAAGTTTGTCACTGGCTTGAGGTAACCATGTCTAAAGGAGAGAACTGAGACTGGACAGAACAAGAGACTGAACTGCAGTAGGTTAAAAATGGAGACAACAGTTGATCCCATAGAGAGCATCAAGTGTGTCTCAAATTGAGGCAAAGGAAGTAGGCCATTGTACCCCCCACATGAACCAGTCATTGGAAATGGGCTGCCATTGGGAGTGATCATAATCTTAGGTGTGGCACTTTCCTTTGGCCCAAGGAAATTCCCAGACAGGGTGGCAGCACGAGCCCTTAAAACACTTCTGGCAGCTACAAGAGTGAATGACAGTCCCAAAAGAAGAATCTTGGAAATATATCACTGTCTCCATGATGGTCCATCACTTATGCCCCTCAGATGCACTTGCTTCTTAAAGCCAGTACACGCAGTGTTCTGGTTGGTCATGCTGACTGGGGAAACTTACAAGACGAAGATCAGTGGGACAAATTACAGGCAGCTCTCAATAGCAGCTTTTGTTGGTGCTGCAGTTGATACTTACCATCCCACTCCTCCTACTCTCCCATTTAGATTGACAAGCACCTCTGCTGGTCTAGGTGGTTTACCTGGAGGGGTGATCCAGATGCTCATCCCTGAGGTGTCTGAGCACCTGGTCACCACGCCCTTCTCAGGATACAGCTGCTGCACTAATTTATCAACAAAATTGGGGTAAGACTATCAAAAGATATCCCGGTGGTCCACCTGAATGCCCAGTGTCTTCTCTGTCCTGACTGTATATCAGAAGGCCCATGTCCTCTGGAAGAATTACCCATGCCAGAAGCCATGATGGCTTCTTTCCTTGTGCTGGCATCACAGAAGTCATAACATTCAATGGGATTCATCCTTTGTCTCCTGGTAGAAGTGTCCACCCTATAGGAACCAGGACCTTTATGTTAATTATCGTTTGCACTTTCCTCCCAAGAACGCCATAACCCATCTTACATGAAGAACACTTGTGGAGGCAACTATTTTAGACTACACATGGGAGTATCAATGCTTTGAGAGCACTCAGGATGGTACACTAGCTGATACAATTCCTGGGCAGGGATATAACCTTCAACCCAGGTGACTGACAGGAGTATATTCTCAGCAACAAAAGGAGTGAACAATTCTGGATATCTTCCATTTGCCACAGCAAATCCACTTTCTTTCTCTTGCTGTACCCAGGCAGGTTAATCAAGATGATCTACATCAATGGGCTTCCTTGTCTCCTGGCTTTTGGCTGGATTTGGCCAATGGGATATTAGCAAATGACGTGAGCAAAGGCTTGAAAAACATTTGCTCATTGTTGGTACTTATCCTTCTCTGGCTGCCCCTGGGAAACCTGTGGCCGTCAATATGTAAATGAGTCTAGATAGACTGCACATCTCCATCAGTACAAGTGACTTCAAGTCAACCATCAGATATGTGAGTAAGGTCATCCTAGACCGTCCAATCCCAGCTGAGCCACCAATAGATCCAGATCAAAATCACTGCCCAGATAATCCACAGAATATTGAGAAAAAATAAATTATTTTTATTTTTATTTTAAGCCACCAAATTTTAAGGCAATTTGTTATACAGCTGAAGCTAACTGATACATGATACTATTATTTAAATATGTCCTTTCATTATATGTTTAGATACCACAGATTTCTATTTCTTTATCCAATATTTTAGGCTGGAATAGTCCTCTCAAGATTCAGATTCTAAAAGAAAATCTGAGACCATATCATCTTTCATTGTACTTTCTCTCATCCTTCTTTTCAACCAGACATTTTTAACCATATATATTAAGAATAACTGTACTAATTCTGAGACATTGGATATTCTCCTGTGTTGTCATCCACCACTGTTTTGCACTGGGGATTTTTACTTTTAATTTTAGCCCCATAATCCATTTGGAGTGATTTACTTGTGAATAATGTTAGTTTACGGCCCAGTGTTTCATTTTGAAAGTGGATATCTTATTGTCTTTAAAACAACTACTGTACCATTTTGAAAGCTGGTTTTAAGTACATTTATTCTGAATAATGCTTGGAAAACTGAATTCTTTGAAACACTAATTCTTTTCTTTCATAAATATAGTTTGTCTCTCCATTTAATTAGAGCCTTATGTCATTTGGTATATCTTTATAATATTCTTCGTATAACTTATATACTTCTTCGTATAACTTATATAACTTATAACTTCATATTGAATAGATCCAATTATTTTAAATGCTTATTTTAAATAATTCATTGCTCCAAAAGCTAGAAAAATTATTTACATGTTTAAACTAGTTGTTGCTAATATAACAGTAGTTTTGATTTTCCATATAGTTATCTAGTATTGTTTCACATTACTCAACTTAATTACTAGTTCTAAATTTTATGTTATTTCCCACTAAAATATTAGATTTTTCTCTTCTTCTCTAATATTATTTACCTCTTATTCTTTCTATTCTCATTTTTCCATGACTGGGCTCTCCAGTGCCACACTGAATCACAATAATGTTTGCCAGTAACATTTTCCTCATCTTAAGCATAATGTAAACATCAGATAAATTCCTTGTCAGGGCAGAGCAGACATCTAAGAGAGGGAAAGTAAAAATGTGAAGAGGAATCATTTCTGCCTAGAAGTCAACAGACTTCTCTCTCTTGGCTACTTGGTGCTAAGACATGACAATGTGGTCAGCTGAGAATTAGAGAATCCTACCCTAGTCTCAAGAATTAATCATGGGCAAATCTCTTGACCTCTTTAGATCTCAGTTTCTTCATCTGTAATATAAAGAGTTTGAAAAGTGTTTGAAAAGTGTTTTTGAGTTCTAAAGTTCTATAATTTCAAGGTACCCTTTACCCAGATGCACTTGGCAAAACCAGAATGAATTTTTAGTGATCTTCTTCTCCATCAACATTATTATCCACATCATCACTTAGAGACACAGTAAGTGTCTCCTTTTGCATGACACTGATCAAATTAAGTTCCCTTTCAGATCACTGCTTATAAGGATAGCAAATCGATAGCTAATTGTTTAGAGAGAAGTATAGTGTTGGCACCTGCTGGAACCAGCAGACCGTAGGCTAAAAGGTCTTTCTTTTGTAGTGAGACTGTGCAAACATTCCCTAATGAGACACAACACAATTCTTGTGTACTTAGCAGGAAATAAAAGGGAGCTTTGAATCCAAGGTTATGAGCAAATAAGAACATGAGTTTTCAAAGTTAACTAATGATGCCATTTGCCCGGAATGGGGCTGTTCTCTGGTGTATAAAGAGCAGATGTACTTAAGGCCATTTTCATTCCTTCAACAAATATTAACTCATTGCCTACCACTTGCTGCAAGACAGCAGTGATCTACACTAAGAGCATTTATTCTAGTGGGGTGACACAGACCATGAACAAAAGAGACATTTGAGGTGATCACTAAAGTTACATATGCATCAATCTTCTTTCATTTTGGACTATTTTCACCCATTTCCTCTTTTCAAGCTTCTCCAGTGCTCTAAGCATGGACTTGAAAATCTAGAAAGCATGAAAACAAAATTCCTTCTTACATCACCACTCTTTCAAAGACATAGTGTTTATCATCTGAGCGTAAGCACGTCACAGAATGTATTATATGGTTGCTATGGTTGAGATTATGAGCAGACATAAAAGATGTCTCTAATACTAGGTTCCTGTGGATCAACACTATTTCATCACTTTCTTGAGAGGAAAGATGATGCTATGAAAGGAAAACAAAACATTACATGGAATTCACACTCAAAAATATGTTTCCATCCTAGTTGTGTTATTTAATGTGGAGTGACCTTGGGCAAGGCAGTTACTCCTTCAGAGACAGCAGTAATAACATCCTGAAAAGCATTCTATAAGAATTAAATGAAACAATGTATCAGAAAGTGTTCTGTAAATTGCAAAGCAATTACAGCCAGATTACAGGCCAGCCAGCAAAGCAATTTACTTCATCTTATTTTTCTCCTAATAATATTTTCCTCTGCAATCTTTTTTTATGCTACACAATCTTTCTAAACTTAGTTTTATCATTTATTCAACAATAATAATATATCAAAAATGGTTGTATATTGGAAATTTCATATGATTCAACTTAATTAATAGGCGATCACAACAGTAAGTTTTATTATAATTATAGTGAAAATTTTCATGTTGCATTATCATGTGCCAGGCATGTTCTAGGCACCTGTCATGTATTCACTCATTTAATCCTCACAACAATGTTTGGAGCACACAATATTAACTCCCATTTTACCTACGAGGAATGTTAGAGGTTATGTAATTGTCCAAGGTCACAGAGCTGGTACTCAGGCAATCTACCTCCAAAATCTATTTTAGGAATTCACTAAAGGGTGTGGACCTCTCTTACATGCTGAAAGAACCCCCCTGGTGTCTGGTTGGTGAATGGACCAGAGAGGACTAAGTGAGGAAGCACGTGGCTACTGAAATGATCCAGGCAAGCAATTCTGAACTCAGTATATAACTTAGAAAAATTTGTCACGCTTTGATGATGGATAGGATGTGGAACAAGAGGAAAAGAGAGGAGTCAAGGATAACTATCAATATTTCTTTTTTTTTTTTTGCCTGAGGAACTGCATAAATGAAAACATTTACTATGGTTTGTACACAAATATTTCATGGGGGAATTTTGTCTGCAAGAATGCAAAGAGAGGGTGCATCCTTGCACTATATCTTTGAACATAAGTATCTAGGTAGAAACTTAACAAGGATGCCCTAAGGAAGGAGATGACAACATAATGCATCTAGAAGTAATACATCTATACCCACAGAGGAAAAAAAATGCTACATATTCAATAAAAATAATTAGAATTAGGCCAGACTAATTCAAAGATGTTCAAACCCTGAACCCAAGTTCTCACCTCTCCTACCTCACAAGGGATACAGCTTTGGGTCATTCCAGTGACTCAGCGAGTCCCAGGTCCTGCTGTTGCCCAACCTGGAGGGGCTCCACAAAGTCCTTTGACTTATCGTCATGAGGTTGAGGGGTAAGAGTGTGCTAGAGTTCAGAGGAGTGGGGCCAGGGAGGGGCACCATATATCTCAAAACGTTACCTGAGGCAGAGGCTCTCCTACTATTTTTCAGTTGAACTAGGTATTTAACTTCCTGTTGGTTCCAAGTCAGGTCATCAGGGGAGCACAGAGGGCTGCACCATAAGTGAACCGAGGCATGCACCGGAGGTGGTCTGAGATCAGCACTGAAAATGGAACACAGGCTTCCGAGTCGGACGTGGAACATGGCTCCCATCAGGGTTAATTGTGAGGTGAGTGGCACCATCTGAGAGATGGTGAGAGAATGTGCATGTGCCAGTGGTGGCAGGCAGCTGGTGTAGTGCGCTGGATGTGAGCAGGGAGACGAGGGAATCTTTGAGGCCAGGGAACCACCAGGCTGTACTTTGAACTGGTCTGAGGGCCCAATCCTGGTACGGTAACATGAAAAATGAGGCCAGACTGTGTGAATTTTTGTTTGGCTGATTGAGCTAAAATCTGTCTTGGAATGGACTGGTAGGTGGAGCTGGGACTAAGACAGGTCCCTACATATTGTCAGAAAATAGAAGATGAATGGCAAGACAGTGAAAAGGGGATGGAGAATGGAAGATGCACAAGCAAATAGGGAGGAGGAAAAAAGGGTTCCAAGAGACCAGACTAACCGATTGTCACTTGTCATTTCACTACAGTTTTGACAACAGAAGCAACAGCTATTTCTTCAGAGTGAGGAACTCGGAGGGCAGTTTAGTTATGTGGGAATAGTCTTGAAGCTACTTTTTACAGAGCATTTTATCTGCGATTGAGAAAAGGTCACAATATTCTTATCATTAGTAAAGACTGGGGAAGGGTGACAGAAATTGTGAGAGTTCCACTCCCCCCACCAAAACACACATACATTCTATTTGGTCCTTCCACTGCATAGAAAATACCTTCAGGTATAACTGGTCACACGCATCATGAAACTATATTGGCAAACCCAGTTTCACAGATTTTTGTTATAGTGGTCATAGGAATGGATGGATTGGGTTATTTTTCTGTGCCTTGTTTTCATGAAATCAGCCATTAGTGCGTTTGTATTTGGCAATTTGTCCTGTTCAAGTGCCTTTCTCTTTCTACCTCCATCCCACCTTTTGGATCCCATGTGACCCTTACTTGTTCTTATCTATCCAGAGCAATTACACATCATACTCAATGGTGAAAGTTTGAAAGGTTTTCCTCTAAGATCAGGAACAACATGAGGGTGCCCACTCTCACCACTGCTATTCAACATCATACTGAACATTCTAGCCAGAATAATCAGGCAAGAAAAAGAAAATAAAAGAAATCAGAATAGGAAAAGAAGTTAAATTGTTTCTATTTGCAGACGATATAATCTTACATATAGAATATCCCAAAAACTCCATCAAAAAACAGATTTAATCAACAAATTTGGTAAAGTTGCAGGATACAAAATCAACATGATAATCAGTACCATTTCTGTACACTACACATTTCTCTGCCACGTTTCTGCCTTTTGAGGGGTCACAATTCAACCTATAACAATAGTCTTGCCCCAAGTCAGAGGAGGTGGTTTTGAGTGTGCGAGGCCATAAGTTCATGTGATGGTTGCAAAACCTGGAACTCCCTCCCTCAGCCATAGTGTCATTTATGTTTGTGTGTATTGGACGCATCTTGCAGTTCCCAAGTCAGTAGTCATGTAACCCCTTAATTTTATACCTTAATATATTTCATTTAGTCCAGTATGTCCAAAGTGTTATGATATCAGCATGTAATCCACACAAAAATTATTACTGAGATGTTCTCATTTTTTTATACAAAGTCTTTGAAATCCATCGTGTATTTTGCGCTCACAGCTCCTCACCATTTGGGCTGCCCACAGTGTAAGTGCTCAGTGGTGACATGGTGCCAATGACCACCAGATTGGAAGAAAATTAATTAATAGATATATTTTTAGAGCAGTTTTAGGTTTACAGAAAAATTGTATTGAAAGTACAGGGAGTTCCCATATACTTCCACCTCCCTACACATACAGTTTCCTCTGTTAGTAGCATCTTGCATTAGTGTGGTATATTTTCTATAACTGATAACATTATTAACTAAAGTCCATAGTTTACGGTAGGGTTCACTCTTTCTGTTGTACATTCTTTGGGTTTTGACAAATGTATCCCGTGCCGACTATTACAGTGTCATACCGACTAATTGTTTTGCTGCCATAAAAATCCCCTGTGCTCCAGGACCGTATAGATCTACAGATGTGACCCTTGTCATTGATGTTTGAGGTGGTGGGGAATATAGGGGTGCTTTCCAGCTAGTATCGTCTGCTTTAGGGTGAGAAAATAAAGGAATTTCCCACATAGTACCTTGTTCTCACAACAGCATAAATAATGAAGGAAACCAATGTTGAAGGGGTGGAAGTAGATCATCACAACGTATTGAGCCCTGGGATTAACACGGTTAAAAGAACTGAGGAAGAGGAAAGGCCATCACTTTTTAAGAATCAAAAATTTAGCTTTATTTCTGCATTGATCTCGAACTATAGATTTGGAATTTTCTGAATTCAGCCTGACTATGCTTCCCCAGGCAGGGACACAGGGGTATGTGGCTGTTTCTGCACACATGATTGGTGTGCAGTTCTGCATGGGTCACACACAGAATGTTCTGTGGCTGCCCTGGGCCTTGGGTGTGTGAGGCTGTCCCCTATTTTTGACTTTGAAGGGCATGATGCTGGAATGTTCTTGTCTGAGCCCTGGCTGGCATGGGCCCTCTCTGACCCTTTCCCCTTACACCTGAAATTGGCTCCTCTGATTCAGTTCCTTTGCATCATCACAAATGGTGTTGATGCAGATGACTTGTTGACACGGGCTTGGGACCTAATAGACCCAGAGGAGGTGATCCCTGGGGCCTTGCTATCCATGGACATGAATGAGATCATAGCACCTGGGGCTGGAGAGGATGATCTTCAAACATGTTTTCCAATTTATGTTTTTCACCTGGACACAGGACCTCAGATGCAGAGCCCCAGAGCAGAAAGGGGTCTGGACGTCTCCAGGGGAGAGGAAGAGACTTTGCTGAAAGGAGTCGGTGGGGCATTAGAGTTGCTTCTCCAGTCCACATCATGTATATGTGTGTATAGATACGTGATATATGTATATACCTGGTTAGGCTGCAGGTCCCACCTCCGCTTCTCCCACCCCACACTTCACACAGACTCAGAGATTTGCAGACACTTCTAAGATATTCCTTTTGACTTTTATCTTTCTGTTCCTGCAGTTTCCTCTCTTTGTGTGCAGTTTGGCTGATCCCAACTGCTTCTTGAGAATGAAACCCAGTGCATACAAGGATGGAGACATGGTTTTTGGTGCATTTTCCCCCCTTTATACATTTTTCTCATGTAGTGGGATCAATAAGCCTAGCAAGGATGTCATTTTCCAGCAGTGAGTGCCTCTTTATTTATTTATTTTCTGCTTTATTAGTATGATGAATGATGCCTAGGGGATCTGTGGATGGATAGACCAAGGTGCTCTGTATTAGCTGTCCTGTCCTTCCCCCCTGCACCCCACCTCCCCAAAACTGTTCATAATTAATTTTGTCTCTTCCCACTGACTTTGTTGTTTCTTTCAAAGTGGGGAAGAGACTTTTTAGGTTTTATGCTTTTCTTCCTTTTAATTTCCCATTTTCAGGGCTGGAAGCTTAGTGAGACAGCACTCTCCCCCGATGTACTCCACCGTCTCTGCCCTCCTCCTGCCTTGGCTGCCACAGCCTTGGCTCAAGTGATGTCCCTTAGAAACACAATCCATTGGCAGGAGTTCAATGCAAAGAAGCTACAGAAAAGTGTCCCTTCCACAAAGTCAGGGGTCTGCTAATGTCTCTTTCGTCATGCATGTAATTCCTAATGTCACTACAGGGAGGCCCCTGCTATCTCTGCCCCACCTGCATGGACAGACTTCTTCCTGTGGACATCCGGTTACTCTTTGAAACCTCTTCATATTGTTATTTCACAGTGGGGTGTCCCATGCCTCCCAGAGCTGCAAGCCAGGCTGAGAGCAACAGATCAATAATCTGTGAGATGTAACCCCCACAATCTGATTCTGACTCCCTCGGGCACTTGCACGACCTCCGTTTTTGGATCTTGCCAATGTCAGTTCTGCATCCTAAGGTCTAATGAATCGATTGAGAAGGCAGAATTTCAGGGGATTCCAGCAGAGGGCCTGTGCTCGTGTGAGGAGAGGGGATTTCTCTGAAGACAGTGACTGTGACGTCCCCAGGAGAGGCTGGAGGCTCCGCTTTTGCTGCAGGAGCTGCACACATTGGGGAGCGTCACGGCAGGTTCAGGAATCGGGGCTGCTTCTCTGCTCTGGAAGGCGTCCGCCCCTATCTTGTGTTCTTTTTATCTCTAAATGTTTCTCTGCTTATCTTTTTATTCTTTAATGCTTCCCACATTTACCTATTTTTTTTAATTCCATAATTTCCCATTATGTACTTGCTGTCTTGTTGTCAATGTGTTTAAGGTCCACACGGTCGTTCTGAGGGACACTGCTGATTGTTGTTTCTTAGCCAGTGTCAGGGCTGCAGGATCTGGGGCTGTTGAGTCAGGGAAGCTCTGACCTGATCTCCTGGGGGCAGAAGGCAAGTTCAACTCACATGTCCCCACAGCTTCAGGCACCCCAGATAGTGGATGGAGAGTGTTTCTCGCTGCAGGACGAGAGGTTAAAGGGTGTTCTTCTTGTCCTCTGCTCTCCACTCACCCCGGCTCAGAGGACCTTGTCCCCGGGCAGGTCGGCTCTCTCCAGACATGTGCACTGGAGATTCTGTCTATGTTAAAAGAACATACTTGCAGTTACAGGAGGTTTTCATGTCCAAGCGGACTTTTCCACTAGGCACAGGGGAACCAGTGCCCACAAGGCTTTAGGGGCCCAGGAGAATGTTTTAATTTCATCTAAAATCAGAAGAAAAAAATAACTTTAAGGACAAAGAAAAGTCTTTTAATATACAAGATTAAGATATTTGTCTTTATAACAACACAGTCATAAGATATGTTTTAGTATTTTTGAGAGAGAAAGAACCTCACAAAGGCAGAAGTGTCTCAGGCCCAAGAAAATCATAATGTGGTCCTCATCATACATTTTATTGTTCTGCTTATAAATATGAACACATTACAAAATTGGAGTTATCTGTCCCCATTCCTCTTTAACCTATTTTTACATAAAATATCATAAATATGTTTCTATATGAGTAAATATCTACTTATCCTTGACTAATGACTGTGCTTAAGTAATGATCCTAAGGCCCTTAACCAAATATAATTATTTTGCCTATAATGTATTTGTTATATCCTCGAGGCTAGCATAATATTAATCTAACAGAAATTTGGGGGTTTTTATTTGGTTTCTAATATTTGTTACTATACGTAGAAATATAATGGGCAAACTCATAGACACATATTCTCACTCTACTCTGATTCAATTCTTAGGAGTAAAATGACTAAGTGCAACATTAGGTATATTTTAAAGGCCTTTTAGATATATTGCCGAAGAACTTTCCACATATGTACTACTTGATATTTCCATAAGCTTGAAGGGAAGTATGTATTTCCTTCATGGTTTTCTTTTAATACTTGGCCAATTTGATGTGTAAAAATAGTGTCTCATTGATTATATTTGTATTTCCCTTGTTAATGTTGGATCGCTCGTTTTTATGTGTTTGTTGCTCAATAAGAATATATTCTTTGATGAGTTACCTTCTATGGCTTTTGCCATTTTTCTATTCAACTGTAGGCCTTTTCATTTTTAAAGAACATTTTACACATTGAGGACAAAATGATTTGGTTGTTAACTATTCTGAAAACGTGTTACCATGTTGTTGCTTGTTTTAAATATTTTTCTGTATGGCGTGTTTAAAATAGAAAAGAACATGAACTTTCATGTAGAGTAAACTCTAATCATCTTTTGGCTTATATTTCCTGCCTTTTTGCCATGCCTTCGCAATCTACAATTTTATATAGATATCTGCTAATTCTAGCACTTTATTTTTCT
This sequence comes from Diceros bicornis minor, assembly GCF_020826845.1. Taxonomy (NCBI): domain Eukaryota; kingdom Metazoa; phylum Chordata; class Mammalia; order Perissodactyla; family Rhinocerotidae; genus Diceros; species Diceros bicornis. The sequence goes on from NW_026691044.1 coordinate 211,521, forward strand.
TTACAAATTTGTTAGACTGTGCAATTTATTTACCTCAGATGTGAAGTAGATTAACTCAGTTTTATATTCCACAATGGTTTATATTCACCATTAACTGAATAATTCATTATCTCTACTGATTTTCAATACAGCTATGTGATGCATGAAATATTTATATTTACACAGAGTCATCTCTCTATCATCTGGTCTGTCCTGTTGATATATCTATATCTTCCAGTGCTCTTATCACTGTGCTTTAAGATATGAAGTAAGTTAATAATTGTAATGATTGTTTCTGGAAAAGCACATTCTCCCCTTAATATTCTGAACTATTTTCACTAGTTTCCTGAACTTCCCATGCTTCCAGAAAATGTCTACAGTAATTTTGCCATTAACTCAAAAAAATTTCCCTCCAAATTTTAATTTGAATTGTATTATTCTGATAGCACTTTTTCGAGAATGTTGACATCACACAATATTGTTTAAATGCTTTTACATTTCTTAGTAGAGATTTATAATTTTGTCCACAACTGCCATTACAATTTTTCTTGTCTATTGCTGTATTATAAATAGGTTATGAAAATGCTTTTGTGTTATTAATGTTATATTGAAAAGCTGCTGACAGTTGCATATTTATTTAGTACTTGGTTGGGGACTGTACTTCTCCCTTGGTTATAAGACCTTTTTGCCAGTTATTTTATTGCATTATCTAATAAGTTAGGAATTCAATTAAGATGCTCAAGGGGCCAGCCCCGTGGCTTAGCAGTTAAGTGCGCGTGCTCCACTACTGGCGGCCGGGGTTTGGATCCACTGGCGGCCCGGGTTCTGATCCCGGGCGCGCACTGACTCACTGCTTCTTGGCCATGCTGAGGCGGCGTCCCACATGCAGCAACTAGAAGGATGTGCGACTATGGCATACAACTATCTACTGGGGCTTTGAGAAAAAAAAAAAAGGAGGAGGATTCGCAATAAATGTTAGCTCAGAGCCGGTCTTCCTCAGCAAAAAGAGGAGGATTAGCATGGATGTTAGCTCAGGGCTGATCCTCCTCACAAAAAAAAAGAAAAAAGATGCTCAATAATACTGGTTCTAACAGAAATTATTGTATTTTCCTGGTTTTAATGGGCATGCACTTTAAAGCATCTTTGTCCCACAACTCTCAAGGGAGATGACACACTATATAGGCACCCATGGCTGATAGTGTTGGTACCTTCGTATCTGCTGGCGGGAGAATCCCAGGCTGTGCAGAGCACGCCCAGGTGGGGGGTGGTCCTCTGTGCCTGCCCCTTGTCCACTTGAAGTTGTGACTTGTCTTTGTTTTAAGCAAGGTCTAGATTTTGACATGAGAGGGTGTTTTCATCAGTTTTAGTTATTTAAAAAAAACATGTTAAGGAAGTGTCCTCCAAAAATAATGTCCCATCAGAAATGGATGCTGAATTTCATCAAATGCTTTATATACTTCAATGAGCATATTGTTTGTCTCCTGGCAGAAATGTGTACACATTAAATATGAGGATATTAAAAGATTATCTAATTTTCTAATAGTCTATTGGTGATTATTCCTTGCTCATAATTTCCTTTTGGTGCTGGTAACAGGCTCATGTTAACTTCATAAATAATGGAGATGTTTCTTCTTATTCTGTATTCTGGAAGAGTTTCTAGTAGAGTAAACATCTTTCCTTAAGTTTTAGAAACAACTAATCTGTAAAGGCACCCAGCCCTGCGGTATATTAGGAATTTTATTTCTTAGAAACTCTTGAAACCATATGGCAGCATTTGTATAATTTTCTCTCCATTTCATCTTTGAGCGAGTTTGGGTAATTACATTTTCATTAAGAAAGCAACACTTTCACTGAGATCCCAAAAGATATCTGCATGTGGAGATGCACAATATTCTCATGATGGTTATAAAATTTCCTCTGTGACTTTGCTCATGATCCCATTTTCTCACCTAATGTCGTTGATGTTTGTCTTCCTCAAATTATTTTTCTCTGTCACCCTTGTCTGAATGACGTCTGTTTTATTGATCTCTCCAAAGACTCAGATCGACTGATTAATTTTCTTCTGAAGTTCCTTTATGTTTGTTTATACTCTTATCTCTGCCTCAATCTCTTCTTCTAAATTATTTTATATTTATTTTCTTTCTCTTTTCCTCTGGTTTTGAGTTGAGAGCTTAATTCGTATGCTTTTTTTCTTCATTTTTATTTACTATTCAAAAAATTTAAGGCTCAGATGTTTTCTCTCAGAACAGACATTTTTCTTCTCTTCTTCCTTTCTCTCTCCTGTCTCTCCTGGTCTCCTTGCTGCTCCTTTATAATCATTGGTTTGATTTCCTCTTTGACCAAAGTGTTATTCATGAGAGTGATTAGTGGTTTATAAATTGTGTGATTTATTCATGATATGTTCGCAGTTAATGAGCATTTTTGTGTGCATGTTGTTTAATGAACGGGGTTTCAAATCTAGCTATTCATCTGATGAGCTACTGAGTCAGAATCTCTTCTGATGGCTTCAGGAATTGATTATGATGTAAAACTTGCTTGGTGTATGAGGATAGGACCTAATTTTATAATAATATGCTTTCACTGCTTTTAGAGTAGAAAATTTGAGATTTACATGTAGACACACGTGTGTGCAAGAGCCACAAATATTTAATAATAAATCAAGATTGAAATATATATGATTCTTATATTGACTTTTTTGATAAAGACTAAGAGAGTTATGTTGGATTCTCATACTGTGATTATAGTTTCAGTTTACTTCATATTTCTAAAATCTTTTTTTGTGTATATGATACTGTTATTGAGTATATGCTGTTGAATCTCTAACTGCCTTCCTATTCCTTAATACTTATTGCCTACAGATATGTGTGTGTCAGCATATACATTCCTGTATAATAGTTTCATATTAATTGTGGCTTTACTTTTGTGAGCATTTCTATGGAATATTATTGAAAATCCCCTTTATTTCAGTATCTTTGTTCAATGTTAATTTCCAATATCTTCCTGGAATGACATAGAGTAACATTCAATATTGAAAAACTGATTTCAGTAATTTAAATACAGGATAACATATATGTATCTTTATCCTGTGGTTCTATTTTTAACTTTGTACTTGGCTTTTTTTCGTTTTTCTTAGTTTTGTTCTATTTAAAATAATTTTCCTTATTAAACTGTTCTCCACCAGGTTGGATGTATATATATCTTTTTTGAATTCTATTTTAGAATATGTTTAATTTAAAAAATAAGAGGAACTCAGAATCTGAAGTCTGACCTCGACTCCTCTACATTAGATGAAAAATATAATAGTCTCTTACTTCTGTCCTTTCTCCCCAAATCCAGTTTATCTAGGTATAAATTGAGCTCTTTGGGTAATGTCAGCCTCATAAAATGAGTTAGAAAGCATCCCCAACTCTTCAATTTTTTGAAAGAGTTTGACAAGGATAGGAATGAAATCCCTTTTGAATGTTTGGTAGAATTCACCAGAGAAGCCATCTGGTCCTGGACTTTTGTTTTTTAGGATGTTTTTGATTACTGTTTCAATCTCTTTATTTGTGATTGGTCTAGTCCAATTCTCTATTTCTTCTTGATTTACTTTTGGGAGGTTGTATCATTCTAGGAATTTATCCATTTCTTCGAGGTTATCCAATTCATTGACATATAGCTTCTCATAGTATTCTCTTATAATTCTTTGTATTCCTGTGGTTTCTGTTGTAATTGCTCCTCTTTCATCTCTGATTGTATTGATTTGAGCCTTCTCTCTTTTTTTCTTAGTGAGTCTGGCTAAGGGTTTGTGAATTTTGCTTATCTTCTCAGAGAACCAATTCTTAGTTTCATCGATTCTTTCTATTGTTCTTTTAGTGTGTATTTCATTTATTTCTGCTCTGATTTTTATTATTTCCTTCCTTCTACTGACTTTGGACTCTGTTCTCCTTTTCCTAGTTCTTTTAGGTATAGTGTAAGGTTGTTTATTTGAGATTTTTCTTGTTTCTTAAGGTAGGCATGTTTTGCTATAAACTCGTTCTTAGTACTGCTTTTGCTGCATCCTATAAGTTTTGGTATGTTGTTTTCATTTTCATTTGTTTCCAGGTATTTTTTTGATTTCTCTTTTGATTTCTTCATTGATCCAATAGTTGTTCAGAAGCATGTTGTTTAGTCTCCACATATTTGTGACATTTCCAGGGTTTTCCATGAACTTGATAAACAAACACATAGGTAAGGAGAAGAGGTTCATGGTTACCAGAGGAGGAAGGGCGGGGCGATGGTGAAAGCATTAAAGAGGCACATATGTATGCTGACAGATAAAAACTAGTCTATTGGTGATGAACAAAATGCAGTCTATACAGAAACTGAAATATAATAATATGCACCTGAAATATTCACAATGTTGTAAGCCAATATGACCTCAATAAAATAATTTACATTAACCAAAAGAATTCATAATTGTCATTAAAAAATTTGAGCTCTTTGTTCCAGATGGTATTAAATTTTGTGTGCCTCCTTTAAAGTAGTTTGTATTTTGCACTTTTTAAAACCACATTAACACAAAGTATTTGGACAATTGTTACATCTTTTCCATGTTTGTTTCATTGGTATGGTGCTTTTTTTCCCCTAAACCAGTGGTCCACAAACTTTATTATGTATCAGAATCATCTGGAGGGCTTGTTAAAACACAGAATGGTTGCTGGACCCCACTCCAGACATTCAGAATCAGTAGGCTTGGGGTGGGGCCCTCTGATTAGCATCTCCACCTTGTCAGTGGAATCCTCTCTCTTTTTTTCATTTCACAGGCTGTAAAATCTGTATCCTGGAGTGAAGTCTCACCCTACCCAATCCTTTTATTTTTCACAGGTGTTATGTCACAATAAACTTCTTGTACTCCTGACTCCATGTCAGCAGTTAGAGGACCCAACTGACACAATACATTCTTCATTTTTACTCAGAAATTGGGTGCTGTATTTTCAAGAAGGACACACCATCTGCAGAAAGTATAGTGTGGATGTCATTCTCTGCTATTTAGGGGTGTCAATTCGTTTTCATAACACCTACATGATTCTTCTTCCTCATTCTCAGCATTTCATGCTATGCTCCTATATTGGATATATATGGGGCATTTACAAATTCTGTACACTCTCCCTCCTTAAAATTTAATTGTTCATATCACACCTGAACTAAGTTGAACTAAATTAGGCCACATCATGGCTTGTCACATGACCGTCAGTGTATGTGATGTATGTGTGCACCTCACAGAAGCTGAATGTTCTCTGGAGTGTGCCTCTCAATGATTCTTCTCCTAGTATTTGATTACGTATGTTCTAAATGCACATTCCTGGTTTCAATTAAATATACAAAAGCCATAGAAATATTACAGGCTGTAAAATTTTCTGTATCCTAACCTTATTTTGTGAAATAGACTATAAATTATTTCTACGCCACAAGCTCATCCATTTAATTTGAAAATTTATTTTCTTTTCAACTAAAAGAAGGAATTTATATTAAAAGAAATAAATGCAAAGGAGTATCCAAAAGAATGAATTCCTGGATTACGGAGGACTAGATACCATGCAGGGGTTTCCCTCCAATAACAACAAGATAATTCATAAAATATGATTTTAATTGCATTCCTGTGTTTTCTTGAAGTAAGAGAAACCTCAAAGGACAAAAGAAGAAATTAAAAGCACTTAAAAAGTTTGGATATACCCAGTGATCAAAGGCCAATACCTTCCTGTAACGAAAGGACTTGTATTTGAGTCACCAGCACCTTAAGAGAATAATCTGGGATCCCAGATTAGTTCTGAGTCACAGAAAATAAAATAAAGTCACTCAGCTTGGCGTCACCCAAAATGACTGGGAACATAAGTCAGAGACATTCTTCTCTGAAGGAAAGAATCCTACGCTAATATCTTATGTTCTCCACATATTAAAATCATATGAAAAGGAGCTCATAATCAAAGTTCATCAAACACATAAGGAAACACATGATAGTCATCAAAATATGACAAATAAAACTTAAAATAAAACAATAGATTTAGAACCCTATAACTTCAACTATCAGATTTACCAACTTCAAAATATAAAATAAATATGTATAAACTGTTTACAAAAAATGGAATCACAAAACACAAATCAAACAGGAGACTCTAAAAAATGATCCTACATATTTGGCAAAGAACCTTATAGAATTTTTAGAGATGAATAATACATGACTGTTGAGATTTAAAATTCCGTGGAGGAGTTATACAGAAGAAGGGGGAATAAAGAACTATGTTTGAATTCTGAAGGAAACATAGGATACACCACAGAAAGACAAGGAACTAGAAAATGTGTAAGATAAGTTATATGTGGAGGGGATAATGAGATTAAAGAAAAAGCAGAAATAAAATACTGTACAGCAAAAACAAGTAAGTCATAAGGGGACATCTGAGAGTTAAAGGGTCCATGAATTTCTCAGGGAATCAGTAATTATGTCCACTTCAGACAGGGTGGACTGGTGATAAATAGAAATAGAGAATGCAACTCTCACTCTAATAAATAAGATACAATGAAATATGGAAAGCAAGTATAAATAAATACATTTTAAAGAGAAATAAAGTAAAAAAATTATGGAAAAATAAAATTATAGATAGTGGGAGCAAAAGAAGTATATAAAAATCACAAAAACTGTAAATGAAATAAAATTTCTAGTTAAATACAAATTGTCAAATTGGATGGGAAAGTAACAAATTTATCTAATCCTCTTTACAAGACGTGTGAAAACCAAAGAACATATGAAAAATTAGGAAGTCAAGATGTGGGAGAACATATAAAGATACACTACACAAATACCATTCAAACTCAATCCAGGGTAGCTATAATAATATCAGATAAAATAGGTAAAGATAAAATGCATCATTAAGAATCAAGTAGTCAATTCACAGTGATATAAAAGTTCAACTCATCACAAAGATATAGTACCTGTGATCTTATACATTCTATCATGTTAAGATAATATAGCCTCAAATAGAAAAGGAAGGAGTAAGAAGAGGAGGGATAAGAAGAGGAGGAGAGGAAGAAGAAGAAAAAGACAGAGGAGGAAGTGCAGAAGGAGGAGGAGGAGGAAAAAATAAAAAATTTCCCATTATAGTCAAGAATTTCAATTCTTTCTCAGACAAATAATAACATATATCTAATAATAGAATATTTGAAAACTATATTAGCATGTCTGATCTATTGTACACACATAGATCCCTATACCCCAAAACTGAAGAATGTCGATTCTTCTCAAGCACACAGGGAGCATTAACAAGCAGTGAGCATGAGCTAGGCTGTTAATCAAGTCTCAACATATAGAACATTTGGAATAAGTACAAGGGACTACTCTGTTTTATTCTTGATGGAATTACAGATCCCAGGCAATAGAAATGCAAAGAATTTTCTCTGGCCTCGGAGATTTTCTGTGCACAAGTCTGTAGAAAAGATGAAGACAATAGAGGCTGTTCGGAATAGGTACTTCTAAAGATGTTAATTATTAATATTAACATTATTTTTATATTTTTAAAATAAGAAGTGGATAATAATTTTTTAAACTTTGCAATGCTGTGTCTCTTACTTTCCTGTGTTTCCACTTTTCAGTCCTTCATACTTCTTCCAAATGTTTTTGGATTCTGATGATTCTTCCCTCTTCGGATCTCTGAAGTTTCACCTTAGATACCTGAGTTTTGATGGTAGCAGACACAGAAGTCTGACGGGGCAGAAGTTTAGGCAATTTGATTGCCAGCCTTCTGCTGCACCATTCTCAACCCAAATATGTCACGCTTTTCTGCTTGTCCCACACCCTTGAGTTGGAGTTACCTTTCGTGCCCAGGGCTATCTCAAATCTCATGTTAATATTGTTGCTCTTCTATGAAGAATTTAATGATGTGGTCATATGAACAAGCATTTTGGTCCTGAACCAAAGAATCATTTACAAAACTCTCTCTGAATGTGATCTGCTTTTCTACTCATTGCACTTGCCTTCATAAAATTAACACTTCTGTCCATGTGTGTGGAATTCAGCAAGGACATTCCAGAGCCTAAGTTATGTTATTTGCTTTAGCTATAAATTATAAGGCTTCAGAAGAGTCAAGATAGAGGCTTCTTGAGTTGCCATAAACAAAATGAGTTGACTGGGCATTCTCCCTTAATTAAGTCATTGCATTCACTTTGAAGAATAATGGTTTGAGACTTTTCCCTAAGGATCACTATCCCTCCATGCAGGTTTCAGTACAAGAACTGCCAGTATGTTCTGGCCTTTGTTTTTGCCATTGAGGAGATCAACAAGAAGCCCCATCTTTTACCCAACATGTCTCTGGGTTTTTATTGTCTATAATGCCCTGCCCAGTGAACAGAAGGCATTGGAGAGTTCCCCGATTTGGCTCACAGGGCTGGGCAAGGACATTCCTAATTACCACTGTAGGAGAGAGAGCAAGTCTGTAGCAGTCCTTACAGGAACAACAGGGGCAATTTCTGCCCAGATTGGAACACTGCTGGCACTCTACAAATTTCCACAGGTAAGGATGGGCGGGATGGGGAGAGACGAAACCGTGTGTCATTTGGTGCCATTCTCAGGTGCCTAAAAAGAATGAAAGGAAAAGACTGGGTTTATGCATCTCTCAAAGGATGTGATCTCAAAGGGTAAGTGTACAGAGTCTTGGTGGGGTGTGCACGTTTCCTTTGTTTGAAGTAAAGAGCAGGATGAAGGAGAAGGAGACAAGGGAATTTCCTGGAACTCTGAGTCTGATCAGTTATTTTATAGAAATCTCTCAGGGAGTGGTAGATGATTGGATAGTGAAATGAGTAAATTTCCCCTTCTACCACTTCCAGGTGTTGCTGAATATTGTTTAAGACTGAGTGTGCTTTTTGCAAATCCTCTTCTTCATGTGGCTTCCAACTGTCTTTTCCCTTGAGCTTAGCTATGGTCCCTTTGATCCCATCTTGAATGATGATGACCAGTTTCTATGTTTCTATCAGATGGCCCCCGGGGACACATCTCTGGCCCTTGGCATGGTCTCTTTGCTGCTTCATTTCAGTGGGACCTGGTGGGGCTGGTCATCTCAGAAGACAAGAAAGGTGTTCAATTTCTCTCAGACTTGAGAGGAGAAATGGACAAGAATGGAATCTGTGCAGCCTTTGTGCAAATGATCCCTGTCACTGGAAGTTTATATACCTCAAGGAACTTTCAATATCATTTGCGGATCAAGGAATCATCAGTGAAAGTGGTTATCGTTTATTGTGATGTTCACTCTCTAATAAGCTTGAGCTTTTCTAAATAGATGTTTTCAGAGATATGGAAAGTCTGGGTCACAACATCACAGCGGGATTTTACCACCGGTCCAAGAGCTTTCATACTTGACTCATTCCATGGGATTCTCATTTTTTCACACCACCATGGTGAGATCCCTGGTTTTGAAACTTTTATGCAGACAGTTAACCCTTCCAAATATCCAGAAGGCATTTACCTTGATAAGTTTTGGGCCATCTCTTTTGATTGCAAGGTGTCTGAGTCTGACTGTAAAACATTGGAGAATTGTCCAACTAATGCCTCCTTGGGGAGGTTGCCTTGGCATCATTTAGACATGGCCATGACAGAAGGGAGTTACAACGTGTACAATGCTGTGAATGCTGTGGCCTGGACCCTTCATGAGATGCGTCTCCAACAAGTAGAAATGCAACCAACGGGAAGTGGGGAAGGGCTGGTGATTTCTCCCTGGCAGGTAATGTCTTTTCCATTTAATAGCATGTCCTGTAATAAATGTGACTTCCTGATGGGATTCCATAGTGCTCAAACCAAGTATTTAGGATTCTTTCTCCAAAAGCACAGGAGGTTCTGTACTTGTTTCATTCTCCAGAAGGTAAATCTAGTCCTGGGTAGTAATGGTCATCAAAAAGAATGTGCTAGCTTCAAGGAGAAAGTGCTCTTTGAGTCAATATCAATGCTTTGTGTTACAAAGGATCCCAACATCCTGCCTGCCTAATGTTTTCAATAGGGCATATCCAGCCTTTTCTCATAAAACTCCTCAATGACAACAGGAAGAGAACTAGTCCTTTAAGTGCCTATATGGAAAAGTATAGTAAATAATTTACATAAAAGATATCATTTAATTCTGAAACAACTTTATGTATTGCTAAGCTCTTTTTGCAGATTGATGTCCTGGGAAAATTCAGATAGTGAATGGATGTGGATAGATTTGTCTGTGCAGTTGAGATTAGCCTGATTTCCACACCCACTAATTGTCTTGGTCTGCTTATCTTCAGGCATCTTCTCTTGAAACGAAGTGATAATTTAGAAACATTATAATATTTTAGTTCTCCATATATTTTCATTTGTTTTGCTTCATTGGATGCTTATAAGAAATTCACATTATGATCTGGAATTATAGACAATGAAGGGTTTTCCCCCATTCAAGTTTTCCATCTTTGACACCAGGATACACTTCATCACAAGACGATTCATCTCTTTTCCCCATCTCTACACCCCTTTCTGAGGAACATAGAATTTAACAATGCCACTGGTGACTCAGTGAATTTGGCTGAAGAAAGAAAATCAGATGCAGAGTATACCATGCTCAACTTTTGGAATTTTCCAGAAGGTCTTGGACTTACAGTGAAAGTAGGAGAGTATTCCCCCACATGCTCCACGTGGTCAAGAATTGTCTTTATCTGAGGAGGTGATAGACTGGACTGTGGGAATTCCTGAGGTGGGTTGGATTCAATCATAATGCTTTACACTATACATAAATAAGCAAAATCTTGTTTTGGGGGTTTTGTGCCCCCTCAGAGCTTCATAAAGGGCCACATATGGGCATTTAACAACTGACTTCCAGCTTAATGAGTTTTATCAATTACTATTTATCCAGTGGATGGAAATAGAACACATTTATTCAACTATGTGTTTCTATTTGTATATTTTATACCATACAATAAACATGGCATCCAATCAATGAATTGGATTTAGGTATTTAAAAATCAAAAAAATCAAATTTGTTAAAGGCCCAATACTCTAAAACACTGTAGTTATTGGAAAATTAAGTAAATATCACAGCCTTTACCAACAGATATCTGATTTTCTCCAGACTCTGCACTCTGTATGCAGTGAGAGTTGGCGTCCTAGATTTAGGGATAGCCCCCAGGAGAGAAAGGCTGTCTGTTGTTCTGACGGAACTCTCTGCCCAGAAAATGAGATTTCCACTGAGACAGGTGAGTGTATGCCTTACAGAGACATTCTCCACCTCTCCGTTATGTCTACCATTCACCCAAGGAATGGAGAGCTTCTGGATGAGGGCTGTAGTGTCAAAATGCTTCCTTTTTCCATTTATTAAATGATAACAAACAATTTTAGGTTATATTACATGTGTAAATGTTATTAATATGCATTTTATAAATTATATAACATTCTTAAAACTCTGATCTCTCCTGGTTATAAAACATCATATGTCAGAAATAATCAGATTTCTTAGTCAATTGCCATATTTAAGTCTTTTGTCATTTACTGACTGTTATTGTTTTACTCTGGTGCTTTTCAAATGTTTCAGAGATTCCTGGAAAGGTCTTTGACACTTACTCTAGAATACATCTTTCTGATAAACTTTCAGGTCATAAAACTAAACTGGGTAAGAAATTACAGAAATCTAATGGAGAAACTGATGGCTTCATGCAACTGCTAACAAAAGATCAAGATCAAGAGTTGATTGAGTTGACTCTCGTGGGTTCAGAAACTGGCTTCAACCATTAACCTTTGTTTTTCTTTTGTTTTCATAGAAATGCCTCTTTTTAGATACCTGATTTCTTGCTCATAGGCCTAACTTTGGGAGCCTACCTACATCACCACCTCCTGAAATGTATTTAACTGGACTGACCTATTGCCAGGACTAAGAGACCGGTCAGTGTTCAGTGAGATGGAACAATCTACCAACTCAGCTTCTGGACTGTGAAACTTCTTGAAGTTTCAATGGCAGAAATGTAGGGGATCAAAATGTGACACCCCAAAATGTGTGTCTTTGGTTTGATTATTTTTAAGAACAAAAGACTCAGAAACTTTGCTCTTCCCCCCTACTCAGCAGGAAGTAGCTAGAGTGGCCATCACTCTATTTCCTTCAAGATTTAGGAATGTACAAAGAAAAGAGGGAATTGAAACAGCACATAAAACATTGAGCAGCAGAAATTAGTTTTGCTACCTTAACACAGGTTATTGATTAACAAAACCTTGCTCAATAATAGAGATGGCACTACACATATGCCAGGTGGGAACCCATAGCACCAGGATGACGCTGGAACCAAGAATCTTTAGAAATATTGCCACTGGAGCCCTTTACAAAGTGAGAAGTCCTTCAATAAGGAAAATCTGGCTTCCAGCAGCCCAAGTAGCTTGATTACCATAAATGGACTGACTCGAGGCAAGCCAATCAGCTTAGATGGGCCCAACTATAGCTTAGTAACCGCTAACTCCTTTCATTTTATCTGTTTGTAACAGAGGAAGGATATTCTCTTGAATTCACTCAATCCTTTTGATGAGAAGTGACCCTATAAAAATTTGTCTACTTATAAACTTTTTTTTTTTTAACAGAAGAGGGATTCTACACTACTCACTGAACCACGCGCTGCTTTTTTCACATGACACATGTATCTTGGAGGTCTTTTTATAAGAGCACATGAAAACATGTCTCATTTAAAAAATTTCACTGCATATTATTTATTACATTAGGTTGATGAAAATAATAAGAATAATTAGAAGTTTTCACATATTGAGGTGTATGGCGAAGCCATTCTGGGTTAAACCTGATTTGGCCTAAAACTTGTTTCTTCCCAGAGCAGCCTGACTTATGGCCCACCAAACATGCATTGTACATCTGCCTCATTTACCCAAAGCAAAAGATGCACTCTTTAAAGATGGAGGTGAATGTTTCCCTTCCTCTGATACCAATACCAGTACCTCTTTGAAAATAAGTTTTTCTTTCAAGAAAACCAAGGTCAAGTTGACCTGCTGTGTATCTGCTAAATTGCAGCAAAACCTCTCCTTATGACTTTGAGAAAAACAAAATTGTATTCCTCTCAGGTGTGTTCTTGGCTCTGAAACGGTATGTAACCATGCTGTGAATCGCGCTTCCACAGAGGACCCTCCTCCCCAGTGGACACTGCACTTCCAGGCTGGTCCGCAGCTTGGCTCAGGGAAATATCACCTTACCTTTCTAGTCTATAGATTGTTTGTTGATTATTTACGTCAATGATATGGACATAAAATTATGTAAACCGTCCTGACTGATTGACACTTTGTTTGCATTGCAAAAAGTACTGCAGTAAACATACTTGGTGAACTTTTGTGAATGCATCTGTTCTATTTAAGCCAAATGACAATTATTGTAGGTGAGAGTGCTCTTTAATTTAGATTTTTCCCTTGGGTTGCAGCAAAGAGCCAGTTCAAATAAGAGACAACCAGTAAAATTGTGAGTCACTTGTTTATTGCCATACACACATTTATTCTCATTCAATAAGTTAGTAGACAATTAGTGAATTGATCAAATCAGCAACAATGAGCTAATGAAAGCCCTGTGCTGCCTTATTCACAGGATTTGATTAGTCTTTCTTGGCCTTTAGCCAGTGTGTGCTCCCTACTGATGCATCAAGGCAAACCTGTGGTCATGGGTTAAGCAGTGCAAGGGGCTCATAGTGACCTGGGGGCACACATGAAGTGGTCCAGTACACTCCAGAGAGGCTCAGCGAGACCAATGCCTTTGTTGTCCAGTGTTGGGTGGCTGGCAGGATAAGCCAGGCCAGCTTGGCTTCTCTTTGGGTGTGAGAGCCTAGTGGACTGTACATGCATTTACAGGCTTAAGGTAACATGTTTACATACAAGGTGCTCCTTTTTCCTCCACCCAACACACCACAGCAAATAATTCAGGGAGATAGAATATATCACCTCACTCTGAATTTATACATCATATCACCCTGTATTTATAAATGCCCTTATCACAATATCTTTAGGCTAAATTCCTAGCAGTGGAATTTTTAAATGAAAGCATTATGTACTAAAATATTAGATTTGGATAGTCAGTGCCAAATTGTCCTCCTGAAAAAGGTGGCATTGTATGCAAGTTTTACTGGTGTAAATTTGAAATTGCACGATATAAAGTCACAATGCAGGCACACATTTTGAAACCACGTGAATCTCCCTAAATTTTACCTTTTCAAGAAGAATCACATCATTTAAAAACCAGCAGGTGGAGTGAATCATACACTCTGGTTATATTGCTGTGATGTGGGGGAGACACTTGAGCTGGTGAAGCAGAAAAACAATGCAATCCTTTGTCCAGGACCTAAAATTTGAACACAAAATTTCTTCAAATGAATTATGGCTTCTCTTGGCTGCTATGTTAACATTTACCATTGTTATAATCAAACACTGTTTTTAAAATATTGTCTAGTAACAAAGTTATCCAGGCATTTAGTAATTATAGTGCTGAAAAACATGCCTAAAATCCAATAAGTTTAGAAAATAAATTAGAAATGGTAAAACAAAGAAAAGAAGGCCAAACCACTGCTGTGATACTCCAAGCTGTTTTAGTTTGGGAGCATTTACATGAGGACATGTTCGAGATGCAACTAAGAAAACAAAATTATATGTTTAACCAGGGTACAGGATAGGTTCCAAAAAGTCATCAGGCAATGAAACCAGGGAAGTGCCGATGATCAGATCACAAGATGCTTCCCAGTGACTATGCATCCCTAAGCAGGGATAGTGGTGTACTTTTGCATTGCAAGAATGCAACCCCCTTTTTTATACTTATTCTTATGGAATTATTAAGTTATGCAAATATTCAGTGATGCAAGATCTTTGGGAGCATTAAATGCAACACAGAGGTCAGAGAGGCATCTGTGAGGTGAATCTAGATGTCAGCCAATCAGCTTTGGGCAAGATGGTAACAGCTGGAAGAAGAAAATCCACTTATTTCCCTCGTCATTAAAAAAGATTCTTTGAGCATTTAATTGCACGTCATGTACAATACTGGATTCTGGATCTAAGATTCTCCCATGTGCCCCCTTCTTTCTATGGAGATAGAAGCCAAAATAGAGGAATACATCAGCACTCATTTTCACAGGAAAGATGGATGGTGGCGTTGTTCTCATCCATATGTGACCACGGGTGGGGCGCCGTCCATAAACAGCTCAGCTTCCTGTTCTTTGCCAAGAAACAGTGACAAGATGAATCTGAGGCTGTGGTTGGACAGATGCAGCGTCTCTTCTGCGATAGGATTCTGATGACTTCCCCAGTTCCTCCTACTTGAGGGGAAGAATATGGAGAAAAAGTTGAAGAGAAATGAACACCTCAGAAATTAACTAAAACTTCTAGCATGCCCAGAGATGACAAGATAGAATTTCACTAAGGTCCAAAGCTTGGTTAAGAGGTCCTGAATCTGACCCTGTTTACAGCCTTTTTCCTACAAAACACCATCTATGATGGTATCTTTATTTTATTTTATCTTTTTATGAACATTTACAGTCTGTTTGTAGTGTGGAAGGCCACATGCTAAGCATATGACCTCATTTAATCTTCACTCTGAGATAGATACTATTAGTACCCACATTTTACAGATGAAGAAACTGAGGCACAGAGACAGTAAGTGGCTAGTGCAAAGTCACACAGCCTGGAAGTGGTGGAGTTGGGATTTGAACCCACACACACTTGGGCTACATTTAAACATGACAGTGACGGACCCCTTAAATGCTGCAGAGGATCAATGATGCTTATAAGATTGAATATGTGCTTTCTAGAATATAAAGTGTTGTCCAAGGATGAGGGATTATAATTATCTGCTTGGCGGTAGTCATTGGGTTCACTCAAAGCAGTGGTTCTCAAACTTAGGTGTGTATGAGAATCACCTAGAAAGCTAATAAATTACAGAGAGACTCAGACTCATTCAAGTAAGATGGAGTATTACTTGTTAGTATTGTTACTAGCTCTCCAGATGGTTCTGAGAACCACTGAGCTAAATACTCAAATTTTCCTAATGCAAAAAGTTGCTTTTCATTCTTGTCTTGCTTGGAAGATATAGGACAAGAAACAGCATTGCCTACAGGGCAATATTAAGCATTTCCCACAGCAACTGTCCTCATGGACTTCCAGGGGCTATTCTCTTCAGCCCTTGCACTGAACACTTTTGGCGCCAGACTCAGATCCTCTTTCCCAGGCCAGCACACCCACACTGCAGCTGCTGTGAGTTTCAGTTACTAATGACTTACAGCTGCCTCCTTCTCCAGAGAACTGCCTGTAGTCAAAGGAGCTGCCTCTCCAGAAAGGTTAAACCCCATTCCACAAAGGGCCAATGACTGAATGACACGCGAGCACAAAATGCTGGCCACCCGTCTCAAGGTGTTTCCAATTCCATGTTCAATTCACACTCCAGAGTCTCCCGTGGGATCAGGCAGAAGCCAGACTCCACCTGGGTCCACACCACTGCTGATATGCTCCATCCTGCCTCCCTCACTCTTCTTCTTCTCTTTCTCAATGAATCACAAGGATTCTAATCTCTGTTTTAGGTTCTAGTTTTGAAGAACTCAACCGAAGGCAGCCCTCCAGGAGACAGCTCGGGAGTGAGGGAACAAGATCACATGCAGGATGAGGAGGAGGTGCAGTGGCTCTGCTGGCTCAGCCTAATGTCCTGAATAAAGCTTGCATCTCCTGTGACAGCTCCATGGGCACAGCCCCTAGGCCACGGTGTGGGACCAGCTCAGTTACAAGAGTCATAGCAATCAGGAATCTATGGCTTACCACCAAAGTGCTTAGAGTGTATTCATAGTCCTCTCCATCCAGATAATTTCACAAACCAGGGGTCATTTTCATCAGATACATCCATAAAGTTTTTACTCAAGAGTCAGCTTCTCATCGAGGCCCCTCATTGCCACTTATTTAAAAACGAGCTCCTCCCACTCCATGCATTCTTGATTTCTCTTCATTGCTCTTTTTTCTATAGCTTATATCACTTTGTAACATACTGTAAAATCCACTTTTTGTGATTTATCGTTTGCCTCCCCCCTACAAGAATGTCAGCTCTGTGAGGACAAGGATTTTTGTCCATGTGTCCACTGCTCTATCCCCAGCACCTAAACCAGTGCCTGGCACATATTAAACACTCAATAAATATTTGTTAAATGAATTCTGCTAAATAAATTTAAAAATTTTTGCTAATTATCATTGGATATTTGTGGATGGACTGAAGAAAGAGAGAAAGAGAGTGAGAAAGAGAGCAAGAAGAAAGAAAGAGAGACAAGAAAGAAAGACAGAGAGGGGAAGATGGGAAGAGAGAAGGAGGGAGAGAGAGAGAGAGACAGAGATAAATAGAGAGAAAAAGGAAGCAAGGAAAGGAAAGGAGGGAGGGAAGGAAGGAGGAAGAGAGGATGGGTGGGAGGAAGGATGAAGCGAGGGAGAGACAAAGAAAGAAAGAAGATCTCTTCTGGTTTTGGTCTCAAAAACCAGAAATTTCAGCTGTTTAATGCAGGAATGTAATGCAAATTCTCTTTTCTTTCAGATCAAGAAACCAGGAAGCTCCTGGTAGCATGAGATGTTGGGTTCAGACAAGGACATGGCACCAGAGAAGAGCTGATCTTACCATTTTGGTGTGGGTAGATGAGGGAGACACTTCAGTGCTTTCAATTTCAACCCCTTTCCTCATCCCAGTAAACCATTTCCTGTATTCCATTCGCACCTGAAAGTTTGAGGAATATAGAGGCTTGTGTTACATCCAGAGCTTGGTTCAGGAGACAAGACCCTAAAGTAGGAGACTAAAGATATACATCTAAGCCCTACTCTCTACTGCTCTTCCATTGGTTTTCTGTATAATCTTGGCCATGCTTATGTTGATTCATTTTATTTAAAGTCAACTTCCTCAATTGTAGAAAAGCTGCTTACTAAATGTCAGACACCATATGGACTCTATATATGGTGGTGGTGGTGATGATGATGATGATGATGATGAAGGTGATGATGGTGATGACAATGATGGTGATGATGTGGGTGAAGGTGATGAAGATGGTGGTGATGACGGTGATGATAATGAAGGTGATGATGGTGATGACAAGGTGCTCAAGATGGTGGTGATGGTGGTGGTGATAATGAAGGTTATGATGCTCATTATGATAAGGATAATCAAGGTGATGATGAAGATAAAGAAGGTGGTGATGGTGATGATGATTATGATGATGATGATGATGATGGTAGTAATTACGAAAGTGATTGTGGTCATGATAAGGATGATAATGAAAGTGATGGTGGTGTTGGTGATTATGATGATGAAAGTCACCAATTATTGAACATAGCCATGTTCAAGACACTTTATAAACAATGTATCATTTAGTTCTTACATGAGCCCAATGATGAAGGTGCTTCTCTTATCCCCAATTAAAGGTGAAGAAGTTGAAGCTCTTGGAGGTAAACTGACTTGTCTAAGGTCACAAGGCCAGTGTTCAAAAATCATGTCATTCTTACTCCAGAGCCATGACACTAACCCCTACACTAAACCACCCCTGTGATTCCATCAGTTGCCTTCTTTTAACCTCCTCGACATGTTCTTAAAAGACATTTAAGCATTTAATACTCAACATTATTTCATCAAGACACTTAAATTGTATTTTACTTCTTCTTTGTGTGAAGAGTTCCAAGCATTAATAAGGAGATAAAAGATGAAAGAGAAATTAATGAAGTGTTAAGATGGTCTCTTTGCCAATCTTAATTGCTGGTGGTTCCACTTAAAAGCAAAGGAAAAAATTCAGGAAAACTGTTCCCAATCTTCTGTAAAGAGTAAAATTATAATAATGACCCTCACTGGGAACTTAATATGTGCCAAGAACTGTGCTAGGAGATTTACATAGCATTATTTCATTTAATTCTCAACTCTGGGAGGTAGGTATTGCCACATTTGTGGATGAGAAATCCAAGGCTCAGAGAGGGTAAGCAACCTGTCCAGGGTCACACAGCAACTCACTCAGTGGAAAAATTGGAATTAGAGCTGAAGTCTCTCTGAGTTTGTGGTAGATTATGCCAAATATTCCAGTGCCCCTCCCTATAGTTCACCTCACTGCTGGAGGATTATTCATCTCTCTGGTGAATTCAAGTATGGCCATGTGACTTATTTTGGCCAATAAAAGAGAGCTAAGCTGTGCTTTGCCATGATCTCCTTTCCCTTTGCCATAAGAATACCAACGTTCTAAAGGAGGGCTGCCCCCTCAGCCTACAACCCAGAGTGAAGACAATGTAGTCCAAGCCACAGCTATGTAGCTTGAGTGAGAAGTAAACCTTTATTGCTGTCAGCCACTGAAATTAGAGAGGGAGGGGCTATTTGTTACTGCAGCGTAATCTGCCTTATCCTGACTCATACACGCTCTGCTATGAACTGAATTGTGTCCCCCCAAAATTCATATGGTAAAGCCCTAACCCCCCAATGTGACTGTATTTGGAGATACGACCTTTATGAAAGTAATTAGGGTTAAATGAGGTCTTAAGGGTTGAGCCCTGATCCGAGAGGATTAGTTATCAATTCCTTATAAGAAGAGACATGAAAGCCCTCTGTCATTCTCTCTCCCATGTAAGGACACAGTGAGAAGGTGGCCATCTGCAAGGCAAGAAGAGAGCTCTCGTCAGAACCTGACTGTACTCACTCTCTACTCTCAGCCTTCCAGCTTCCAGAACTGTAAGAAGATCAATTTCTGTTGTCTAAGCCACACAGTCTATGATATTTTGTTATGGCATCGCAAGCAGATGAATGTATGCTCTTGAGAGATATGTCAGAAAGCTAAAGGTTAGAATGCTATGAAACCCAGCGCACACGGCATACCCAAGCAGCACCTAAATGCTCTTCCCATAATCAAGACAACCCCAAAATACAAACACAAAAGTTCAGAGAGGAGTGAGAATGTAAACAACCATTCAGCAAGACTTCGGGACTAGGCTGGTGAGAGACGGAATTATTAGCCTTACCTGGCGATTAAGGAGACAGTGTATCACAAAGAGAAACCCCCCCTGCAGGACATTGATGATGCTGAATGCGTAGGCAACGACTGATCTGATTGTCTCCCCGACTTCTTCAACCATAAAAATCCAAGGCCCCGAGGACAGCCCAGGATAAATAGCTGAGTGATGGCTTTAAATATCATGACTCTGAAAAGGAAAAGAGTAACAATAACTACCATTTATCAGATCCTCCCTATTTGTTGGGCACTGTGCTAATGCTTTGCATGCATTGCCTTAGTGAAACCTCACAACAACCTTGTGTGGTTAAGTAACTTACAAAAGTCCTACTGCTTGAGGATGAGGCAGAACCCATGTTTTCAGTCACTGCCTCTGGGAGGAACGCGTTCTCCCACTCTTTGTAAGTGATTTATCTGCAAACTTTTACCTGGACCTGTTGGAAGATTTGTAGAAAGTGCCTTCTAGACATTTGTATTGAAAAATTGAGATGACGACGATACCATGACTTCAGAACATACCGCCGGGTTGGGTTTCTTCAAACAAAAATTGTGTTTGGTAAAATGAACTGGTGCTGTTGATGGCAATTGGCTGGAGGAGTTGATGCGCATGTGCACGCATGCACTTCCGGTCGACGGCGCGCACGTGGGAGGAAGTCCCGGTGCCGCGGCTGCCGCTCCCGCCTGTCTCTTCTGGTTACGTTCGTCGAGGGCCGCGCGGCTGCTATGGGAGGCCCGGCTTTCTCTCGCTGGCTCAGCCGCAAGTCCCCGTCCATCCTTGTTGACTGCGTGGAAGAGAAGGTGAGGAGGTGCGTGGCGGCAAGCCCGGAGCCCCAGCGCGTCTCGGCCGCGGCCCTCGGGACCCGCCGCCTGTCCTCGGGGTGCCGCGCCGGGCCCGCGCTGCTCTGTGGGCCCCGCGGGCGGCCGCGGCCCAGACACGCGGTTGGTCGCCGACACTCGTTGTCGGGGCCCTGGGAGAGCGGCCTCGGCGGGGCGAGGGCCGAGCGGGGTCTGTGCTCGCTGGAGGGCTGCTCCTCCCCTGCCCGCTTTTTCAGGCCCGGCAGGCCCCGCCCGCGGCTGTGTTTCCTCTCGGCGCAGCGCGTTTCGGGTTTCAGAACAGGCTCGAAGGTGTGGGGCTGCGCACGCCTGGCCCGCTGAGTTAGCTGGGGAGCGAGGCGCACGTGTTGACCCCAGCCTCTCACAACCTTGTAAAGTCACCCCCCGCGGCGAGCTTTCTGTTGTTTACTGCCCGTGCTCGAAAGGTTTTCTCCTGGTGTGAAAGGACTGTTGTTGCTGTTTTAGATCCTACGGTGAAAGCAGCATCTTAGAAACGTCTAGGACGAGACAGAAGTCTCATAAGTGCCCCCTTCTCTAGGTGCCCCGACTGCTGGAGAGAAGGCTTGTTGAAATTTTCAGAATTCCTGGATGCACTTAAATACTTTGTTGTTTGTTTGTTAATGTGTATGTCGACTTCTGGCCATGATTGAGTTTTCTCTTTATCGTTCCCGTGATCCCGTCCGAGTTCGATTTTGTGCTTGGAATTTCTGGATTGGGAAGGTTCAGCGGCGCTTCATGCCCCTCGCCCCTTCGTTTCTGAAGGAAGTGCCCGTCAGTCACAGTGAACTGCATTCTTTTGCTGAGGTTGGTGAGATCTTGATTTTTACTTAGCTCCTATCCAGGAGGAACCGAAAGCCTGGTTTTGACGGCAGTTTCAGTATTCCTTGTGTTTTTCCCAAAGAGAAAGTGTTAAACTGAATGCTGGTTTCCTTTGTTTTTAAAACTTCCATCAAACTTGACTTGCATCTCATCCCATTTCTACTCTGTAGAGATAACCATTTTTAACTGTTTTGGTTCTGTCTCTAGATATCATGATTATGCCTGATTTATTGGTTTTGGATCTATCTATTGAATTCTAGCTATGATAGAAGAGGATTTCGTCACTTATGCGGCATCCCCTGCCCCATTCCTAATAGTAAATCACTGTCTTTATTTCTTCTCTTGGTAAGCTTTATAAGTTTGAGTGATGTGTCTTTTTTGTTACATCTTCTATATAAAGTATCCCTTGACTTCTCACTTTCTAAGGTTAGGTATTAGCTTTTCTACCTCTGCTGCTCTTACTCTTCACCCCAAGCTTGCCAGCTGTCCTTTTGCCTTGTTGGCATCCCAAATTAAATTGTCAGGGCTTTGGCTATATATGGGATTGTTTTAAAAGCTGAAAAATCAAATAGTATTGTAAATTCTTGTCACTTTCCAGATTCAAGTTATGCTGTGATACTGTTTCTTTTCTTGTGCTGCTTTTGTCTTTTTCTTGGTGGTCTCTTTCTGTTTCCCTCTTTATACGGTTCCACATCCAAACTCGCTGTTTTATTAGGTATTCTATCAAGTCCTCTTTCTTCTTGGAGACTCCTTCTTGAGGTCTTTATTTCTGTTGCTGTCACACCTGGTTCTTTAGGCTTGCTGGAAAGCTGCTTCCTGAGATTTTTAAAAATTCCTTTCTTCAGTTGAGGGTACTATTTTCTGATCATCTTTCTTGGCCTAAATCCTTCCTTGGTTTTTATTCTCAATTGAATTCTTAAGAAATGCTGTGCGGGGTGTGAGTTTTCTGAATCTTTTCTACCCTTGTACATATGAGTGGTCATTAGCTAGGCATCAAGTTTGAGTCTGCAAATTAGTTTCCCTCAAATCTTTGAAAGTGCTGTTCTTTTGACTTATGTCATCCAGTATTTTTGATGAGTTTTTTTTTTTTGTGAGGAAGATCGGCCCTGAGCTAACATCTGCCAGTCCTCCCCTTTTTGCTAAGGAAGACTGGCCCTGGGCTAACATCGGTGCCCATCTTCCTCCACTTTATATGGGACGCTGCCACAGCATGGCTTGCCAAGCGGTGCGTCGGTGCCCGCCCGGGATCCAAACCGGCGAACCCCGGGCCGCCGCAGCGGAGTGCCAGCACTTAACTGGTTGCACCACCGGGCCGGCCCTTTGATGAGAAGTTGAATGGTAATGTGATTTATTTATTTAACCGATGCTTATGTAGTATTTAACACATACCAGGCACTGTTCTAGGCACTTTATAGATTAATTTATTAAATTCTCATAACAACCACATGACTACTACTCCTTACTATTATTATTATTACAGATGAGAAAACTGAAGCACAGAGGGGTTAAGTAACGTACTCAGGGTCACTTGGCTAATACATGGCAGAGCCATTGTCAAAATCAGGAAGGCCATGCGCTTAATTTCTATGTTCTGCTTTCGTTCTTTTGTAGTTGATCTATTTTTCTTTCTGAATGTTTTCAAGATCTTTATCCTTGATAGTGTAAGTGTTCATGATTAGGTACTTAGGTATAGATTTTTTTAAAATTTCAGTGTATTTTGATCGGTGCTTGGCTGACTCTGAGGCTGAGGACTTGTGTTCTTCAGTTCTAGGGAATGATCCTTGATTGTTTCTTGACCTCCTTTTTCACTGCCCTCTCTGAACTCTGGATCCTGGTCCTCCTAGACTGGTATATTTTTCTTTCGTCTCTCTGTTCTCCCCCTCCTCTCCTCCTCCTCTTGCAGCTTTATTGAGATATTATTGACCTACAACAAACTGCACATATTTAAAGTGTACAGTTTAATACATTTTGAGATATGTGTACATCCATGAAACCATCACCATAATCAAGATAATGAGCGTCACCTCTAAAACATTCCTTCTGGCCCTTTGTTATTCCTCCCTACAACTGTGTGCTGCCTGTCGTTAGTCAACCACTGATTTGTTTCTGACTCTGTAGATAAGTTTTCATTTTCTACAATTTTATATACATGGAATTATATAATATGTACTCTTTGTTTTACCTGGCTCAGTTACTTTCATTCAGAATAATTATTTTGAAATTCACCCATGTTCTTCCATATATCAATAGTTCATTTCTTGTTATTTTTGAGTAGTAGTCTGTGTTGTGCATGTATCACATTTTGTTTGCTCCTTCACCTGATTGAGGAACATTTGGATTGTTTCCAGTTTTGGGCTATTAGACAAAACACTTCTGTGAACATTGGTGTACACGTCTTTGTGTGGACATGTGCTTTCATTTCTTTAGAGAAAATGCTCCGGAGTGAAACGGTTGAATTGTGTGGTAGGTGTGTGATTATTTAAAAACTTGCCAAGCTGTTTTCCCAAGTGGTTGTACGATTTTACATTGCCGCCAGCGTGTGTGCGGGTTCTAGGTGCTCCACTCTCTCTCCAGCACTTAGTCTGGTTAGTCTTTTTTAGTTTTAGCCGTTCTAGTCTAGTATTATCTCGTTGTCGTTTTAATTTTCATTTGCCTGATGACAGATGATGTTGACCATCTTTTCAGGTGCTTATTTGCGTGCTGTATATCTTCTCGAGCAAGGTGTCTATTCAGATCTTTTGCTCATTTTTAAGTTGGGTTGTTTGTCTTATTGAATTGCAGAGTTTCTTACGTGTTGATATATCTTTTGCAGATATTTTCTCCTACTCTGTGACTTACCTTTTTACTTCTTACCAGTGCAAAGAACAGAAGTTTTTAATTTTAATGAAGTCTGTTTTATATATATATATTTTTATATTTCCGCTCTTTGTATTGTATTTAACAATCTTTGCCAAAGCCAAGGTCACTAAGATTTTCTCTTGTGTTTTCTTAGAGATGTTTTATAGTTTTAATTCATCCCATGGTTTCTGTTTTTAGTTTTTTAATATGATGAATTACAATGATTTTGAAATGTTAAACTCGCCTTGCATTCCTTGGGTAAATCCCACTTGGTCATGGTATATTATTTTTATATACTGTTGGATTCAATTTGCTAAAGATTTTTTCATTTACATTTTTACATTTATGTTCAAAGAGGATATTTGTCGGTAGTGTTCTTGAAATGTCTTTGTCTAGTTTTAGTTTTTGAGTAACCTTGGCCTCAGATTGAGCTGCGCGGTATATACCCTCCCCAGTTTTCTGCAAGGGTGTGTCTAGAATTGGTGTTATTTCTTGCTTAAATATTTGGTAGAATTCACCAGTGAAGCTTTCTGGGCCTGAAGTTTTGGGGGAAGGTTTTTGTCTACAAATTCAATTTCTTTAGTAGATATAGAGCCATTCAGATTATCTATTTCTTTTTGAATGAGCAGTTGTAATTTTTAACTTTCACAGGTTTTGTCCATTTCATCTGAGTAGTCAAATGTGTTGACAAAAGTTGTTCATAGTATTCCTTATTATCCTTTTACTATTGATAGAAAATGTGGCGATGTCACCTCTCTTATTTCTGATACTAATTTTGTCTTTTCTCTTTTGTTCCATTAATAGTCTGGCTAGACTGATCTCAGAGAACTAGCTTTTGGTTTCATTGATTTTTCTCTGTTGTTTCTCTGTTTTCTTTTTCATCAACTTCTGCTCTTATTTGTTTCTTACGCTCACTTTGTGTTTAGCTTGCGTTTCTTGTCCTTATTTCTTAAGGTGGAAACTTAGGTCATTGCTTTGGTACATTGCATTTTCTCTAATAAAGGTGTTGAGTGCTATAAACAGCCTTCTAGATACTGTTTCAACTCTATGCCACAAATAATGACATGTTGTGTTTTCATTTTCATTCAGTAACCAATATTTTCTGATATCCTCTTTGACTTCTTCTTTGGCCCATTGCTTATTTAGAAGAGTAGTATTTAATTTTCAAATATTTGGGGGGTTTTCCAGACTTTTTTTCTGTTATTGATTTCTAATTTAGTTCCTCTGTCAGAGAACATGCTTTGCATAATTTGAATCTTTTAAAAGCTTATCTGAGTTGTTGTATGTCCCAGAATATGGTCTTGGTAAATGTTTCATTTTGACTTTAAAAAGATATATGTGCTGCTGTTATTGGGTGGAGTGTTCTATAAATGTTATCACGTTTGTTGATAGGATATGAAAGACTTGAAGAACATTTACTGATTTTCTGTCTCCTTGTTCTGTCAATTATTGGTAGGGGTGTGGAAATCTCCTATTATAATTTTTTGGATTTGTCTGTTTCTTCTTTTAGTTCCATTGTTTTTTGCTCCTTGCATTTTGAAGCTCTTTTATTAGGTACGTAAATGCTTAGGATTGTTATGTCTTCTTGATGAATGTACTCCTTTATCGTTATAAAGTGGCCCTCTTTATCTAATATTCTTTGCTCTGAAGTCTACTTTGTCCAATATTAATGTAGCCAGATCTTTTGACTAGTGCTAGCGTGGTCTATTTCCATCCTTTTACTTTTAGCCTGTTTGTGTCTTTATATTTAAAGTGTTTGTTTTTGTAGGCAACATACACTTGGGTCTTGCTTTTTTATAGTTTGATGATCTCTGCCCTTTTTTTTTTATTGTGGCAAAATATACACAACATAAAAATTGCCATTTTAACCATTATAAGGTTTAGAATTCAGTGACGTTAAGTACATTTACAATATTGTGAAACCATTGTGACTCTTCATTTCTGTAACTTTTTCATCATCCTAAACAGAAACTCTATACCCAGTACACAATAATTCCCCGTTCTCCCTTCTCCCCTACCTTCTGTCTTATGAATTTGCCTATTCTAGGTACCTAAGATGAGTGGAATCATATAGTATTTGGCATTTTGTGTCTGGCTTATTTCACTTAGCATGTTTTCTAGTTTCATCCATGTTTAGCATGTATCAGAGTTTCATTCATCTTTAAGGTTGACTAATATCCCATTGTATGTGTTTATCACATTTTGTTTGGACACTTGGGTTATTTTTACCTTTTGACTATTGTGAATAATGCTGCTGTGATCATGCGTGGACAAGTATCTGTGTGCCACATCAATGCTTTGGGTGTATACCTGTGAGTGATTCCTGCTTTCATTTCTTTGGGTGTATACCTATGAGTGGAATTGCTACCTCATATGGTAATTCCATGTTTACCTTTTTGAGGAACTGCCACACTGTTTTCACAATCTCTGCCTTGTAATTGGGGCATTTAGAACATTTACATTGAATGTGATTATTGATATGGTTAGATTTAAATCTGTCATCTTACTGTTTGTTTTCGGTCTCATCTGTTTTTTGTTTCCCTTCTCCATTTCTTCTTCTTTTGGTTTAAGTATTTTTTATGATCTCGTTTTGTCTCTTTTTTTAGCCTTTTAACTATTAATTCATTCAACCATCAATTTGTTCACTTTGTGTCCTTGGCTCATACAGTCCTCCATTCGTTAGCTTTCTGATCTTGGGAAAATGACTTAAACTCTCCTAAACTCGAAAGAACTGGAGCTTCTTGCATTACACCGCACTGCTCCCTACCATCTCTATCCTCTGGTCATTTCTGTATGAGAGCTGAAATAAGGCAGAGTGTCACCTTGTTTGACCTCAACTGGAACGTGTGTGTTGATAGACTGAAATTTTTCACTGCTCTGCTCATGTTTGCGAATGACCATGAGAATGCTGCAAATACTGATTTGGGATTCCAAAAAAATTTTAGTGAGTAGGTGAATTCACAAATATGGAACTTGTAAATAATGAAGATCAGCTATATATGTACCACATAGGGTGGTTGTGTGGGTTAAATCAATTAATACAAGTTAAGTTCTTCAAACAATGCCTTACACAGACTCATTTGATGTTTCAGAAGTTTATTTGGTGAGTTAGTTTTTAGTAGTTTGTATGTCCAGGTATAAGTGAGGATATTTTTATGTCTAATTTTTGGTGACATTGCATAGTGTAGAATTGTGCTCTTTTCATGTGGTGAAATCCACGTTTCCTACCCTCCTTTTTTCCTATCACTCCACTCATCTACTTCATTTAGTCCTTTTTTTTTTGCAAACATGCAGGCATGGCTTTAAGGGCAGGAAGGATTCATAATGAACAAAAGCGATGTTGCTCCCTGACCCTACATTCTGCTTTCTTCAGTATGATGTTTTTTTTTTGGAGCTGGCTACTACATTTTTGAGGCAGCTTTATTGAGATATGATTCCATATCTCAATTTTTTTTTGAGATATGATCTCATATCTCTTTATTGAGGTATGATCCCATACCATACAATTCACCCATTTAAAATTTATAATTCACTGGGTTTTTTTATATATTCGCAGGTGTGTAACCATCACCACAGTAAATTTTGGAATATTTTCATCACCTCAAAAAGAAGCCTGAACCCTTCTGCTACCATCCCTTTATCCCCTACCCTGTTTACCCCATCCCTGAGCAACCACTAAGCTACTTTTTGTCTCTATAGATTTCCCTATTCTGACTTTCCTGTGAATAGAATCATATAGTATATGGTTTTTTTTTGGCTGGCTTCTTTCGCTTAGCATTATATTTTCAAGGTACATTTATGTTGTAACATATAATACAAAATATACCATTTTAACTATTTTTAAGTGTGTAATTGAACAGCATTAAATATATTCAGGTTCCTTCATTTTTAAAATAAAGAGAAGACTATTTTTGATTAGATTTTTTACCTACTTTCTCTGTTCCCTCTCATAGAAATGTGTCTTTGAAAACTCTTTAAAGACACATTCCAAAGCATGCATGTGCTCATTCTTTCTACTCTCCACTTTTTCTAACATAGCTTGTAAGTATACGAGGCTTAAGTCTCATAGGTAATAATGTCCATGGCACATGATTTGTTTGTACAAGTAATGTTTCAAACGGTTATTCTTAAAAGGAACTACAAATCAAATATATTAAACTTGTTGATACTTTCAACTTCTTGATACTTTTAAGTTGCTCCTAGTTTCTGCATATTTTGGGTTCACTTGATTATATCCAGTCTCTAAAGAGGTTTCTATCTGTTTTAAGAATATGGTACCTCTTTAAAAGACATAGTGAGTGAAAAGAGCAGGTAAGAAATATACTGTATGCTCACAGAGAAGGGTCTAGAGGCATACACATCAAAATACTGGTTGGCTATCCGTCAGAGATTGGTAAACTCCAGCCCTCTAGATTTGGCCTATGAGCTAAGAATGGTTTTTACTTTTTTTTTTATTTTTTACTTTTAAAGGAAGATTAGCCGTGACCTAACATCTGTGCCAGTCTTCCTCTATGTTGTATGTGGGTTGCCGCCACAGCACGGCTGACTAGTGGTGTAGGTCTACGCCTAGGATCCGAACCTGTGAACCCTGGCCGCTAAAGTGGAGCATGCCAAACTTAAGCACTATGCAGGGGGCCGGCCCTGGTTTTTATATTTTTAAAAGGTTGTAAAAATAAAATAAAACATGAAAGAATATGCAACTGAGACCCTGTGTGTCCCGCACAGGCTAAAATATATATATTTACTATCTGGCCCTTTGCAAAAAACATTTGCCGATCCCTGGTCTAGGTATGATTGGGATTGTGGGTAATTTTTATTTTTAAAATGGTTTGGTGAGTTCTTTTTTTATTTAGTACTTGTAATATTAAAA
The DNA here is from genome assembly GCF_020826845.1 of Diceros bicornis minor. Lineage (NCBI taxonomy): Eukaryota > Metazoa > Chordata > Mammalia > Perissodactyla > Rhinocerotidae > Diceros > Diceros bicornis. The sequence continues at coordinate 240,826 of NW_026691044.1, forward strand.
TGGATCTTGCTTTAAAAAAAGCTATAATGTTCGTTTGGCTGGAAAAAAATTACAGGGTTTAGAGTAGACTTCTTTAATCTTTACTCCTTTTGTTGCAGCACGATGAACTTGCAGATAGTCTTCCTTGTGCAGAAGGAGAGTTTATCTTCCTTCGTCTTAATGTTCTTCGTGAGGTATGTGGCAATAATCACTTGAATCAGCCCTCTAAAGCAGAGTGCCATTTCATAGCTTTAATGGCAGCATTCCTTTTTGGTTGTAGTATTTGGAAAGAGAGCTCACCATGGCCAGCCTACCGTTCACATTTGATGTCGAGAGGAGCACTGATGACTGGGTCTTCATGTGCTTCTTTGTGGGAAATGACTTCCTTCCTCACCTGCCGTCGTTAGAGATTCGGTATGTGTGTTTGTGTGGGTTTTTAAACTACTGTTGTAGCCTTCTTGCTTACAGTGCGTACTGGTCCTAATACATAATGTTTGTTTCCGGGTGGCAGGGAAGGTGCAATTGACCGTTTGGTTAACATATACAAAAATGTGGTTCACAAAACTGGGGTGAGTTCATTCTTGAATAATTTCAAAACAGAAGTATTTGCTTTTATAAGAAGATCATTTTACATGTATTTCATCACTTACAGGGTTACCTTACAGAAAGTGGTTATGTCAGTCTGCAAAGAGTACAGATGATCATGTTAGCAGTTGGTGAAGTTGAGGATAGCATTTTTAAAAAGAGAAAGGATGATGAGGTAAAGTGTTTCTATTGCAGTAGCTAAATTGCTCCTGTCTCTAATATGCTGTGATGATCCTGTGATTGTACTTTTAACCTCTTTGAGTGCGTTGTTATAGTGTATCAAACGCCAATGTAATCATGAGTGGCCAGTGCTTTGATTATTTTATAAAGGCTGTGATGCTTGCTGTGTGGAACTGTGTATTGCACACTGTGTGAATTGCACTGTAATTTTTTTCTCTCTTCATAATCCTGATTAAGATAAAAATCCAAACACGTGTCTGATCAACGGGATGTGAAATGAGGGTTCCAAGACTGGAAGGATGCTTGGAATGAACTAGTGGATGCCATGTTTTAGAGGAAATGTTGATGCTGTGGAAGTCAGGTGAAGACCTAGAAACTCTGTACTCTGGTAGTGGAGTGTAGGGGCCTCTGGGTTAGATAGCATCAGTCTAGGCAGAGGGTTGCAGCTCTGAATAAGCAATTAAACATAAAAGAAAGAAATAAAATAATAAAGCACTTGGGAATTGATGACATATGATGGAGTGAGTGCTTAGGTGAGAAGTCCAGTCTGGCTTAGGCAGTTGGGAGTGTGGTTGGGCCGTTCATGAGACAGCAAGCATGGGGGTAGAGCAGGTTGGGGTGAGGACAAGGTAGAAATTGAGGTTCATTTTGGAGATACTGAGTTGGAGGGGTCACAGGACACCTGAGAGGAGGAAAGTCCGTGAAGCAGTTAGATGGATATGTGTAAAGCTCAGGGCAGAAGTCTTTTGGAAGGAGATTTGAGAACATTAGCAGAATACTTCACGTCATGAGTGTGAAGTTGAAATCCCTGGAGCTTTGTATGGAGTTCAAGTGCCTCCAACAGAAACCTTAAGAAGCATGGATGTTAAGGAGAAAGGGGAGTCAGTTCTAGAGAGGTGGGAGGAAATCCCTGAAGAGATGAGAAGCCACTGGTGCTGCCGGAGGCGTCAGAGTGGGATAGGCCCCTAGTCCATGGCCAGGGGTTCAGAGGTCCTGAAGAGTTAGTGGGGTGGAGGGGCAGTAGCCTGGAGGCAGAGTAGGTTGCAGGGTGATTGTGAAAGAGTGGCAAGGGAGGCAAGCAGTGGGTAAAATGAGCAGATAGTAGCTTTTTAGAAAGAGAGTGAAGGAAATCCTTTTAGAAACTGATTTTATAAAAAGTCATATGGCTATTTTGAGCAAATAGCAACATAATAATATTGCTACATTGCTTCATTATCTCCTAACAGATTAAAACATGTCATTGCATCTGACAAGATTTTATATTTTCTTCAGCTTTGTATGCTATAGCTAGTGATCTCTTTTTTAGAACCTTGGGTACCATTTTATATACCAGTGTGAGTAGACTGTAAGTGTTCTTTTTAAAGCCTTTGGTACTTGATAATCTTCTGTGATGGCAAGAATTTTTCACATGTAAAATTTAAATAGCATAACTGACTTTGTCTAGGATATCAAATGTCTATCAGGACAGCCATTTTTAACTAAGCCTTCAACAATTATGGTGGCTCCACCTGACCTGCTGCCATTTATGCTTAAGAAAAAACTACACATACGGTGTAGTACTTGGTGTAAAAGCCTCACGTTAGAACAGTCCTTTTATGTGGTTTTAGGTTACTCTGTACTATTAAGTATTGGTGATATTCGCCATTAGAGTGGGATGTATGAGATTTGATAGATACCAGAGTGCTTCAGATTTGAGTAATAAAGTTTCCAGCTGGCCTGGCAGAGAGGGCATTTTAAAGCTTTGGATCGTTTTTGGTATCCCTGACATCATATGATGTTTGTCAGCATAGTTGGACATCGGTGAAATTTATGAACCCTCAGAAATTCAATATAATAGTATCTAGGTGTGTGTATTTTCCCAGGAAGTGTGTCTCCGGCTTTTGACAGACTTCCAAAGGAGTTCATAGCACACAAAAATTAAAGATCAGTAAAGTCCAACCAGGTGTGCCTATTTTGCTTATGTGTAACTACCACCCTTAGAAATAGGTATTTAACTGACCAGCAGAATACATGGTAAAAGAGGAATACATCAATATTTATTATTAAAGTTGAGCAGTTAGGTCAGAAGTATGATGCTTTTTATGTTATGAGCTTTGATGTTTGCCTTTTGTCTTGCAAATCTTCTTCATTTATTCAGCATATATTTATTAAGTGTTTACCGTGTGCCAAATAGTATTCTGAGTGTTACTGATACAACAAAAAACAAAAGAAAAAAGCAGACAAAAATTCCTGACCTCATAGAGCTGATATTCTTCCACGGGAGATGGACAGTAAACACAAAAACTAAGTAAAGTGTGTAATGTGTTAGAGAGTGATAAGTGCTGTGAAGAAAAAAGCAGATGAGGAAATATCTGGGAAGGTGGACATGAGGAGTTCTAGAAAAGATGCAGTTCTAGAAAAGATGACTAGAGAAGGCCTCACTGACAGATGACTTTGAAGGATATGAGGGAGTAATCATGCAGGTGTTTGCAGGAAGAGCATTTCAGACAGAAGGAATAGCCAGTGCAAAGGCTCTAGGGCAGGAGCTTACCCAGGATGTTCAGGGAACAGCAAGGAGCCAGTGTGGCAGGCAGAGAGGAAGCAAAGGGAAAGTAGTAGGGGTAGGAGAGGAGGTCAGAAAGATGGTGGAGGGCCACATCTGGTAGGACCCTATAGGTCATTATAAGAACTTGAGCTTTCACTCTGCATCAGTGGAGGGTTTTGAGTATAAAAGTGACAAGATCTGACACATATTATAAAAGGATCACTCTAGCTGCCCTGTTGAGGCTAACTGTATGGAGGCAAAGATAGAAACAGTGAGCCCAATTAGACTCTTTTGCGATAATCCAAGGGAGCCAACATGGTGGCAGTGGAGATTGATAAGAGGTAATTGGATTCTGAACATGTTTTGAAGGTAAAACTAGTGGATTTGGCTGGTGAATTAAATGCTAGGGGTGAGAGAAGGAAAGCTATTAAGAATGACTCCAAAGCATTTTGTCTGAGCAATTGAAAAATGGTCTGAGCTGCTGTGATAAAGAAGACTGGGAGGTACAAAGCTAGGGGTGGGGATGCCATTTGGGGCATGTGAAGTTTGTACACCCAAGTGGAGATGTTGAGTGGGGAGAGGTCCTGACTGGGGAGTCATCAGCACGTAGATGGTGTTTAAAGCCGTGAGACTGGATGATCACTCCCATGAGAGTGAGAGGTCCAAGTACTGGGTGAAGAGGAACGCCAGTATTAAGGTGTTGGGAAGTTGAGGAGTGAAGGCATTCAGCAAGAGTGAAAGAGGAGAACCAGGTGAGTGTAGTGTCCTGGAAGCCAAGTGAAGAGCACGGATCAAGAAGGAAGAGTCACGGTCAGATACGGACTGAAAACTGAGTAATGGATTTCACAGTCTGTGGGTCATTGGTGACCTAGATAAGTTTAAAGATGGGGCAAAAGCTTGGTTAAAGGAATTGGTGGTTTTGCTGTCTTAGGAGGTTTTAAGGTCGTCAGTCACCATGTGTCCAGCATTCAGCCCCTCTCCTGGCAGAAAGCACACATTTCAGATCTCAATAGGGTGTTATATTGCAGGTGGCAGTACTGACTTGGAAGTGATGGAAGTGCAGCTGCTGGTAGAATGACAGTCAGTACAGGACCTGCTGGCCCCTGTTTCAGTCCACAGCAGCAGCCCTGGCCACCGTAGCTGTCGTCTCAGTGCCTTGATGCTCACAGAAACTTGGGCGTGGGAGGAATGCTTTCTGGGGTAAAGGAGGCCTTTGAGTGGCCCAAAGTAAGTGGGGAGTTACTTATTTGTGTCTTCTCTGTATTGGTGGGCTACTTGCTCCAGGGTAAAACAGAGGGTCTTTGTTATGACTCTTGCATTCTTTCCTGAAATGATATCAAAAAATATCTGAAAAAAATTAAGAGGCATAATTAAATTGTATCTAAACTCAATTTAGAATGATCTCTGTCTATCTAAAGTTCTGATAAGCAACACTTTGAACATATAGTCCATTGCCTAGTTTAATTAGTTACGTTTCTGGGGTCTTCCTTTAAAACTTTGTCTCCCAAATCATTCCTGGTAATGTTTAACTCTTACATTTTTGTGTAATTATTTGACAGAATATGTGGATTTTATACTTTTAGGACAGTTTTAGAAGACGACAGAAAGAAAAGAGAAAGAGAATGAAGGTGAGTTTTAATTCATTTCATCAGATTGGCAATAACATACATTTACAATTTGGGAGGAAGATAGCTTTTTATTCCTTATCCAGTAGTTTGTTAGGGACATAATGTCTACCCAGCTGCCTCTTACCTGGAGAAAGGATGCTGGTGTCAGTTTTAAAGAAGTCCTTTCTAAGCTCTAGAGTCTGAGGGGATACACTTGATGGGCCAGAGGGGCCGGGTAGCACTTAGCTATTTGAATTTTTTCCGGTAATTGGGTATTGTTTTTGTAATAAAAATAGTGAGCTCTTTGCATCTTCTTGAAAGTTACTACACTCTGTCTATATCCTTGTCAGGTTACTCTTCCTAGAACACAACACTCGAAACTTTGTTGCTTCTCTGCTCAGAAATTACCAGTGACTCCTTAGTTCCCGCAGAATCCAGTTCTGTCTCAGTCTGGCGTGCAGAGCATACTATGATCTGGTCAAGTTCTCACCCTGCTTTTCCCCAGTTGTCTTCTAAATATAGCAGGTCCCTCCTGACTCAGAGCATTGCCTTTGTTTGGTCCCTCTCAATGGGTTTCTGACTCCACGGCTCCCTCCCATCTTACATTTTCCACGAGGCCTCCCTATTGCTTCCGCTTGTAATCCAGGTTGAGCAGTCCTTCCTTTTAACTCGAGTGCTTCTCGCTTGTGATATTTGTTTGCTTAGTTAATTGCATAACACTTTATAGTCACTTAACTTCCTAAGTTTTTGTTTTTCTTGTCTTCCTTACTGGATTTTAAACAAATGGAGTTTGGGGACTGCCTTTTATTATTATATTTTATTAGAATCGAGCAATTTCAGGAACCTATAAGGGAGAAAAGTAGAGTTATTTATTGTTGCAGGTGGGTTCAAAACCACTTAGATCGGGAAGGGCATGTTTGATGTCTACCTTATGTATTATTATTTTCTTTCAGTCAGTGTCTGTTAAAAAATATCTTTTATCAGTCAGCCATGACTGTCACCTACTGTAGCTATAATCATAGCTCTAACTAATTGGAAACAAAGAGTTAAATTCCATCAAGGTGAAGGATAAATAGAAGTTGTATTTCCTAAGTATAAATCAAACTCTTGGCTTATTTTTTTACCTTAATAGTTATCTTTATTTGCCTAAAATTGTGTCTTGAATGCGTTTTGAAATTGTAAGTGAACATAAGGGAATAACCTAATGAGATTTGAATAGCTTCTGTGTATCAGAAAAGTGTATTATATGTACTTTTATAGCAGAGTTATTAAATATTACAGACTATTGTTTACAGGGTAACTTACCATCAAATCAAACTGTAGACAACCCTGTAATGTTAACGGAAATCCATTTCGTCTTTAAAGAGCTTACAGCAGGGACTCTTTTCCATTGCCTTCATTTCTTCCTGTCATCTAACTGTGTTGTGATTTAATTTTAATTTCTACATTCATTTCCATTTATGTTAGAGAGATCAACCAGCTTTCACTCCTGGTGGAATATTAACCCCTCATGCCTTGGGTTCAAGAAATTCACCAGGTTCTCAAGTAGCCAGTAATCCGAGACAAGCAGCCTATGAAATGAGGATGCAGAATAATTCTGTAAGTAACTTATTTTTATGTAGCATTGAAGAGTGGTGACTTTCAGATGCCTCTTACAGTTGTGTGTGAATTTTATCACTTAGCCTGGAGTTGTTTTGTTTTATAGTTTTTCTCAATTTCTTTTGCCTTGAGATATTTTTAACTCTGTTAAATCCTTATTAATATGAAAATATCTAAATGATGTGAAAGAAAAGAACATACATGTAAATGTGGATAGCTAAGTGGCTGCAGTGTTTCTCTAATGCAGTCGGGCCACAGTGCTTCCTGCTTCCCCAAAGATACTGGGTGGTGATGGTGCTAGAAGCATGACAGGACATCCAAATGTCTCATAGCTAGAGCAAGAGGAGGGTGGTTTTGCTGCCGTATTTCCCCTTTCCTCCCAGGGATCAGTTATGGGCATTTTGCAGAATAGCATTCCTCAGTTTGTTAAATACAGGTACTCCTCACTGCCTAAACTCTCACTCTCCAACTCAGACGTGGAATATATCTGAATACATATTTTAAGGTAGCTCTCATTATCCAAATTTTTTTTAGAGCTCTTTTTTTTCTTGCTGGGAAAGATTTGCCCTGCGCTAACATCTGTTGCCAGTCTTCCTCTTTTTTTCCCCCTCCTCAAAGCCCTAGTACGTAGTTGTATATTCTTGTTATAAGTCCTTCTAGTTCTATGTGAGCCGCCACCTCAGCATGGCTACTGTCAGACAAGTGGTGTGGTTCTGCGTCCGGGAACCGCACCTGGGCTGCCAAAGCAGAGCGCGCCAAACTTTTTTGTGAGGGAGATCAGCCCTGAGCTAACATCCGTGCTAATCCTCCTCTTTTTGCTGAGGAAGACCGGCTCTGAGCTAACATCTATTGCCAATCCTCCTCCTTTTCTTTTTTTCCCCCAAAGCCCTGGTAGATAGTTGTATGTCATAGTTGCACATCCTTCTAGTGGCTATATGTGGGACGCGGCCTCAGCACGGCCGGACAAGCAGTGCGTCAGTGCACGCCTGGGATCCGAACCCGGGCCGCTAGTAGCAGAGAGCACGCACTTAACCGCTAAGCCACAGGGCCAGCCCTGAGCACGCCGACCTTTAACTACTAGGCCATCAGGGCTGGCTTGGTTGCTCCCTATTTATAAACTCAGGAACTGAATGGATTTGCCTCGTGGTATTCCTCCTTATTTGAACGTTGTAATCCAGACTGCAGAAGCAAATCATCTCAGCCAGCAAGGCTATGCTCTGTTCAGTAGCTTCCTGTAATGGCAGGAGACCATGAGTTCAGAGCACCCGGCAGGGCAGCAGCAGGGGTAAGGGAACAGACCGTGAACTAATGTACACAGACAAAAGGTAATCAAAGCTGTTGCTTGTTTCAGGCTAGTAGGCACGAGAGAAAGAGAGAGTGTTGTAGAGGGAGGAAAGATGTTATATAAGGTACAGTATCCTATGTAAACTTTTGCTATGATATATCCAAGGAAATTACATAAGTTGGGATATTTAAATTTCATTATTCTAATAGTTATCCTATTGATGCTCAAATCCTTTATCACAAGGCAACCCTATATGTGAAATTTTTGCCATATCATGAGACTGGTTGAATTTATATTCCCATAAATTCACACTTAGACGTTTTAGGACCTTAGATTTGGAATTTGGAAACAGATTTTGCATCTTCTGAGAGAAGCGGCTGGGGTTTCTGTTGTGTTTTTGTTCTGTTTTTGCTTTCTTGTCTTATTCCTTACACCGTTAACAGAGTGGGATATGGAGAGTCAGTGAAAGGTTTTGCAATGAGATGCTTGTGTAGAATGGAAAAAGCTGATGTCCATCATTTAAGATTATAGTGACTACCGTCCTCACAGAATGAACTGAGAGTGACTAGTATTGCTAACACCACGTTGATGATAAAATGCTTTTTACTTAATCTCAGGGAGGCAGGTAGGTTTAAACTTTGCCAGCTATGATTGCTTTGAGAAAGATTCCAATATTCAGGCTCCACAGGATTAGACTATATTGATTAATAATGTCTGCCATGGGAATAGGAATGGGGAGATTGGTGATTAGGTTGCTTATTTGATCCTGTCTTAATTCTCCTTGACACAGTTATTTCTACTGGAATCTTTGCATAGAGGAGTTTTCATCTAGAATGTGTTGAATTTAAGGAAATCATGAAGCTAAATTACCAGTTTATTTAAAGGAAGCCTTTACAGTTATGCATTTTTGCTGTGTTATTTTTTCTGAGCTGTTTGGGTGTGCTGGGCTCCAGTACTTGACTGGTATCTACTGATGGTCAACATGGTTAATGTTTTATTAGATAGCTTCTGTTTCCTCATAAAAATGTTTTTAAATTTTGCATTCTGAAGTGTAGTTTCATTATATTTGCGACCATTCTCAGTTTAATAAACTTTGATCGCAAAAACAGCTTTTTAAAAAGAAATTTGAATGAATTGGTATGACTCTGGTATGTTTAGGAAAGAATATTTCTGAATACTTTTGTTAGTAGAGATAGAGCAGAAAAGAGAAGCAGATATTTAGCATTAAAGAGCAAACAACTTCTTTTCTTCTTTTTTTCCCTTGAAGGTATATTATTTTTGTTGTCTAAAGATAATTTATATCTTGTTTGTGAATTTGGGAAAGATTGCTTTGTTTACAACTTCTCTGTACTTAGATGATTGATAAGAATATCACTCTCCTAATTTAATCCAAATGGATTAGTGTTGTTTAAAAACTAATAGGGATGACTTACTGAATGGTTAACCGCCATGCACCAGGCAGACAGCTTTGATGTTTTACATATATTGTTTCATTTAATTCTTGCTATAACCTGTAAAGAGATAGAACATTATCATTCCTGTTTGAAGTTGAGGCTGATGGAGGTTAAATAAATTGCCCAAGGCCATACAGCTGTTAAAGGTTGGACTTGGTATTTCAGACTCAGATGTGTCTGCCTGAAAATACCCATCTCATTCTCCAAGTACAACAGTGCCTTCCTGGATTTATTTTTATTGTTTGTGGTTTTTTTTTTTTTTTTTTTTGGTTTTTTTTGGTGAGGAAGATTGGCCCTAAGCTATCATCTGTTGCCAATCTTCCTCTTTTTGCTTGAGGAAGATTTGCTCTAAGCTAACATCTGTGCCCATCTTCCTCTATTTTGTATATAGGTGGCTGCCAACGAGTGTTTTAGGTCTGTGCCAGGGAACTGAACCCGGGCCGCTGAAGCAGAGGGCCCCAAACTTAACCACTAGGCCACAGGGCTGGCCCCTGTTTTCTTTTTTCTTTTCTTTTTTTTTTTTTTTTGATAGTATTAGCCATACAGTATCATGAATAAAATTGATATTATACATTTATTAAAGGAAAGTGTTGTGAGCTCTATGTGAAATATAGTTTTGCTTTGTTGTAACTTTTCTTGGCCTTTGGTGTGAACTACCTTCATGCTGAGGTTTTAGTTACAGTATCATTAAAATAGGCTCCTGAGTTCTCGATTTAAAAATAATTTACTTGAAATATATAATATACTGTGAATAACAGAAGAAAAACTTTACCGTGAAAACATTTTCTGCCACTTAGGTTTTTGGTCATTTAACATTAAAGTTGCAGAACATTTTAATTTTTGTGTGTGTGTGTGTGTGTGAGAAAGATTGGCTCTGAGCTAACGTCTGTTGTCAATCTTTCTCTTTTTGCTGAGGAAGTTTGGCCCTAAGCTAACATCCATGCCCATCCTCCTCTATTTTGTATGTAGGATGCCACCACAGCATGACTTGCTGAGTGATGTGTAGGTGTGCGCCCGGGATCTGAACCTGTGAACCCCGGGCCGCTGAAGTGGAGTGTGTGAACTTAACCACTATGCCACCAAGCTGCCCCTAATTTTTTAGTTAAATATTAAAATACTTTAGGGTGCTACTATGTTCATTGAGTTAGGTACAAAGGGAAGATAATGGTAAATTTAAAGTGGTATCCAAGTCTTTGAAATAATAATAAAAGCTGCATTTTTCTAAGATGACTAATAGATTTTATTTGTACAATGAATTTTAAAACAACATGTATAAAATAGTTTAACAGATATCTGGCGGAGTCTCATTAAACTGTTGCTTTCTAGAATGGTTGTACTAGGTTGAACCACTTACATCTAACTTTATTCTCACCAGCATTGAGTATTTTATGTATTAATTTATATACATATATATATATATTTTTCCCCTTACAGCTTTGTTAGTTAATTGGTGGAAAGTGATCACAAATTCATAACACGAGGGAACCACCAAAGAAAAAAAATGTTCAAGTCCTATAATTAAAAAAAAAAAATCTATGAAATTAAGTTTTTCTTATTTCTTCTGAAGCAGTTTTTACCCTAATGTTCAAATTCTTTTGAGTTTAAGCGTAGGAAGCTTGGTACTATATTATTCTTTTTTGGAGAGGTGGAGTAGGCCAAGATCAGTCTTTATACTTTCTAAATATATTTACCATATCTATTTAATAGCTTTAAAAAAATGTATTACTGTGAAGCATGGTGGTAACAGTAGTTGGATGTAACTTCTTATGTGAAATGAATAATTAAATCCTTCCTCTGTAATGTCCTAATTGTCTACAGAGTCCTTCAGTATCTCCTAATACGAGTTTCACTTCTGATGGCTCCCCGTCTCCGATAGGAGGAATTAAGCGAAAAGCAGAAGACAGTGACAGTGAACCTGAACCAGAGGATAACGTCAGGTGAAGCTATTTTTTGGTAGCACTTTGTTAGCAAATTGCTGAAATAGATGCCGTCTAATTAATGCTATTTAGCTTAGAGCAGCAGTGCCTTCAGATGCTTGCCTGTGATCTTTTTATCCACCAGTAATTAATGTGGAGGGTTAGGGTAGTCAGTAAATTCCAGTGAGATGTGTAAGCTATAGCTGTTAAACCTAAGTATCTAGATTAGAATGCATGCTGGTTTTTGTCCTCCAAGCCGCTTTTCCCTCTGAGACCAGGCACTAGATCGGCTAGACATGAGGTGTTCAGCTCTATGTGATCTGAATGTTACTGTTATGAGATTAAATTTTCAAGCTGCTTAACCCAGAAAGTTCAGTTACATTTGGTTACTTGATATAGTTTGTTTTAATCATCTCAATTGAAAAGTTTCTTCTTTAAAATGAAATATGCAAAAGGCTTTCGGTTAAGAGATAAATGTATTTTTAAAAACCACGAACTTGCATATGCACAACTATATTTCATGACAGAGAAGATTCTCATTAGCTATATACTTAAAATTTATATAGGAAAATTTATATAGGAAAATTGGATTCTTTAATTTATACAGAAGTTTGAGATCATTATATAATAAGATTTAACAGCTTCTTGTGTGATTAAATCTGGATTTGAACCCTGGGCTCAAGTGCAAAGGGCCAACAACCTCAATAATTGTAACTCATTTAGAATTTTGCAAAATGATTTATTTCAAAGTTAAACATTAGTGGTTCACAGCTCATGCTTCTTTTATAGGACGTGGATGATGTGTTTGTATTTATGATTAGAAACTTCAGAAGTGTGATGTCTGGTTCTGTATTTTCCCAACATCTTTTGATGACAGATTCAGAGATCTGTGGTGACTTGTGATTGAGCATCTACCTGATCTGAGTTTTTATCCTCTGCTTCTGCAACTCTTGGAGTATATTTTTTGTTTTACCATGTAGCCATCATGATCAATATCAGCTTAATAGTTAACTTGATTTTTTTAGTACTTTATTGTTTAATTTTGGTGCTGAAGATAATCAAAGTAGAATTGCTTCTATCAAGAAATGCTTGGAGTTCTTAGCATTTATTTCATTAGTAGTTTCTGTAAAATAGTGATATTCAACATTATGGATAGAAGATATTTCTCCTAATTGATGTTCTGTAAATCTTTTGCATGGGGGCAAAGTTAAAATTGATATGGTGTAAGGGCCGGCACGGTGGCACAGCAGTTAAGTGTGCGCACTCCGCTTCGGCGGCCTGGGGTTCGCAGGTTCAACCGCTTGTCAACCCATGCTGTGGCGGCATCCCCTATAAAGTAAAGGAAGATGGGCATGGATGTTAGCCTAGGGCCAATCTTCCACAGCAGAAAGGGGGAGGATTGGCATTGGATGTTAGCTCAGGGCTGATCGTCCTCAAAAAAAAAAGTAAATAAAAAAATTGATATGGTGTATTCTGAAACATGACTGCAATTAATTAGTAAGATCTGGCACATGGTAGAAAAGAGCCCTTAATGGAGAATCATCCTGATGTTCTTGATCATTCTTGATTTTTTTTTAGTATTCTTTGGCATCTTTAAATCTTTCAGAGATTGAGAAATGAGTACTTAAAAAAATAAAAAATACTTTGAGTGAAAATGTGGTTTTTCACATTGTATTTTCAGTGATTAATGAAAATTTAGTGAATTGATGACCTCCTTCTAAGTTTTACCAGAACGTGTGTGTGTGTGTGTGTCCGTGTCCTTCACTTATGCCAACAACGCTTTGCTGAATGAGGGAGAAGGCCCAAGGATAGGGAGAGTAGGTATATACATAATTTCTGCCTGGCTTCTAGATTATTCTTTTTTAAAAAAGTAATTTAGTTGACTTTCTTTGTGTAATTTAGATATACTTTAACAAACTGAGGAACTTGAACTATATAAAATATCGTCAGTATTTGCCTCTTAAAACGTAGTTGTAGAATTGTTCTACAATCAAAAAAACATGTAAAACAGTATGAAAATCTGAGCAAACAAGTGTTGTGTATCTACTTTAATAAATGATTTTTCTCTTTTTTTTTTACTGTAGTTTTGTAATGATCTTTCTAGAATCAGTGTTTGAGTTTTTAACGTTTAACTATCTTTAAGTTGATAATAAATCCCGTGAAAGTGGACTTTTTAGAAATAATTAAATGAAGCTATGTTAATATTACTGTTTAACTCATTTACATTTTACCTGGATATTAAGTATAAATTGATTGGGATGATAAATTGGTAGCTAGTTACTGAAAGTGTATTAATTCAACATGAACTGGCGTTGCCTGATTTTTAGGCTTTGGGAAGCTGGTTGGAAGCAGCGGTACTACAAGAACAAATTTGATGTTGATGCAGCTGATGACAAATTCCGTCGTAAAGTTGTACAGTCTTACGTTGAAGGGCTCTGCTGGGTTCTGCGATATTATTACCAGGTACAAAATGAATATTTTCCTCTAAATCTCTAGTTAATCACTTTAAGAAAATAGTTATTTCTATAATAGTGTGTTGTTGAGCTATATTCTGAAATTGAACCCAGACTCATATTTTCAAGCTTCCTATAAAGAAATTCATTACTTTAAATAAGATTTGTTTGTAAAGCCTTTGAAGCTCCTTAGGTGTTAATATATAAACGAAGCTAATTTTTGTTATGCTAAAGAATTTCAGCATTAAATACTGTGGTTGAGAGTACTTGGTCTTTAAAATTATTAAAGTTTATTGTTTTGTTTAATTGGAATAAAAAATAACAGAGTAACTAATACGCAGTTGCTAAATGACTGAACAAAGGACAAAAGCCTGGAAAATAACTGGTAAGAATTTGAAAGGAATTTGAAGGATACCATTTCCTCCATATAGTGTAGTGATGTTACATGAAGTGCGTTCTCATTGGAGTAATCTGTATCTGACTTAAAGCTTTTGATAAATGAGATGTCAGATTGGTGAGAGATTAGGCGGACATATAGGGGATTGTAGCACTGATAATACCTGGTTTCGTGCTTGGGGAGTGAAGCAAATTTGATGTGACTTGGGAATAGGTGAAGTTTGTTGGAAAGTAGAAAGTAATTTAATACACTAAGTATCAATTGTAAAATATTCTCATTTCGTGTTTTACTCCGACCCTCAACATTTTTCTCCCCAAAGCTCCCAGTACCTAGTTGTATATCCTAGTTGTAAATCCTTCTGGTTCTTGTATGTGGGACACCGCCTCAGCATGGCTTGATGAGCGATGAGTAGGTCCGAGCCCAGGATTCAAACCGGCGAACCCTGGGCCGCTGAAGTGGAACGTGTGAACTTGACTGCTGTGCCACTGGGCTGACTCTGACCCTCAGGATTTTAATTCACTAGGCGCAGAGTCAAAACTCATTTCAGGAAGGCTTCTCTTTTCTTTGAGTATAACTTACTGTTTTTTCTTTTTGATTGGTTTACTTAAATATTTTTAAAGTAAAGAGAAAGTTGTCACATGAAAATATAATAGGGAATTATAAAATGAAACTTTGGGCTCTTTTACTCTCAGTCACTCTTCTAGTGATGTCCCTTACCCACCTGTACACTCAGTGAGTGTCAGCTGCAGTTGTTCTTCATTTTATGTGATGATAGCAGCTCTCGAGTTGGAAAGAAATGTCACCAAACACATTTTAAGGATAAAAATCTTCACCAAATTGTGTTTGTTAATATAAAGTTTGGTATTAACTACTGATTATTAAAGATGCTTTGCAGTATTTTTTAAATCAAGGAGCCGTTGATACGAAGTAAAAGTTTAGATTCAATCAAAAGTTTAGATTCAATGAGTCTTTTAGGACTCATGGAAAAAACTTAATATATGGAATGTATACCAGAAGTCATATGTTTTGTCAGTAGAATATTATAGGTTGATAGTTTAATTTTTTTGTCTTTACCGTGTCCATCATTAACATAGATTTGTTTTTGTTGTTGTTGTTTGTTTGTTTTTACTGATTTTAGGGCTGTGCTTCCTGGAAGTGGTATTATCCATTTCATTATGCACCATTTGCTTCAGACTTGGAAGGTATTGCAGACATGCCTTCTGATTTTGAGAAGGGTACTAAACCGGTAAGCTTGAGTATTTAGAGCCATAACATTTGTAGAATTTTGGCTTAGATAAAAATTGTGTCTTATCTTAAAATTTTTTTCTTTCTTGCAGTTTAAACCACTGGAACAACTTATGGGAGTTTTTCCAGCTGCAAGTGGTAACTTCCTACCTCCATCATGGCGGAAGCTCACGCGTGATCCTGTGAGTGTCTTAGTTTTTGAGTGTGTTGATAACTGGATTTTTGTCGTACATTTTGCTAGCACTAGTCACAATTGCTTTTGCATCTTATAGTTACAATAGTGAAGTCCAGAAACAAAGTAAAAGTATTTGGATTCTTCTGTATATTTTTTACTACTTTTTTTTTTCCTGCTTTCCTTGGCCATCAGTACCCTACCCAGTAAATAAAATTGATATGTGTTTGGGAGAAATTCTTATAACAGTCATTTTGTTCTCAGCATTCCTGTAAGTCATTATTTTTATTGGTTCCAGCCATGTGTGGTGGGTACCAGAGCATGAAGGCTGGTTTACCTGCAGTCACCGCTGCGTGTGTTTTGTGTCCTAGCTAGAAAGAGTGACACCCAGCTGAGAAGTAGGAATTATTAGAGTTAATAAACTCTTCACTGTCTTGGGCCCACAGTCGTCAGTTCTAAAATTCTTTTATAATAAGGCCTTTTTATTTCCATCTTTTAAAATAAAATTGTTAATTTTGTTTTTACTAGGCCCGGGATTAGTGACCTGATATCTTAATAACATTTTTTAAAAGGAATGAAACTTCATTTTCTTATCAGGCCTGATAACTTGAATGAAAGTTGTATCAAATTCTTTGTAACAGAAATATATGACTTTTGTTTTGAATCTTTGCTTTTCTCCCTGATACAGGATTCTAGCATAATTGACTTCTACCCTGAAGATTTTGCTATTGATTTAAATGGGAAGAAATATGCCTGGCAAGGTAAAATTTAGACATTATTCCTTTTTTTTTTTTTTCCTAAGGTGAAATTTTATTTATTTATTTATTTATTTATTTATTTATTTATTTTATTGATGTTTTAATTCTTTCTAACATTGTGAAATTTTGGGTTGTACATTTTTGTTTGTCCATCACCATATATATGACTCCCTTCACCCCTTGTGCCCACCCCCCACCCCCCACCTCCCACCCCCACTGCCCCTGGTAACCACAGTCCAGTTTTCTCTGTCCATGTGTTGGTTTATATTCCACATATGAGTGAGATCATATAGTATTTGTCTTTCTCTTTCTGGCTTATTTCACTTAACATAATATGCTGCAGGCCCATCCATGTTGTTGCAAATGGGACTATTTTGTCTTTTTTTATGGCTGAGTAGTATTCCATTGTATATATATACCACATTTTCTTAATCCAATCGTCAGTCGAGGGACACTTAAGTTGCTTCCACTTCTTGGCTATGGTGAATAATGCTGCAATGAACATAGGGGTGCATAAGCCTCTTTGGATTGTTGATTTCAGATGCGTTGGATAGATTCCCAGTAGTGGGATGGCTGGATCATAGGGCATCTCTATTTTTAATTCTTTGAGGAATCTCCATACCGTTTTCCAAAGAGGCTGCACCAATTTGCATTCCCACCAGCTGTGTATGAGGGTTCCTGTTTCTCCACATCCTCTCCAACATTTGTTGATTTTTGTCTTGGTGATTATAGCCATTCTAACAGGCGTGAGGTGATATCTTAGTGTTGTTTTGATTTGCATTTCCCTGATGATTAGTGATGTTGAGCATCTTTTCATGTGCCTATTGGCCATCTGTATATCTTCCTTGGAGAAGTGTCTCTTCATTTCCTCTGCCCATTTTTTGATCGGGCTGTTTTTTTGTTGTTCAATTGTGTGAGTTCTTTATATATTATGGAGATCAACCCCTTGTCAGATGTATGTTTTGCAAATATTCTCTCCCAGCTGGTTGGTTGTCTGTTCATCTTGATTCTGGTTTCATTTGTCTTATAAAAGCTCTTTAATCTGATAAAGTCCCACTTGTTTATTTTTTCTTTAGTTTCCCTAGTCTGGGTAGGCATGTCATCCGAAAAGATTCCTTTAAAACCAATGTCAAATAGTGTGTTGCCTATATTTTCTTCTATGAGTTTTATAGTTTCAGGTCTCACCTTCAGGTCTTTGATCCACTTTGAGTTAATTTTTGTGAATGGCGATAGCACGTGGTCCACTTTCATTCTTTTGCATGTGGTTGTCCAGTTTTCCCAACACCATTTATTGAAGAGACTTTCCTTTCTCCATTGCATGTCCTTAGCACCTTTGTCGAAAATTAGCTGTCCGTATACGTGTGGTTTTATTTCTGGGCTTTCAATTCTGTTCCATTGATCTGTGTGTCTGTTTTTGTACCAGTACCATGCTGTTTTGATTACTATTGCTTTGTAGTATGTTTTGAAGTCAGGAATTGTGATGCCTCCTGCTTTGTTCTTTTTCTTTAGGATTTCTTTAGCTATTCGGGGTCTTTTGTTGCCCCATATAAATTTTAGTATTCTTTTTTCTATTTCTGTGAAGAATGTCATTGGGATTCTGATTGGGATTGCATTGAATCTGTAGATTACTTTAGGTAATATAGACATTTTAACTATGTTTATTCTTCCAATCCACATGCATGGGATATCTTTCCATTTCTTTATGTCATCATGGATTTCTTTCAATAATGTCTTGTAGTTCTCATTGTATAGGTCCTTCACCTCCTTGGTAAGATTTATTCCTAGGTATTTTATTCTTTTTGATGCAATTGTAAATGGTATTATCTTTTTGAGCTCTCTTTCTGTTAGTTCATTATTAGCATATAGAAATGCAACTGATTTTTGTAGATTGATTTTGTACCCTGCAACTTTGCTGTAGTTGTTGATTGTTTCTAATAGTTTTCCAACAGATTCTTTAGGGTTTTCTATATATACAATCATGTCATCTGCAAATAGTGAGAGTTTCACTTCTTCGTTGCCTATTTGGATTCCTTTTATTCCTTTTTCTTGCCTAATTGCTCTGGCCAAAACCTCCAGTACTATGTTGAACAGGAGTGGTGAGAGTGGGCAGCCCTGCCTCGTTCCTGTTCCCAGAGGGAAGGCTTTCAGTCTTTCCCCGTTGAGTATGATGTTGGCTGTGGGTTTGTCATATATGGCCTTTATTATGTTGAGGTACTTTCCTTCTATTCCCATTTTATTGAGAGTTTTTATCATAAATGGATGTTGTATCTTGTCAAATGCCTTCTCTGCGTCTATTGAGATGATCATGTGGTTTTTATTCTTTGTTTTGTTGATGTGATGTATCACGTTGATTGATTTGCGGATGTTGAACCATCCCTGCGTCCCTGGTATAAATCCCACTTGATCATGGTGTATGATCTTTTTAATGTATTGTTGTATTTGGTTTGCCAATATTTTGTTGAGGATTTTTGCATCAATGTTCATTAGCGATATTGGCCTGTAATTTTCTTTCTTTGTATTGTCTTTGTCTGGTTTTGGTATCAGGGTGATGTTGGCCTCGTAGAATGATTTAGGAAGCGTTCCATCTTCCTCTTTTTTTGGAATAGTTTGAGAAGGATGGGTATTAAATCTTCTTTGAATGTTTGGTAAAATTCACTGGAGAAGCCATCTGGTCCTGGACTTTTATTTTTTGGGAGGTTTTTGATTACTATTTCAATCTCTTTACTTGTTATTGGTCTATTCAGATGCTCCATTTCTTCTTGGTTCAATTTTGGGAGATTGTATAAGGCTAAGAATTTATCCATTTCTTCTAGATTGTCCAATTTGTTGGCATATAATTTCTCATAGTATTCTCTTATAATCCTCTGTATTTCCATGGTATCCGTTGTAATTTCTCCTCTTTCATTTCTAATTTTATTTACTTGAGCCTTTTCTCTTTTTTTCTTAGTAAGCCTGGCTAAGGGTTTGTCGATTTTGTTTATCTTCTCGAAGAACCAACTCTTTGTTTCATTAATCCTTTCTACTGTTTTTTTGGTCTCAATTTCATTCATTTCTGCTCTGATTTTTATTATTTCTCTCCTTCTGCTGGCTTTGGGCTTTGTTTGTTCTTCTTTTTCTAGTTCTGTTAGGTGTAATTTAAGGTTGCCTATTTGGGCTTTTTCTTGTTTGTTCAGGTGGGCTTGTATCGCTATGAGTTTCCCTCTCAGGACCGCTTTTGCTGCGTCCCATATGGTTTGATATGGCATGTTATCATTTTCGTTTGTTTCCAGATAGTTTTTGATTTCTCCTTTAATTTCATCAATGATCCATTGGTTGTTCAGTAGCATGTTGTTTAATCTCCACATTTTTGTCACTGTCCCAGTTTTTTTTTCATGGTTCATTTCCAGTTTCATAGCCTTATGGTCTGAAAAGATGCTTGTTATGATTTCAATCTTCTTAAATTTATTGAGGCTTGCTTTGTTTCCCAACATATGGTCTATCCTAGAGAATGTTCCATGCGCGCTTGAGAAGAATGTGTAGTCAGCTGTTTTTGGATGGAGTGCTCTGTATATGTCTACTAGGTCCATCTCTCCAGTTTGTCATTTAAGTCTACTATTTCTTTATTGACTTTTTGTCTGGATGATCTATCCATTGCTGTAAGTGGTGTGTTAAGATCCCCTACTATTATTGTGTTGTTGTTGATGTCTCCTTTTAGGTTTGTTAATAGTTGCTTTATGTACATTGGTGCTCCTATGTTGGGTGCATATATATTTATAAGTGATATGTCTTCTTGATGGAGTGTCCCTTTTATCATTATATATTTCCCTTCTTTGTCTTTCTTAACCTGTTTTATCTTGAAGTCTACTTTGTCTGATATGAGTATGGCAACACCTGCTTTCTTTTATTTGCCATTAGCTTGTAGTATTGTCTTCCATCCTTTCACTCTGAGCCTGTGCTTGTCTTTAGTGCTAAGATGTGTTTCCTGAAGGCAGCATATTGTTGGGTCTTGCTTTTTAATCCATCCTGCCACTCTGTATCTTTTGATTGGAGAGTTCAATCCATTTACATTTAGGGTAATTATTGATATATGAGGGCTTAATGTTGCTGTTTTGTCACTTATTTTCTGGTTCTTTTGCATTTCCTTTGTTTCTTGTCCCATTTGTTTTGGACTGCCAATTCGGTTTGGTTGTTCTGTCTTATGACTCTTCTCATGAAGGTTTTTGAGGTAGTCTAAACATGGTTGTTAAGAACAAGTAAATTAAATAGATCTAAGTAGGATAAAAAGTTTTATGTGAACTTTTAAAATAGCTTCCCCAAATCTTTTTGGTAACCTGAAACTTTACAGTTTTGCTAAGTTACGTTAAATGATGAGTTAAGTTAAATTCATTGAATATTTAGATCATTTCTAAATAAGGTAAAATACTGAAATATTAATTACTGAACATAGGTTTATCCACATTTTGCTTTACAAAGGAATTCAAGATATTTGGGCCTATTAGTAGACATGTGTTGTGCCACACTGAGAAATTTACTACAAGAAAGCACGTTTCCAAAAATTATCAACAGTATTTATAAATTTACCAAGCCACAGAATGCTATTATAAAAGACAGTTCATAATTGTTTACTTCTTTATTTTCACTAAAAAACTAAGGTTTTTTAGTGTTAAAAAATTCTAACATATGTGATTTAAACTACTAGAAGTAATAAGGGAAACATGTCTGTAAGCTGGGAAAGTAGGGTATCTGTTTTTGATAGGAGAAGTTATGAATGGAGATGCATTTTCTGAGGGAAAAGAAAGTAATTTTGTCCTAAAGTGAGGCTGGTTATCTCAGGATGGGAAGGAAGAGAATAAGGACTAATTAAATAGAAAATTGGGAAGAGAGAAAGGGAGAGAGAGAATCTTGCATTGTGTAAAGTTGGCTAAAATCAAATGAATTTATTATAAGAGACATAAAATTAAGTTTTAAAATCAGCAATGTACTTATGTAAAACTAGAACATAATTTTCTTTCATCTGATAAAAGGACAAGGTTTTCTTAGACTTTTAGTCTGCTCCTGATTAGAGATTTCGAAAGGTTTTTCTTTACCTCTTAAGTAATCTGCTTAGAAAACAAACAATTTGTGACCTGTCAAAATAATTTCCTGTGCTATCTTTATCAGGTCTTTGATTACTATTGAATCTTCTTTATTAAAAGAGTTAAGGTTTTTGACAATTGGGTAACATTCTATACTTGCATGTGAAGTCTTTAGTTGTCACTATGGTTAAATAGATAACTAGGTATTGTTACACAGTGTCCTATGATCCTATTTGACCAAGTGTTCAAAAACCGTTCTTATTTTTTTGACAAACTTCCCAAAAATCAATTCTAAATGAAGTCTTTTTGACCTCAAATTAACTTTGGGATTTTCCAGAGGGTTCCAGGAACATCTCAAAAGATTTGTTTTCTGTCCTTGCAAAAAGGGAGATGTTAAACTAATTAGGCTTATTTGATATGTTAAATCATATGGGAAGCATTGTCAAATAAGAATTAGTACAAAGCCTCCTTTATGGAGTATTCGTATAGGTACAGGTGTGTTATAAGTGTTCCAGAAATTATATGAAATTCCTAATGTCTAGTACATCCTGGTATAATGTTATCAGTCATAATTCCAGTTATTATCTTAAAATGTTGCATGTTACAGAAATAACCAAATTTCCTTGTCAATTCCATTATAATGAACTCCCATCAGATCTTTAACAAAGAGCATCTTTAAGACTTTTCACAGACAGTTATTGTTTTACTCTGATGTTTTGCAAAAGTGTTCCCACAAAAGTACTTCATCTTCAAGGAGATTCATGGAAAGGGCTTTTGACAAGTTCAAGTTTTTAATAACTTTAAAATCATAAAACTGAACTGGATAAGAATTTCCAGAAATAATGGAAAACTGGATTCTCACAGAACAAAAATTAATCACACGGAACTGACTAAACTGAGGAGGATGATTAAAATTTTAATAACTTTTTCTTTGAAATATTACCAGTTCCTTGATATTTTATTTTTCCAGATTTAAGGAAACATTTTCTCCTAAGGTGTCTATGAATACCAGCAATTTGGTAAAGTACACCCTTTTAAATAAAGATGAATCATTTACTTTTTCTCCCTACTTGATCTCTCCACAATTCAGAAACTCATGAGTATTCTTTTTAGGGCAATATAGTTATTTGCATAAGTTCAGTAAGAATCTGTTATCCTTGTAACAGAACACAATTGAACACATTGGTTATATTACTAAGGCTTTGACTAGAATGCCATATTTCGGGGAGATGTACATAGATTTGGAGATGCCCAGAAACCTTTAAGAAACTAAAGTTGGCTTTATGGAGCCAATAAAGCCCCTTGGAGAAATCAGCCTGATATCTTGCTTACAAAGTTCCAGCAAACAGTCTTAAAAAGAGCTTATACGGTCAATCACTATTCTTCCTGCACTTATGAAAATAATCCGGATGAGTTTAATACAAAGCAATTAGTTTTACTGTGATTATCTTTGATAAAAGGGGAGTAAAAATAGAGAGAAAAATTATGCTTGCATATTTGTCTACATAAGATTCTAATCCTATTATCTCTTTGAGGTTTTGCTATATATCTGTAAACTGGACTGGATCCTGAATTCTTCCAGTTTCCTAAAATATCTGGCTATGAATCTCCAAACTAGCACTTCTAATTTTCTCTTACCCTTCTGAGTTGGAATCACTCAGAACAAAGACTGCCCTTGGATCTCCTTGGAAGGGACTGTACCAGCTCCTCCTCACCACCCAGCTGGCAGTCAAACTCCAGGGACTTGAGGCTTGGGTACACTTCTCACAGATGAAAAAGCCTCCACCTGACACCTGGTCCTGTACAGATGCTGAAGACGTCCTAAGCAAAGTGACGAGGAAGAGAAGTAGCCAACACCAGGGAAGACTTGCTTCCTCCCAAGAGGCCAGATCAAGATTTCATACTTTAACTAAACGTGAAACCCTGTCCTCTTCTCTTCCTTTCTTTATTCTGACATGGGCCTAGAAAGATAATGCCATCATCTGTATCTCCTAGGCCATTGCTAAGGGGGGTCACTTTTCAGACTGCTTCATTTGTCATCAAAAAACACATCTGTCCATAATGCTAGAGACCCCCTGGTCCGTTTCCCTGTCTCTGGTTAACAACCCCAAACTTAGGGAACTTTGCATCCAGGATCTATGCAAAGAAAGGGACACAGGCAAGAATCACCAGAATAAAACCATCTGTATGGTCTACAGACACTTAAATTTCACCGGCCTCCAAGGCTGTCACCTTTCCAGTCCTGAGCCACAGATTCAAACGGGAATTACTAGGAGGCATTCATGATTCAGGATTCTCTTCCTTTGGCAGAACCCTACTTTCTTGGTTAGAGGTAAATATAAATGAAGCTTTGATTGGAAACCTCCTCTTAACTCTTGGAAAGATTGTAGAATCTGCTGCTAAAGCAACAACCTGCCCAGTAAAAATCCTTAGACTCTCTGGCCAAAGTGTTCTTGATAATAGGAAAGCCCTTGATTATCTTTTAACTGAGCAGGCAGGTGTCTGCGCTGTGGCGAACACCACCTGCTGCTCCTGGATTAACGCTTCTGGGGAAGTTGAAACTCAGTTACATAAGATCACTGAGCAAGACATTTGGCTTAAAAAGGTGACTCCTTCAATTGGGTCTGTCTTTGACTTGTTTGATTTTGATTGGTTTGAGTCTTGTGGACCCTGGCTTTGAGATGCACCCCAGACATTGGGAATTATCCTGCTCCTGATAATCATAACAATCTTCCTGGTGTGTTGTGTTCTCTCACAAGCTTTAAATGCATGTTGCCAGCTGCTGACCACCAAGCAAATGATCTCGCTAAGGGTGGAACATCAGAAAAGGAACAAAGAGACTGTCTGACTTAGAGATTGTGAACCTGAAGATGTGACCTGTGAATGTCACAGTGATTAAACAAAAAATGTCATGACCTATGGATACCACGCAAAGGATCCCCAAAAGCTGCGAGCAGTAGCTGAGAGTGGTGCTAATGCCTTAAATTTTCATCACATCTCTCAGTTAACATGAGAGTCTGATCAAAAAGGGGTAATGGTTAAAAAAGAGACAGTAGGCCCAAGATGGAGTCACTTGAGCTAAGCCCACGTCACCAAAATGTGACTTAATACCTCATCTAATTGCAGTTTCAACCTCCCCCAGGAAAGTAATCTTAACTGATCAGTCTGGAATTTCTCAATCAGCGCTGTGAGATAATCCTCCTAATAGACCCCTTTTGTCCTTCAAAAGAAGGTGAACTTGCTCGAAAGAATCTTTTTTTTCTGTTCACGACTTCCTTGTCTCACTCCCTCTCTGCCTTCAAAAACCTTTCCTTTTGTAAAGCTCTTTGGAGCTCCTTTCTGTTTGCTAGATGGGATTCTGCCTGATGCATGAATCATCAAATAAAGCCAATTTGATCTTTAAATTTACTTCGTTGAATTTTGTTTTTTAACATCTTTGACCACCACCTCCCATCTTCCCCTCCCCCCAGCCCCTGGCAGCCACCATTCTACTCTCTGCTTCTATGAGTTTCTTCTTCTATGAGTTACTACTGTAACTTCCACATACAAGTGAGATCATACAGTATTTGCCTTTCTGTGTCTGGCTTTTTTCAAGTGTCTAGCAATGCTGATTTGAGGGACTTCTGGCCATGACCCACTGTGAAAAATACATTTTACATCAGCGAGATAGAGGGAAGTGAGCCAAGTTTCAGAAATCAATATTCACCACATGCAGCATCTGATACTTTATAATTGTAGTCCTTTTCATTTCTTTTAAAATGCTGGTTGTTACCTACTACGTTGGTTTCATGGCCCCGCCCCCCACCAGTTGGTCATAAGCCGCTGGTTGAAAAATACTGACCTGTAGATACTTTGACTGTGAATAAAACACACAATTCTTTCACTGTGAGCCTGGCATTTAACTGCCCTGATGTGTTTATTTTGGAGATGAGGTGTGTGGCTTGTAAAAAAGGTTGTTAATTCGCTACGCAACTTCAGTAAACTCACTCATCTTTTTAGATTTTGTTTTATTCATTTTTAATGACAAATTGCTTATACATCACATTGGCTTCAGACTCTGTTTCTTAAAACTTTATTTTAATTCACCTTAAGCCCCTTAATACACAATTCACCATCTCTTTTGAGCATGCTAAAGCATTTCAGTGAGTTCCATACTACCACTTAAAACACACATTCCTTGCCCAAGCAGAGGTGCGAAAATGAAGGTAAGATAGATCCCCCTATAACAACTTTCAATAAATAAAGCAACAGGACATGTAACGAGGTCTCCTTGAAAATTTTTCCAAAGGCAGAACATTTTTCTAGACCCAAGATCGCAAGTGAAACATTATCTATTTTCTGTGGCAAGACGCTAAACCACTTCTTACTTACCCACAAGATGAAAAGTTCTGGCTTCTCGTCCAGTCTGGAAGCTTCTCAGAGCTAACAAAAGAGGAAATATGTCGCTTCTCATCTTGAGGTCCAGTTCTTCAAGGAGTCTTGTGGGTGGCAGAGAGGGCTGGGAGTGTTGGGTGGGGAGTTTTCATAATGCAGGGTCTGTTAGTTCTCTTTTCATTCAAGTAATTTAAATAGTACATTACTAGGGTGGACCCTACTAAGGTGCCTCAGAAAATGAACTTGGAAATGGTGATGGTGTCCAACGGGGAAAACCCATAATGAAGAGTGGTGTCAACTTCCATCTACACCAAGAAAATGGGTCCAACTATGTGGAGGCTCCTTTAATATGGTGAACTTCTTAGTGAGAGAGTTGAAGGCCAGGATGTGGAAGAGAGTCACTGTATCCATGTATAACCCAGTCCCTCTCACGGTATCACTTCTCATTTTACCACCTTGGGAAAATGATGTACCATATTCCTGGTCTTTGAGATAAGGTCATCCAACATAATAACACTCATCTACATGGCTGGCAAAATTCCCATTTCCATGGTGTCGTGAAATTTTCTTCTCCTTTGTATTAGAAGAACGTTTTCCGATCCAGCACAAATATGGCAAATATCCCCTAGCTTGACAAGTCAAAATACACACTTAGTGATTTACTCCTTGTCTTGGTTTTATTACATTTATGAAATGTGGCCTTATTATCCCTAACATTAACATCTTCCTTTTTCATTTTCCCATTTATTTTTATAAGTAAATTAGAGCTAATGCAATAAAATATTCAACTAATCACCTAGATCTGGTTGTCTAGGTGGGCTGGCAGTCAGCTTCTCCATGTGAGACACAAAATATTTGCTTTATGTTATACTCAAAATGTTTCTTTTGAATGACAAATGAAAGAGGGTTTATGCCTATAATTGTCAGCTGGGCTAAAGTGAAAATGGTCTGAATATTAAATTGAAATGCTTAACTCCAAGAGAAGTCCCTGAAATTCTGAGCATTTCATGTGCTCACAGCCTAATTCTGCATGTGACAGATTATTTGCACAAACAGATGCAAGAATTCCCCCATTTTCGCATGTAGTCCTCCATGCTGACTTTAAATTTGGCCAAGTGGCTGGCTTTGGCCAATGAAACAGCAGCCAACAGGATGTGAGCAGAGATTTGAAAAGTGCTTGCACATTAGGGTTTGCCCTTTCTTCCTGCACTTGGAACAACAGGCCCCAGAGGAAGGGGCCTCTGTTGTCCATCATATGGCTGAGCTACTTCTTGAGGAACTCCCATGTCAATATCGTTAGCTCTTTCCTCTTAGATTGGTGTCCAAAGGGCACCCTGCTGTAACGTGACTGCGCCACTGCTGCCCTCAAGGAGTGCAATCCATTTCTCCTTAACTTGAATCCAGACTGGTTTTGGAGTTACACTGTACGTCTTCTGGTCCAGGCTTAAGAGGAGCTGCACCTTCTGTTTTCAGCCTCTTGAAAGCCAGTCTTTGCGTAAGGAAGTCTGGGCTTTGCTGCTGGAGAGACGGTGTGCCGTAGAGGATGAGAGGCTGTGTGAGAAGAACTGAGGTGCCCCCTGTAAACAGCCAGCACCAACTGCCAAACATGTGAGCAAGGGGATCTTAATGTTCCAGCCCCAGCCCAGCTCTCAACTGAAGGCAGCCACGTGAGTAACACTAAGGAAGAACATACAGAGGAAGAAATGCCCACCTCAGCCCAACGTACAGACAGAATCATGATATGTTGATGTTTTAAGCTAATAAGTTCTGAGATGGTTTGTTTTGCCACAATTAGAAAACTGATACAACTAGTCCAATTGTGTAGAGAAGGACTCTCTCATTTCTTACTAGAAGGTGAAAGACTGGCTGCCAGCATTCTGGAAGCAGAATGGAGGAAGAAGGATGGGAGGGGTCCTTATGCATTTAGTATTCATAGTCTCTTCCCCTTTGTTTTGGCTATCTGTTGTTGTGCTGCAAAACTTAGTGGCTTAAAATAACAATCATATATTTGCTCACAATGTTGCAGTTTGAGCTAGGCTTAGAAAGACAGCTTGTGTTTGTTCTATATGACATCAGCTGGGGAGGCCCACCCAGCTGGAGGATCCAGTTCCATGATGGCTCACTCACATGGCTGGCGATTGGATGCTGGGAGCCCAGCTGGGCTGTTGGGCAAAGGGCCTGACTCTGTTCCATGTCGACCTCTCCATGTGGCTACTTGGGCTTCCTCACAGCATGGCAAGAAGTTCTCAGAAGGAGATAGTGAAGGCTGACAGGGCTTCTCAGTGCCAGTGCTTGGAAGTCCCAGGATGTCACTATCTGCATCCTATAGGTTGAAGATAGGCCCAGTGCAGATTCAATGGAGTCAACATGAGTCGACCTCTTGATGGGAGCAGCAGCATGCCCGTATAGGGAGGAGTGCAATTGTTTGGGGTTATTTTCAGAGATGGTCTTCTATACCCCTGTTTTCAGCACAGCTTCCCTGCCCAAAATTGTGGCCAGTATGTCCCAGTCCAGATTCCCTCTATTTTATAGTCTCTACAGGATCAACCTCTAGTTTCCTGCCAGCATTAGGGAATGGAAGTTGCCTGGTTGCAAAGTGGGAAAAGATTTGGAAATGTAACTGCTTCTCAAACTTTTAATCAATCCTCTTGTTTTTTTTTTTTTGAAGATTAAGGTATAACATACACAAAGTGAACAATTTTAAATGTATAGATTATCCAAATTATATATATATATTCATCCATGTAACCACCACCAACATGAAAATATAGGTCATTTCCTACACCCCAGAAGACTGTGTATTGTCCTTTCCCAGCCACCCTCCTCTCAGTGGTAACCGCTATTCTGGGTTCGATCACTGTAAATATATTTTGCCTGTTTTTGAATCTTACATAAATAGAATCATGCAGTATGCATTTTTCTGTGTTTGGCTTTGTTTGCTGAATATTATGTCTGTAAAATTTTTTATGTTGTTTCATGGAGCAGTAGTTTTTGGGGTGTTTTGCTATATAGCATGCCACTGTATGGAGATAGTACAGTTTGTGTGTTCTACTCTTGCCAATTTTGGGTTATTATGAATATGAACAATCTTGTACATTTTTTGGGGGGGGCATATGCATTCATTTTACTTGGGTTTATACTTAGTAGAGGAATCGCTGGGTTATACATTAGGCGTATATTTGGCTTTAATAACTACGGCCAAACTATTTTCCAAAGTTGTCCCATTCTAGGTTGTACCATTTTACACTCCCCCCGGCAATGCGTGAGAGTTCCAGTTGCTGCACGTGCTTACTAACCTTGATCTCATCAGTCTCTCACTTGTAGCCTTTCTGGTGGGCTGTAGTGGTCCAGCCTCCTGATTTTTGCAGCATCTTCACTCTCGCTTCCAAAGAGGATGCTGCTGCTGCTGCTTCCTGAAATGTTTGAGAAATCCATGGTGCAGATTGGGCTGGTTTTGGTTTTTCTGGCTGCCGGCTAAGGGTCTAAGTTTCACGTATTTGTTCATTTGCTTTATGATTTGTGAAAATTGGTTGTTGTTTTCTCTTTCCCCATTCTCTCTGTCCTTATTGTGCTTAAAAAATTCCCTTTACTGGGGTTTTACTGGGGTTTCAGCAAAAGTAATGTGTGTTCAACCCTCCACCTTCATTTTGGCCGTGTCCTATGGTACTTAATACACGTTGGTTGAACGCCCTCAAATTACCCTTTGTACTTTTTCACCCATCGAAAGGACCACTATCTTATGGTGATGCTCTTACAGAACCACGAGAAAGAGAGCACGTTCGTTCAGTCGTGGCTAAGAGCACAGGTTCTAATCAGAAAGATTTGTCTCTACCGCTTTGTTAGAAATGTGAGCTAATGCTGAATACTTAATATCTCTAAATTTTGGCTCCTTTCATGTGTAAAATGAGAATGATAATGCTGGCTACCTCATGAGTTTGTAGAGAGGATTCTGTAGAGCACTTAATACAATGCCTGGTCCATAGTAAGTGCTCACTAATGGTTTGACTCCCCCAGGACATTTACATATTTCCTCCCCACAAGATTACTGATATCCACGTTTTCTCATTATAGAAACTTATATAACACACAAGAGCTTAGGCAAGAGAATGAAAATCATCCATACATCCATCACCGAGAGAGAATCACTGCTAACATTTTGAAACATTTTTCTTGTCATATGTGTACTACATTAAATTACTGCCCAAGTCTCTTTAGTGACTGGCTGGGTTCTCTCCATATCTTAGACCATAGTTGGAAAGGCACAAACTCAAACCACACTCACTGGTTTATCAGAGACCCTCTCCCTGCCAACATTAATACCCAGCCGCTCACTGCTAATGTGACAGCAGAAACCATTTCTCTGCAGGATTGGTCATTTCCATTCAGATAGTTCATTAGTCCCGCCCCATCCAGTCTCCTTGTAATTGACGCAGCCGTCACCAGGCTGGCCCACTCGCACTTGCCACGCGGCTTATTCCACTTCCCATTTAGGGATAAGACAGAGCAGGGGCAGCCTGGCTGCACAATGGTTAAGTTCACACTCTCTGCTTCAGCGGCCTGGGGTTCACGGGTTCAGATCCCAGGCGTGGACCGACACACTGCTCCTCAAGCCACACCGTGGCGGTATCCCACATACAAAATAGAGGAAGGTTGGCACAGATGTTAGCCCAGGGACTGTTTTCCTCAAGCAAAAAGAGTAAGATTGGCAGCAGATGTTAGCTCAGGGACAGTCTCCCTCACAAAAAAAAAAAAAAAAAGAAGAAGAATAAGACAAAACAAAATAACTCTAGGGCAGTGTGTGTGTATAAATGTCCTCATTCACTCTGTGCCTGGTCCTGGTACATCTTTCGTTGCAGTCGAGCACAGAAACAGCATACATATTACTTTCCACATGTCACACCCAGGGCTTTCTGTTGTCTCCTAGAACTCTGTTTTCCTCAATCCTTAACATTTTACACAGCTGGAACTGTATCATATAAACTATTTGGGGTCCTGCTTTTTCACTTATGAATATAAGTGACACATCATTACACAAACCCTTCTTAAATATCACTTTTAATGTTGCACAGTGTTCTAGCTCAGGCGTGGACTATAATTGACTTAATCATTCCCCTATTCTTGGCCACTTAGTTGTTTTGATGCTTTTGCTATGAATAATGCTGCAACGAATATCTTCATGCACAAATCTCTGAATTTCAGATTATACCCTTAGGATCAGAAATGAAATTGCTAGGTCAAAAAGAGTGTAAACATGAAAAAAAAAGTTTATCGTGGAAAATTTCAAACATGTAGAGAGGAGAGTTAATGAACCCCGTGTGTTTATCAACCAGATTTAACCTGGAATTGACATTTAAAAGAGGATGCCTGCTAAATCAAAATAATGAGTCTCTAGTGGTGGAATTTAGGGCAACAGCTGCTAGTTTAATATGTGTTGGAAAGGAGGCTCTTGTTTGTGGCAGAGGGACCTTCCTGTTAATGCCTCTCAGGTCACACAAAGCAGGTAACCACTTGTTCTACCAACAAGCCTGCCTCTTCCTCCTTGGGCCCCAAAACAGGTCTTCAATGAACAACTGTTGATTGACTGAATAACGTGAACACTCTGTGAACTTTACCTGCAAACAGACATCCAGCCAGGAATAAGAGATACTAAAAGGGATTACGCAAACACCAATGAAAATTAGTCTGTAGGCATAAAGTCAAATGGATAAGCATTTTATTAATATCTACCTTTTAAGATAATTACAGTGAGCTCGAGGCCACTCCAGGAAGCTGAGGGAACACAGAGGCATGTAAGGGTATGTCCATGCTTCCTTTCTACCTGGACAACACTCAAGTCTCATGTTTGGGATGGGGAACTCAAACAATAGGTCTCACCCAGACTAAAAAGTTAACCTAATACCATCATCCTGCCATTAATAAAACCATAAATGCTGCCTTGAAGACTCTTAGAAAGTTAGTGGGCTCCTTTTCTGATTTGGTTAAACCTGGTGAAAATATCCTAGTATACTGATAGGGTAGACTTCCAGAATTAATCACATCCTTGGGATCTGTTTACACATGTGTCTTTCCCACTAGACTATAAACTCCTAAGGCAGGAACTGATTCTTACTCAATTTTGAATTTTCCATATCTAATATTGTCTGGGACGTAACAGATATTTCATGTTTCTAAAGATTAAAATAAATTTCAAGTGCCCCACTGCTACCTCAATGTTCAATTAAAAATCAAGATCAAGTTAATGGGGTTTTCAAAAATATTTGAGACCAACAAGCTTTATACATTGTCTAAATGAAAATGAACTGAATACATAGTTTGTAAATCTTTATATTTTTGATGCATCTTTAAAAGGTGTTGGTAGCAATAAATAAATAAATAAATACCCCTTAAAAATAAACCTTTGCATCTCTGTCTTTTTAAAATATGAAATCATAAGAGACCTCCAAGTGACACACATTTCCATTCTGTGCAGGCTTCCCTGTGGTACTGGCTTGTTTATTTGTTGATTAGATTTTAAAGGGCATTGCTCCTTCTGAGAACATAAGGGATTTTGCAAAGAATCATCAAATCAAAAATACTCTTCAGATCATTTTCATCCTCTAAGAGGGACAAAATAAAGGAAAGTCATGAGGAAATCTAACTAGAAGATGAGATGGGAAGGGCAATGAATATGGGTGGTGCAATTTACTATTGCTGAATTACAAACAGCCAAATGTGCACTTCTGTCTCTGCTCTCAAAGAAATCACACAATAAGTTTTCTGGTTCTTAACTGAGATACTCCCTGGATATATTATTAACAGTAGTTTTATTACCAATAATTACAATAATAGACCTATTTTATTGAGCACATACTGTGTGCCAGGCACTGTGATAAGCACCTCATGGTAGTGTTTTGCTCAGTAATCTCAACAGTTTTATGAGGTGGTGTAATAGGTTCACCAGAGAAACAGAACTAATAGGAACCAATAGGATATATAAATATATAAAGAGATTTATTATGAGGAATTGGCTCACACGATTAAGGAGACTGAGAAGTCCCGCAATCTGCCTTCTGCAAACTGGAGACCCAAGAAAGCTGGTGGCATAGTTCCACTCTGAGTCTGAAGGTTAAGAACCAGGAAGGCCAACCGTGTAAGTTCTAGACTGAGGTCCAGAGAAGATAAGATGTGTCAGCTCAATCAGTGAGGCAGAAAAAAGGGGCGAATTCCTTCTTCCTCCAACTTTTGTTCTCTTTGGGCCTTCAACAGTTGAAATGATGCCCACCCACACTGGGGAGGGTGATCTACTTTACTGAGTCCACCGATTTAAATAATTTCATCCAGAAACACCCTCACAGAGACACCCAGAAATAATGTTTAATCTGGGCACCCCGTGGCAGTCAAGTTGACACATAAAACTAACCATCTCAGGTGGCTACTATTCTTATTGCCATTTTGATATAATTGAAGCGTAGAGGGGTTGAGTATCTGCTCATAATTCCACAGCAAGTAACAGGAGTGATATTTTATCCCAGACGTGTCTGACTTCAGAGAATTCACTTTCACCCAGCATAGGGTACAGCCTCTACGGAGGCGCCCCATCAAAGAACAATGGTGTTTGGAGATTGAGGTATCGTAGCTCCATTAAGAAACAGCTCTATTTCCCTGATTTCATGTAGCATCACACAACGCATTGAAGATATACCCTATCTCTAAGGACAAGTAAGGCCAAAACTTCTAGAATCTAGCTACAGTTGTAATAGATAGTGATATTCATGCATATATATTCATGAACAGCAGTATTCATGTCCTCTGTCTTGCCAATCTCATGCCAATGCCTCCCATTGACCAACCTGAAGGGAACCCAGGGATCAAGGGGGCCGTGTGATGCAATTCATAGATGCCAGGCTTCTGAGACACAGAACTAGACGGAGAAGGGAGGCACGTGGATCTGGGAAGGGGACCAAAGAGAATATTCAGCACACCCTGCTCACAGAATGAACCTCTGAACCCATGAGGTTTGCTGCTTGATGGTAGAGAGTAAATAAGACTTAAGAGAATAAAATCCTGGCCCCTTTCTCAGCCCCAGGAGTAGCTTCGGCTCAGAGGGAAGGGTGCTAGCTGATCCAGGACAACACTGGGGCCACGGGGAGAGCTATTGTCCCCTTTCATGGATCCACACTAGAGCATTTGAAGAAAAGGCTTACAAGCCATCGAACAGAATATGAGATCAACACTGTGCAGGATGAGGAAGTTGAGGCCCAACAGGATTAAGTGGCTAATACAATACAGCACAGTTGGTGGCAGAGCAGGGACTAGACCCCGTCTTCCTGACCCCTGGTGCAGGGTCTTTAACATATTACTAATACTCCATCTTTTTCTAAAGAGGGCTCAAGGCATATCTAGTCCCTGTAAGCCTTCACTTTCTTCTTCACCATCACCAGACACTTCTGGAAATCTCACACAAAGCCACACTTTTTCCTAAACTTTCCATCACATTTAATTTTAGCACGGTTTCAGCCACAAATGACACAAAAATGGCACCACGTGTCTTTTAATGAAATTAACAGTGGTGCTTTGTGATGACTTAAACGTGTCAGGGAAATTTTATCTAATCGTGTTCGATAGAAGGACCAGCTCTCTGGTTTGTGGATGCAATCACTGAGGGACACTGGTGGGCAAGGGGGTGGCGAGGGACTTGCCATCACCTGCTCAGCTCTCAGGGCAGCTCTGTGGTTGCCTTGTTGCAGGAAAGGGCAGCGTTCTGAGGGAAGTGTGTAGTCCTGAGATGACCTGTCACTGACAGCATGCAAAGATGACAGAAAATAGCCTTTGTCTATCTATGCTTTGACTGGTCGTTCGTAAGTAACAATTGTGAAAGATCTAGAGCAATAAAAATGTCCTTCCACCGGAGTTTAATTTAAGTGTTGTCTAGCCAACCTGTCCTTTAAGCTGAGACTCAAAAGAGATTGATTTACGGGCACCAGCAGCTGAGATGTCGGTCAGCAGGACCAGACGCTCTGACTTCACCACTTTTGTCACGTGAGATTCTGGGCTCAGAGCTGAGTCACACAGTATACATGAAGCTTCCTGGCTTCACGGTTTGCTGATCATTTCTCATCAACCATCATCACAAATGCCATCTCTCACACTGAAATGCCCACGCCACTCATCAGAATCCACAGGTGGCTGGGCCAATGACACTGGATAATAGATAGATCTTGATTTTTCAATTGAACATTGGGGCAGAATTGAGCACTTTAATTTCATTTTAATCTTAATAAACATTAAATACCCATTTGTCCCAGACAGTATGAGGTACTAGAAATTCAAAATCGAGTAAGAATCAGTTCCAGCCCACTAGGGATTCACAGTCTGGTGGGGGAGACTCGTGTAAACGGAGCCAGGCGATGTGATTGAGTCTATAGTGGAGGTAAGTCCAGGGTACGTGAATCTAGAAAGACTTCATAGAGGAGGTGATGCCTGTGTTGAGAAACCAGGAATGAAGAGTTCCCTGAGTGGATAAGGGGAGGAGAAATTCCAAGTGGGAGAACAGTATGTACAAACACGGCTCATGTGAGAGTGGTGTGTTGAGAAATCAGTAATAATTCAGCACGGGTGGACACAGGGTCTGCTTCAGCGTGGCAAGGGATGAGTGTAGTCAAGTCGGCAGAGGACCCATGGGGGACCTGGACCATGATAAGGAGTTTGGGCTTTGTCCTGAATGCAATGGGAGCCATTTAAGCACTTTGGGCAGAGAGTGGCTGGATTAAATGACTTTTAGAAGGAAGGTTCCTGGGGAATAGGAGGGCAGAACAGAGGCAATGAGGTGAGTTAGGAGGCTGTTAGAGTTGTCCAGGCAAAAAGTCTTGATGGAACGCAAGGGATAGTGGTATGGAGAACATTTAGAAGGTGGAATTTACAAGCCTGGAACTGGGTGGGAAAGGAGGAGATATCTCGGGTGATTCAGTTATCTGGCTCTGGTGACTGAAGGTGCAGTGCTGATTGTTGGGGATGATGGTGATTTGGCTTCGGACACCCCAGGTGGGCAGCACCCATGGGCTGCACCATAGAGAGAGAACCGTGTTTGTGATCCCCTTAGGAGACTCCCTGTCAGGCTCTAGTCCCATCCGCTGTCATGGGGAGGCAGGGATCTATGCCTTTGGTAGACTCAATCTAAAGACGACTTGATATTTTTCTTTGTGATACATAATATGATTGAGTAGATGATATATTGAGAGATGTGTTCCTGTTCTCATCATTTTCAAGGACTGGAGAGAGGTCCATTTTCTCCTGTAGGGTTGGCAGCGTTCTTCTGCTTCTGCCCTTTGCTTTCCCCGAAGTGGGAGTGGAAGCTATGCCTGGCCACCTAGAGCTCTGCCCTCTGCCAGGTCTGGGTCATCTCAGCCTCATTTTAGCCCCTAGTTGTTACAATGGGGCATTGTGAAACACATCCTGCCCCCAGAGGCCACTGAAGGGACAGGCTTAGCTTGTCTATTCACCCAATGTCCCCACAGACATATAAGCACCTATGAGACCCTAAGGGGATATGTCGACCACTTGCCCTGGCCCCCAGTGTTGTTGGAGTTGGCCTCTCGCGTCCACCTCAGCTATTTCTTCTCATCCCTGTAGTGGGTCTGCTGCTCTCCATCCTCCATGGAACGCCTCCATCTGCCCTTCCTTCCCGTTCATTAAAAAAACAATCATCTTTTTCCCTACTCTCTTTATCTCTTTTCGCTTCTTTCTCTTCTAATTATCTTGTACATCTTGGCTTTTGAACCAGTGTGTTTGGTCTTTCTAGCCATTCCTAACTAGGTCTTTGTGGTCATTAAGTCACATCCTGCTCTGTGTTGTCTGGTTCTTCGGCTGCTTTCTGCTGCTGCCTCCTCGCCCACAGCTCAATGGTCTTCTAGACATGAAGATAGCTAAATGCCACTTTCAGATAAGCCACACACAATGCCACATGGATCAAATTCAGATCAATAGCTCAGGGATGTATTATGTTGAACCAGACAGAATTGCCAATAGTCAATCATTTTGACCCTCAGTAATGACTTTCATTGACATCAACCTAATAGAATGGGTTCGTTTCCAATGATTAGCTCTACACCCAATCTGTACTGCACACTCACGAGGGGCCAATTATTTCATCACAGGAAACAAGACTCAGGAGAAAATGTTCTTTTCCTTTCTCCTAGTCATACATATTCTAGCTCACTGATTACTTTGTGTTATATCTCTGCTGGCATTGACACATCAAAATTGAATTCCAGATATACATTTTATCTTAGCTGCTCATTCCCACCCACTTATCTTGATATTATGGATGGAGAGTCAGTTCATAAATGTCATCCATAGCATTTGTACTGGGGGCTTACCTACCTCCTTGATACTTTTTCATTCATATAAAATTCTACCTATGCAACTCAACACTGACTATTCATTTAATTTAGAGTAGTCAATGTATAGCTGTTTAATTTGATGTTATTGGACACTGGTCTTTTAAGCAAGAATGCTTACTATCCTGTGGCTTTTGTTTCTGATGTAATAGAAAATGGATTCCTAGATTATACCTAGAAAACAATAAGAAGCATTATCATTTAGCAGGTTTAAATTTCCCTTCTCCCTCTCTTTTTTGGCTTTTATTAAGTTATGAGTTTATGAAGGTATCTTATTATATAATGTGGCTCAGCATTTTTCCCTAGAAATGTATATTATCTAATTATTTTACAGAAATATAAACTTTACCTGTGACTCCATTTTCCCCAGAGGAGAGAATAAATAAGAAATAAATCTGCCTTGTATTGCATTTATTTAACAAATATTTATGGAGACTTATGGGCCTGGCACTTCCTAATCGTAGGGAACTGTTCTGAGAGTTGGTATTTGGGCTTTGAAAGCAGCTATGCCCTTTTTACTTAATTCAGAGGCACTCAACTTGGGTTGAGCCCAGGCCCCTCCAAGCCACTCCCCCTCCCGGAAGGGATCCTAGCCCATCCTGACAGCCCAGGCAGGATTGAAGAGGATAATTGACAACCAAAATTGGTAACTTGTTTCTATCTCCATAAAACCTTAGGTTAATTTAGGGGCTGGCCCGGTGGCGTAGCAGTCAAGTTCACGCCCTCAGCTTCGGCGGCCCGGGGTTCACAGGTTCAGATCCCAGGCACGCACCAACTCACCGCTTGTCAAACCATATGGGCGGTGTCCCATATAAAGTAGAGGAAGATGGGCACGGATGTTAGCCCAGGGCTGATCTTCCTCAGCAAAAAAGAGGAGGATTGGCATTGGATGTTAGCTCAGGGCTGATCTTCCTCACACACACACACACACACAAAAACTTAGGTTAACTTGTTTCTCTTTTTGCTTGAAACTAAGAACAGTGTGAAAAATGTCGAACCAAGAATAATTTCTTTAAGTAGGTGAAATAAATGGGACCCTGAGAGCAATTCTAAGCATTAGACTGGTCTGCTCAAGTTTTTCTGAGTTAACTCAAAAAAGGAAATTTGCACTTAAGTGATTAAATGTTGGCTGATATGATATTTGTCTATTGAAATACCAATTTCTAGAGGGAAGGAGAAAGAAAAATGAAATGCAAATGTGCCAGGCATTTCTTAAGTGAGGTGGCCTGGAATTTTCCTTTTTGATTTGGTCCTTGTCTTGTTTGGGTATCAATGTATTAGCCTCATGGTGGGGGTGGGGGAGAAGTGTTTCCTCTTGTTTTTAAAAAAAATTTCTAGAACTGTTTGTATAAGAGTGGAGGGATAAGTTACTTGAGAGTTGATGGCACTTACCACGGCAACCATTTGGCTGGGTATTTTTTTTGTAGGAAGATTTTCTACTAATGATTATATTTCTAAGTTTTCAAATCTAACGTCATACAATTGTTCATAGTATTCTTGCTCTCTTAACTTTTAAAAACCTCTATCTGGGGCTAGTCCCAGTGGCCTAGTGGTTAAGTTTGGTGCGCTCTGCTTCGGCAGCCCGGGTTCAGTTCCTGGGCACAGACCCACACCACTTGTCTATCAGTGACCATGCTGTGACGGCAGCTCACATACAAAGTAGAGGAAGATTGACAACATATGCTAGTTCAGAGCAAGCCTTCCTCAACAACAACAAAAAAACTCTATCTGAAGTTACGTCCCATTTTCATTCTTAATACCATCGATTTGTCCTTTCTATTTTTTCTTCATATATCATGCCAGATATTTTGTCAAATTCATCAACCTTTTCCAAGAATTAATTTTGACATCATAAATCTTCTTGAACGTATTTTTGGTTTTCATGTTCATAAAATTCTGTTCTTTTTCTTTATCTGTTTCCTTCATTTTTTAAAAAGTTTTTCTGCTGTTATTTTTCCAATGTCTGAAGATGTGTACTTTTCTCACTAATTTTCAGGTAAAAATAAGCATTTAAAGCTAAAGCTATTGTGCCGGCCCCGTGGCTTAGTGGTTAAGTGCACGCGCTCTGCTACTGGCGGCCCGGGTTTGGATCCCGGGCACGCACCGACACACCGCTTCTCTGGCCATGCTGAGGCCGCGTCCCACATACAGCAACTAGAAGGATGTGCAACTATGACATACAACTATCTACTGGGGCTTTGGGGGAAAAAAAAAGGAGGACGATTGGCAATAGATGTTAGCTCAGAGTGTAGATGGGACATGACTGTTATATATGCATCCTAATTGAGTTCAATGGGACACATGCTCTGAAGGAACATAACAAGACTTGATCTAGACTGGGGTGAGGGAAGGCTTCACTGCAGACATGGTCTTGAAGGAGCTCTGAGGGATGAGTTGAGTTAAAGGCAAAACTGGCAGTCACGGCAACGGCAATATGAGCTCGGGCAAGGGCAAGTGTGGTGAGGACCTTGCAGAGAGGGACTGG
This sequence comes from Diceros bicornis minor, assembly GCF_020826845.1. Taxonomy (NCBI): domain Eukaryota; kingdom Metazoa; phylum Chordata; class Mammalia; order Perissodactyla; family Rhinocerotidae; genus Diceros; species Diceros bicornis. Next base: position 280,268 of record NW_026691044.1, read on the forward strand.
GTTCTGGAACACAGAGCAGCAGGGCGAGTGTTGACAGCCGAGACTGGAAGATTGGGGTCAGGGGTTTGGTCTTGATCCTAACGACAATGACGATGATAAGGACGATGCACTGTTCTGAGCACTTCACATATGCTAACTCATTTAATCCTCAAAGCTACCCTGTTCAGTGGATGTTATATCATCCTCCTTCTGCAGGTGGGGAAACAGATACAGAGCTGCTATATAATCGTGCCCCAGGTCACCCAGCTGGTGAGCCACACACCCACGTGGGCTGGATCCAGAGGTGAGGCCTTGCACCACCATGCTGGACTGTCTTTACAGGGTTTTAAGCCGAAGAATGACACAAAAACAGGTTTTGGGGGCTGGCCCGGTGGCTTAGTGGTTAAGTTCGCGCCTCCACTTCAGTGGCCCAGGGTTCATGGGGTCAGATCTCGGGTGTGGACCCACGCACTACTCATCAAGCCATGCCGTGGCAGCATTCCATATACAAAAAATAGAGGCAGATTACCACAAATGTTAGCTCAGCAACAATCTTCCTCAAGAAAAAAGAGGAAGATTGGCAGCAGATGTTAGCTCAGGGCCAGTCTTCCTCACCAAAAAAACAAAAAATGAAAAACAGGATTTTTTATTTTTTAAAAAAATTTCCTGGTTGCTGAGTGGAGAGCGGACTAAGGGAATACGGAGCAGGAAGTTAGGAGGCTTCTGAAGAAGTCAAGGCGAGAGATGATGAGGGCTTGTGCCAGGGTCGTGGCAGCAGAGGGGGAGAGTAGTGGGAGGGCTTGGCAGCTCCGGCAGGAAGGGAAATGGCCAGGATTGGTGAATTGCTGTGGAAAAGGAAGGCGAGGGAGTGGTCAAGGCTGGCTCCTGGCTGTCTGGCACAACTGTGAGCCCTTCCACCGGGCTCCAGAACACGAGGTGCTGAGCAGAGAGCATGAGCCGACCTGGGAGGGAAGGGATTCAGCAGAGTCTGGTAGACAGAGAGCTAGTGCGGAACATACGCGCCGTGAGGCAGGGCTGTGTCTGTTTTATTCACCATGGGTTTACTGTCTCAACAGGCATCCTACTGATTAGTATGTAGCAGGCGCTCCATAAATATTGGCTGAATTAATGGAAGAACAACAAAAAATCTGTGTCCTCAACCCACCAGCTAAGTAACGGTGAAGCACTTCGCCTCTGTAGATGAAACAATCCCTGCACTGCCGTCCAGTCTGAGGCCAGGCTTGTTCTGCGTTCTGAAAACAGCACACACAGCCTGTGACGTCCTGGAGTCGGCTGGTACTGCCTCATGACAGCTGATGGTTAAATTTTCAAGAATCTTGAGGGCTGATTGTTAAACACAGTCATTATTAAACATTAAATTGCTACTTACTGCACATCTCTTTCCAACTCCTCATTGGGTGGCATTATGTTGATTGCTTGAAACTGACTCTGCTGGGAATATTTACGCCATGGAAATCAGTCAAAGCCAAAAATCAGGGGTTGATTTGGTTTTGTTTATTGTTTTGAGTCCAGGCTCTAGACTTAAGAAAGTGCTGGAGACGATGTTAATAATGCAATTTAAATAGAAAAGTGTATCATGTCCATAGCCATTATATCGTGAATAGCATAAAAAATCGAGGAAATTTTCTTCCAGTATTCGAAAACCATTATCCAATTTAGCAAAGAAAAAAAAATATATGAAATTACTTATATCATTAATGTACAAGTAAAGTTCTGACATTTCACTGAACACACATCTTGGTTGTTTCGCTACTGTCTCGCTCATAAATGTAAATGAAAATATCAATCAACATTCATGTTGGAATTACATTTGTTTGTCAGTTGCAACTATAGATTGGCTGTGGACACAAGCATTTGGCGACAATCAACAAAGGCATTCTGTGAGAATCAATTGGCTCTGGACTCATAATGAAGAGTATTGCATATTTTATTATTTGTAATGGTGTGCTTCACATCCTTTATATCGTTACAATTTATAATGCTTATACGTATATTTACGCATTCAGGGTTTTGTTTTTTTTGTTTTTTTGGAGAGCCGGTTGTTAAGCATTTACCAGCAGGCCACTGCATTCGACCTTTGCTGCAAAAATTCTTCTTATAAAGAGGTTAGCACGAAGGGGACAATGTCAAACAACAGAGAACACGCACGGGCAGAGGTGGAGAGGATCATGTTTATCCAGCAGCGGGACACGGGCAGGCTGAATTACTGAAATGAGAGTACCGAGAAGTCAGAGCTCTGATAAAGTAGACATTTACATTTCCTACTTACCACGCCTTCTACTGAGAGACTTGCAGGTACGGCGACTGGATCGGTAGGGAATTAGATGCTCTGTGAATTTCTGAGAACATGCTGGCTTCAATATTCATTTGCTGCTAAGCTCTCTCAAAGTTGCTACACCACCTTCCCACCCTCCCCACGGTGGGACTCAGAATCCATTTTCCTCTTCAGGATGGTATTACTATTTAGAGGTGGGAGAATTCTTATTTAAACATTTCCAAAGCAAGCAACCTGGTAACTAACGGCACAGCCCTGTGACAGGGTGAGCAAGATTTCCCTGAATTAATCACTATTAGTGAAGAGAAGCATCGTTCCAACTCTGCCCTGGAAAATTTGAAGCTTTTGAGAACTCACCACGAGCACTGCAGGGACTGTTTCCGTGTTCCTTGGGGGCAAACTAAGGCGATAAAATGAAAATGAGGTTTGTGATAAAATGTTATTGTACCTAGAATATGATCTACAGAGTATTTCGTAACTATCTTTCTCACGTTACTTCTAGCGGCTCCTACAATGTTTTTCCCTTACAATTGTTTCTGCATGGGCCCACGGTTCAGCACACCCTTCCTATTTTTGCAAGGTCTAATTAGACACTGGGGCAAGATGCATGTTGTCTGGAGGGCATTTATAACTTCTTGTGTATTTAAGAGTATAATTATGCAATTGTAAGATATTCTTATTAATGTCAATTAATCTATTGTTCATTGGGGTTCATTCTTATGATGATAAAATTCAGGAAAACTGGAAATTTGCTTATTTAAACTGAGAGATTGCATATACAAATGGACAGTGGCCAGACCATATATGAAAACTCTGACCTACAATCTACAGTAACCATCCCAGGAAGCCAGACTGCCATCTCTGGCAACAATCCAGGAAGCCAAATAATGACCTCTGTAACAGTTGCCCCCAAATGGCGAGGACATGGTTAATGACTGACAGCTTCCCTCGTTTTTGTCCCTGCTTCCAACTTAGGACCAACCAGAGAAAGCAAAACATGCACCCCTAAGCGATCACACGGATGCCCTGCTTCTAGTTAGCTGCCTCCCGCATCTCCGTGCCCACAGCCTCCATCAGCACACACCTGAAGCCGTCCCTCTTCTCCACTATGAAGCCTTCCCACTCTTCTCTCTGCCTTGAGTCTCTGCCGAACACAAGTGATGGTGGCTGACTCCCTTAGCAAGCTCTGAATAAACAGCCTTTGCTTATCCTCATTTGGTTGGTCTTTATTTTTCCACAAAAGTAAAAGAAAAAATCCCTCCAGATCATCTTGAGGCAACCCTGAACCCTAGGCTGTCTCCCCAGAACCAATGGGCACAATTCAGCATCTTTCTAGTGGTGCCTTCAGGGCCCTCAGCACCCGGCCTCTCCCAGGGAGGTCGTCACCAGGGGCTTGGGGACCTCCCGGGAACACACCGTGAGGCCCCGTCCCCCTTCCCTTTAGGCAGTCCCCAGGTGGACACCAGCTGTTCCCTTTAGGCAGTCCCGAGGTGGCTGCCAGCCTGTAGGGGCTCCCAGGGGACATTATTTGCTGACTTTCAGGTCCGATGAATATTCTCAGTCCTTGGCTCTTTACTTTTGGCAAGTGAAATAACAGGAAGACTTTTGCAAGAGTTCAGAAGAGACATTCACTTTTGTAAATCACCTACCCAGCCAGCTGGAGTTCTATTTATGACCCCATTTCTGGATATGAACTCCCAGCCCCTGGAGAGCACAGACCTCAGCATGACGCCCGGTTTAATCCACTGGCTTCGACCCAGATGAATGCTTGGTTGACCCTAAGTGGTTCTCTTCTCTAAACTGAGTGCAAGATGATGTCCAGGGCCCTCAATTAAGTGGGAGGCAGAAGTCTCAAAGTATTAATTAGGAACAGAAGATGACCTAGGTCAGAATGAGTCTGGCGTCCTCGATCTCAGTTGTCTTAGGAAAGACAGTATTTGCATGAGTTAGAATTGCAAATGGAACAAGCTAAATATTTGCATCTTGGTGTGTTGTAATGGACAAGAGCTCATTTCTGCTTCAATCAGCTCGGCTTTGTGAGAAAGTACACTGTAGGAGCAAAACAACTTCACAGCTCTGCAAACTAATTCACACTCCAGCAAAGGTCTCTTGCCTGTTTGAGCGGAAGCAAAGTAGATCTTTTATTCTAGCAGAAGAGGGAGGAAAGAAACCTGCTTTAGGTTTTCAATAAAATGCAGAGAAGCACAGAATTAGAGCACCCAGTCCTATTTCCCAAAGCCTATTTATGCCTTTGGTCACTGGTCCTACAAGACGCTCCTTTAAAGTAGGATTCTGAGGGCAAAAAAGTTTGGGTAACACTCTACCGAGTTTCTTCCCCTTGCTGGTCACCATGCACAACAAATTAGCATATTGAAGTTTCTGGAAAATTCTACGTAAAGGAAGCCTGTTTTACTCTAATCAGTGTGCACAATTACTGAGGAAGCATGGAATATGCCTTGGGAAATACTGATTTAGGCCAATCTCCTCATTTTTTAGTTGAGCAAAATGAAGCCCAGGGTGGAGTGGCCTACCAGTTACAGTTTTGGTGAGAGATCCAGGATACGCTCCCTGCCCTTCTGGCTTTCAGAGTAGCACTCTTCATACTGCACCAGGCTGCCTCTCCATGATCCCCTGGCCAGTGACTTGCCCAACCAGGTGGAGAGGATCTAGAGTCCTCTCCACACAGTTATTGGTTTTGTCATTACTCGTGGAAAGAGAATGCCTGTGACCCACCCAGCCTCCCAATGGTTTTCCATTCAGTCTGGTCTCAATTATAACTCTGTCTTCCAATGGTGCACATAGGTAGATTAAGTGTGTATAGCATTATGCTTCTCAAGGAGACACATACTTCAGAGGTTTTTTATAAAATCTACACTGCTTCCAAGAAAAATGCCTGGTATGAATGCCCAAATCCTGCTGATTTGCCCCCATCCCTTACCTGTGACCTTGGAGCTCCAAAGATGCACAGCACAAGCGCCTCCCGTGGGGACGGCCAGGCACACGGCAGATGGAGGCCGAAGCATTTAGGAGCCCAGGCCCCTGGCAGAGCACTTGAGTGCTTCTGTGAGAAGAGGGGAGGGAGTCTGGAACATTTCACAGCATAACGCAGCGTAAAGGAGAGCTCTGTGCAGGCAAGTTTGGGTCAGGCCTCAGTCTCTTCTGTCTCATGCAGCTCTTTGCGCATGTGGGAGGCTTGAAGACCCACTCTTTCCTTCCCTGAGGAGGGTGGCTGGTGTGGAAAATTCTGGGGATACTGTCCTCTCCAGTTCTTCTCTTTGACCAGAGCCCTTTTCAACCACTCTGTCTGATCTCCCTGCACCGTCTCCCCGGCCCCCTTCTCCAGGCAGGTCTTTCTTGTGCGCAGCTCAGGCTCTCAGATAAAAAGTCAGCTGCCCTGGAGAGTGGCCTCTCTTCTCTTAATTCTTGACTCACTGAGTTTCTTTTCACTTCTGAGATGTCCAGGTCAGGGGTCTGGATGAGATGAACTCGTGTCTTTGCATCCGCATGTCCCTCACAGGAGGCTGAAAGCCAACGTCCAGGACAGCTTGTGGCCTCGTCCTGGGCTCTGGTCTGGGCAGGGCAGGTTTCCACTCACCAGGGACTCGCTGCTTGTTCTGTCATTTAGGAAGCTTCCAGGAGCCCTTGTCAAAGAGGAGCTGTGGTTGGGCTGCTCCGAGATTTGTTCCAGCACTTCCTGGCTTTGAGCAAACCCCTGAAGATTTTCTACGTTAGATTTCCCCTTCTCTAAACTGGGACCAATCCTGCCCACAGAGGGTTTGTGAAGAGGGATTTATGACAGCACGAGGGCATACCTTCCCACTGGGGTTTGCAGAACTTGCTGTTACTATGGGGCTGGGTTGTTGGTGTCATTTCCACCTTTGCTTTATTTTGAACACTACACATAAGCCATACATTCTTGTGTGGTGCCATTTAGAGGGGACAAGACCTTAGCGAATTAAATTATTTTTAGCTATGTCACTGTGGTGTACTGAGGGGGAAAAAGGCACCAGTCTCCATATAAGAGTCTCTGGTACAGATGCACTCAGATCTGGCTGGTTTTGGAAAATTTTACGTTTTCGAATACAAGTGTACCAGTTCTTTATTGCAGAAAGAGAAATCAGGTTTTTCAAGCACAATCTCAAGAGACGCACATCATGAAAACACAACATTAAGAAACGAGACAGGCTGGGTTAGCAGAGCCAGCGCCCTGTGCCGCTGTCAGAATCTGCATGGAGGGCAGAGCTGCCACAGGGATCTCACCGGGAACAGAGGAGGAGGTCCACGTTCACCGCATCTGGCTCCCAGTGGGCGGAACCCACCCAGTGAGTTACACGCCAGGAACCGAGTAGGTCTTTGGAACGTGACGTTCTCCAGAGGCTGGTATGGTCTAGTCTGAGGGTTTCCTGGGGACATCGCTCTTTCTGGGAGCTGTTTGTGGAGAAACTGGCTGATCCCCTCAAAAGTTTGTCACACCCACTCTCTCTCAGCCTCCCAGGAGTTCAGCACTTGCCAGGAAGTGTGGGTGCTGGAAAAGAGAATGTTGATCAGCTGACCCCATGGGAGGGAGGCCCTGGAAGTGAAGGTGAGACCCACTGGTATGTAGCCAATGGGAACAGAAAGGCTGGAGAGGGAGGCTAACTCCACCTGGCCAAGAAAGGACAGAGATCCTGAGAGTTCAGTAGATGGAATGCTCTGCGCCTTTTAGAGCAACTTCCCGTCCCAACTGGCCTGGGATCCAGGGTCATCAGATGAACTGTCTGGTGCTGAAGAGACTTCCTTCCACTGCTGGACACGAAGCCTCGGCTGGGGCAGGTATTCCAACGGAATGAATCGAGACAGCCTCTTCCTGTCAGAGGAATGTCTCTTCTCAGGATTTAAAACAAAGGAGTCAGACTGGAGCCCTGGTGAGAAACCGTAACCCCAGGACATAAGGGCCTCCTGCAGTCAGCACAGGTACTGAGGACAGCAGGAAGCGGGCCGCAGAGGATCCGTGGGGCTCAAGCACAGAAAGAAGGGAATTACTGGAGGACGATCCTTCTCCTTACAGTAGGAGTCCACTACATGTTTGCTTCTCAAGTACTGTGGGGTCTGGGCTGCTCGCCTTTTTCCAGGGAGAGAAAGAAAATGTAACACTGGCAAAGCCCAGGTTTCCATGACACCAGACATCAGAAGAACAGGGATTTAAGGATTCAAGGATTCCTCCCTTTAGTAACAGGGATTGCACCCAGCACTGCATGAAAGTGCAGGATTTCGATAGGTAGTTCAGAGAAGGCCCACAAGGCCACACCTGGGGAGTTCGTTCATGAGAAAGGAGAAACCACAGACTATTTGCATGAGCTGCAGGCCAAACGGAAAAGAGACTTCTCCTGCACACCTGGGGAACGGTGTCAGGGCTGGCCATTTTTTCTACTTTGAAGAGTGGGAAGAGTAAGCTCAGGTTCTCCAGACCCTGCAGCTGACGATGGGAGACCGGCTGTTGTGACTGAGAAGGCAGCCGGATCAGCAGTTTGAGACGCTGCCACGTGGCCAGGCTCTATCCGCCAAGCTCGCCATCTTTGGGGAGGGCGTGAGGGAGCCATGACTGGATGCAGTGCAAATGCTGCCTCATCACTGGGCTCAGAAAGTGTCTGGAAGAGGGCAAGTGCTCTACGGCAAACTGGAGCTCTGGATTTCTGATGACACCAACTTGGGAAAAGGACAGACGTTTCAACCGGCAGAGAGGAAAATGCTTTGCAAGGTATTTGGACAGTGCTGAGAGGTGGCCGAAGTGTCATAAATCCCTCAGACCACTTTCTCCTTAAGATAAACTCATAATTTCACTCCTATAGTTTTATAGTTTCCCAAAGAATGTTTACTTTGCCTCAATACAAGGTTTCAAGGATCAAGTCTTGAAACTGCATTGAAGGCTCCCATCCCCATTCAAGAGAAGCGTCAAGAGAGGTGGCTTTAACGTCATCTGAAGCACGGGGACCCATTCCCTGTAGAGAGAGGTGACGTGGAGAGCAAAAGGAGAGCAGAAGGGATGAGGTATGACAATTTTGCACACCTGACACCCAGCTTCCCACTGGGGGCCATGCTGGTGCACCTTCTGTTATCTGGAGCTATCATTCTAACAAGAACTTGAAGCAGATTGAAGAAATGAGCCTGTGCTTCAGATGGATGGCTTCACATCCTTTGGCACACGGAGCAACTGCTTCTGAGATGCGCAGAGACACGAGTCCACACCACACCTGCTCCTTTGTGACGCCCGGTGAGCAGTGTAGCCTGTGAGCCACACGTGCCGTCTTCCGACAAGTCGAGAAGGAGCACTCCCCCTCAGCTGCCTCGGGTGAGCTCACCTGCTGCCCGCCCCGGGGGGCCCTCCTGTAACGCCTCTTTTTTCGAGAGATGACTAAGTGTAAGTAGCTCAGAGCTCACTGCAGGCAAATCATTACAAAGCAGCAGAGTGAGAGGCTGGGGATAAACGAGGTCTATTCATTAATGGGACCCAGAAATCTTGGGTTCTATTTCAGCATCGGCGTCTGCTGTGGAATCCAGAAACCATTTCAACCTCTCAGTGCTTCAATTTTCTTCTGAAAGGAAAGGCAAAAGGTATCCACTTGATACTGAGGTTTGGAGGTTCAGCTGTGCATTCCTGGAGCATGGTAACGCAATCTCCATGGGGCAGTCATTTCTCTTCTACAATGAGTTTTGGGGCTAACGTATGAGAGCTAAATGGATTCCAGATTCTCTTACCACCACCAGGAAAAGAATACTCAATGCTAGAATAAAAATAGAAAGCTTCCTTTTCAAAATAAGTTTGTAGAAGGAAAGGGATTTGCTAAGTTTTCTTAGCAGGGCTTTAAAAATAAATCACTTCTGGGCCGGCCCCGTGGCTTAGCGGTTGGGTGCGCGCGCTCCGCTACTGACGGCCCAGGTTCGGATCCCAGGCGCGCACCGACGCACCGCTTCTCCGGCCATGCTGAGGCCGCGTCCCACATACAGCAACTAGAAGGATGTGCAACTATGACATACAACTATCTACTGGGGCTTTGGGGAAGGAAAAAAGGAGGAGGATTGGCAATAGATGTTAGCTCACAGCTGGTCTTCCTCAGCAAAAAGAGGAGGATTAGCACAGATGTTAGCTCAGGGCTGATCTTTCTCACAAAATAATAACTAACTAACTAACTAACTAACTAACTCACTTCTGGAGATGCCAGCTCACACCGAAAGGCCCCGAATCTGACTGTGGGGCTGGTGGAGACGGCACTCCTACACACTCTTCCGCGGCACAGACCCAGGTACGGCCTGGCTGCTCCGGTTGGGGTCTCTTGTATTTTTGGGGGGAGGGAGAGAAGGCATTTTTGTTCGACCACGTCTCCTTGCTACCTGGTTTAAGTGATGAAGATACAATGAATGTTGACTTGAAGTTCACAGACTTTCATAACAAAATAAGACATATTTTGATTCTTATACAAAATTCAGGTCAGTTAGCTTTGTATGGCTACTACTACTTAAAGCACAGATTTATAGTCCTATGATTATTTTAAAACAATGCATAATTGGAATTTGTTAGAGCCAACAGTGGTTTTTGGTTCTTCTGTCTCTAAAGCCTGAGTGATCACATGTTTATTTTTATCTCGGAAAAAACCAAAAGGGCAGTTCTGCACATGTGCATGTAACTACCGTGTTTACAGATGAGCCTCCTATGACCCCTGGCCCTGCCCCCTCCCATGGTCAGAGGGAACTCTAGGGCAGGGCAAGGAGGTGCCCTAAGACTCGCTAGTAATAACAACAATGAACAGTTCTATTAGCACTTATAGTGGAATTGCTCAAAACCTGGTTTTATTAACTTTCCTACAAAGTAACAAAGAAGGTGTCAATGTATTTAGCACCTCTGGTCTTGTAGGTACTGTGATAGATGCATCCCGAATGGGTCCCCTTTAATAAAACACGAAAAAACAAACACAAACTCAAACCAACTTGTCCAGACAACAGCACAGCCTCTGACCTCTCGAAAAGAGCAATGATGATAAGGATCTCAGGGTGTCCAGTAACCGTCAGCAGTAACTCACGGAGCTGGCAGTAACCCAGGGATTGGAGGGGCAAGTGGAGGATGGGCCATGCCAACAGAGCGAGGTCATTTCTTCTCACAGGACTCAAGATCCACATCTGAATTTTGCACACCAGTAATTGATTTTTTTTGATTTGCAAAATTTTATTAAGCAATAGCTGGACAACTCTTACAACTTCAAATCATCAAGAAAAAAAAACATAAGGAGATTAATCCATCTCAATAATAAAGACAAAATAATTTGGACAAACCACACCATTTTGAATGCAAACCATTAATGCCTTCTAGAATACCTCCTGCACAATCTGATACACCAAATACATAAGAGAGGCAAACGAGGGTGAGCTCGTTAGAATGCAACCCGGAATCTCAACAGATCTTGCTTGGAAAGCAAAACAAAGCAGGATGCTGGAATTGAAAACAAACAAACCAACGGTGGAGGAACTGAGGCGCCCACAGCAGCGTGCGCCATCCCTGAAGTTTGGACGAGAACATGCTGGTGGTCTGGTTTGGTCTGGGACCTGTGCACCTGCATCGCACACTTACAGTTTAAAAAAAAAAAGGGAAAAGAAAATGCCAGTAGTAATAAACTCAGAAATTATGTCCAAATTTACAGTACCAAAATAATGCATTTATAAACAAATGCGAAAACAATACCCCTTTGGTAAATAATACAGTGCCTTTTTCATCAAACGCATAACCCATGCTTTTCTACAACATGAAAAGAAATTTTTTTTTTTTTTTTTTTTTTTTGTGAGGAGATCAGCCCTGAGCTAACATCCGCCAATCCTCCTCTTTTTTTTTGTGCTGAGGAAGACGGCCCTGGGCTAACATCTGTGCCCATCTTCCTCCACTTTATATGGGACGCCGCCACAGCATGGCTTACCAAGCAGTGCGTCGGTGCGCGCCCGGGATGCGAACCAGCGAACCCCGGGCCGCCGCAGCGGAGCGCGCGCACTTAACCGCTTGCGCCACCGGGCCGGCCCCTGAAAAGAAATTTTTTGATCTACAGTAAACAACGAGATCTTAGAACCCTATCCCTCCCCTTTAAAAGAACTTGTAAACAGAAAATATAGGTACAAGTAAAGTTACAAGAAAATTGCACTAAGCCAAAGAAACGAAAACAAAATAAGCCACAACCCCTCAGAGTTTTATCAGCTGGGGAGAAGGAAATAAAAGAATGGTGAAGAGTTTTGAGTTCTGTGCTATTACAAAATCCCAGGATCTTAAACAACCTTTTTGACACATTTTGTCTCAACTAACTTGGTTCACAACCATTGACTTGGCCAAGTGATGGACGGCCCACACAGGGACCCAATGGGCTCCTTTTCAAGAAACCTTTGAACCTGAAGACAGCGCAACACTGCAGAGGACACTCGAATTCAAGCCAGCCGGGGCATACACTCCTTTGCTCTTTTTTCAACCCACTCTCTGGTCTTTGGGGCAAGCGATGACTTCTTTTAGGGCTGTTCTCAAGGGCGTCCACCAAGCAGGGCACACTCATGGGGAGGCTCCTCTGTCTCAGCTCGAATTGGTGTTTTTGTGTAATTTTTGAAAACAATCGCAATTCCAAATGCATTTGTTTCTAGAGGTGAGCCTGCTCGAGACAGTATTTTAAATGCACTGGTTTACACTCAGTAGATAGCTCACTAATACAGGAGAAATCTCTACAAAAAGGCAATGTTTGGGAACACAGCTTCCGAGTTTGTACAGCGGAAGGATGAGGCGCCATGTTTTGCGCCTTTGGGCTGTTAGAGTGGAGGGGAGTTCAGAACACGGTCCCGGTCGTCCTTTCATTTTACAGATGGACGAATGGAGGTCCACGGTCACCCTCCAACTTTCAGCACAGAGACCTTGGGGTCTCCTGACGTTCTGCTATGCTAACAAGAGGAACGTGCACGTTCCTGCGTGTCCTTGTGGGACACTCAACAAGGGAGCAGTGGCCATGGATGAAAAACACTAACATACAAAATCCTGACATGCTGCCATGAGAGCTTTGACATTTTCCTGCTCCTTGGTGCCAATTTTTCTTGGGATATACATTCAACGGGTACACCGTACACACATCTGTGCCTTTGGTTTGGTGAGGTTAGAGTTAAAACTAATTTAAAATTGGTTTTTATGTTTGTTAATTTATCGCTTCCCTCAAAAAGGCATGGATTCTTTATGTAGTTGACTATTGACTGGGCTAATGTTTTTAAATTTAGGAATCCAATGAGGTATTTTAACAGTCATAAATTGCTATTAACAAACATGAAGGATGTACAATTCTGCTGTTTAAAGTACTGACTTTAGTAGTATTTAATACATTGGGACTGACTGAATGAAAACAATTTTTAAAACAAGGAAAAGCATCACCATGAACTTAAAAGACACCACACAGCAGCTGCTGCAGACACCTGGGCCGTCTGCCGTGGCCTTCGAGAGTCTCTGCTCCTTTGGCCGGAGCAAGGGGAGCTGGGCAGTTGCTCATCCACAGGCGGACGCGCATGTACGCAAAACATCCCAGCCCGAGGTCTCTGTCTCTACCGGGGGGAAAAGGCCTTTTGGGGAGCGATCTAAGAATTTAGTAAGTTTAGTTAATTATTTGCTACACATACTCACTTGCTCTTCAAACATGTATTTGTAGTTTTTATTCCAAGGATTTCCCCCATATTTGCTCTGATGAAGAAAAGTTCTAAAATGTACCCTTTCGTGGTCTTTACATCTTAAAGACCAGGCAGAACTTTAAAAACGGAAACTTATTCCTAATAATTCCTTCCTCTGCTACTCTCTTCCTAATGTCTCCTCTCATTTCATATCACCTTTTATTTTTAATTAAAAATAAAATTTCCAAGAGAAGGGGAAATATTATTTTAGGCTATGTTATCTCAAAGAAGTCTTCTCCTTTGTATATGATCAATACCACAAAATGCAAAAAAAGAGTTACTTTTAAAGGATTAATAGGATTTTTTCCCAATTAGAAAAAGTTATAAATTGTCCAGCAAAAAAACCTTCTACCATATCCTCTTTATTTCTTGCAGCAAAATATACTGCTACCAAATAAGTCATTACAAACATACTATTTTTCTAAATAAATAATAAAATGGGCATAACTCACCAGTACATAGTAACAAAATAATTCCTAAGAACACTATTAAAGCAAGATAAATAATTATTTTTTGGACAATAAAACAGGGGAATTGCATTTAAATTATTTTAGAAATAGGCTATAACCATTATTGCACAACTAATAATAAGCAATGAAACATCGTAACAAGCTACAGAAACTCATAAAATAATTATATAATTCTGAATACACTGCTAAATTCTTTCTGGCAGAATTTACCCACCAAAGAATCAGGTTCAATATTTTAAAATATAAAATGGGAAACTCTGGTATTAGCTGGAAGATGGTCTTCACCGTATTTAAAACCTCATCTGTTTCTTCGCAGTCTGGAGAGAACGGTGAGCGATACCATCTTGCTCTGGGAAAGGAACGGGCCAGTGTCTTTTAATCCCAAACAGGGAATTAAAAAAAATATATTTTGAAAATACTTTTCTGCAGTATCTTCCACTTGTCTGTTTCCAAACAAAATCCAAATTTAGGACCCTAAGCTAGTAGACTGTTCTTGTGCTCCTGCCCTACCTAAACAACATTACAGATGTGAATAACTGAAAAAGAGGAACTGGGGCTTGTTCTCAGAGCTGAATGCCGCCCAAGGCGTCCCCCGAGGAGGGGGAGGTGGCAGAAGATCATCTCAGTGGACTTTTTTTTTGGCGCAATTAACAAAGAGTAGTCAATCAACTACCTAAAGTCCCATAATTTAACCACGTTCTCCCAGTAGTTTATTTCCTCAGTAAACAGTCTGTACAGTTACTAAACAACTTTTTTTTTCCCTAGAGAAGATTGTGAGACTTTTGTCAAAGAGCTGACTATAACTCTCCCTTAATACCCTGGCAAATGCTTAAAATTTTTTTGTTACATTTCTAATCTAGTGGAAACCATTTCTAGTCAATTGCATTTCAATGTAGCCAAGAAGAGGAAAGGAGGGCTTTCAATTGGTATCGTCAGCCTTTTTAGAAAGGGTAGAACAGTGTCATCTCACGGGAGAGAAAATGTCCACTGCTGCATTTTCCAGATTAAACAATAAAAGGGGTGGGGGAATAAAGGCTGCTTCTCAGCTGGTGGGCATCCAGTGACTAGCCACCGCGGTAGCTGAGAAAATCGTTACCCCACCGCACGCCGGGATCTCTCCACTTCTGTCTCCTACCTTCTCCCGAAGTCAATCATACTGAGTCACTGAGCCTAAGGAATTGTGACATATTATAAAACTAGTGGAGTCTTCAATGTAAACATCCTCCGAAGAGGAGCGCAGCCCTTGTACGATTTCAAGTCACGCTGCGTGAACCGCCCGTGCGTACGTGTGCAGGAGTTTCCTCCTCACCTGCCGTCCCTTCCCCTACATCCTCATGAGCGACGCCTATTTATACCGGGTAATAGCACCCCCATACAAAGCCTGCTTTTATTAGTCAAACACAGTGCATTTGCCAAAACACCCTTCATTAATCAAGTCACCTCTGGGGGAGTAACAGAATATGTGTGAACTAAATGTTGTTCCCCCAAGAGAACCTGTACCTTCAGGATTTTCGCTTGTGTCTTTTAAAAAAGTTTTTCGTTTTTACACTAGTGGTGATGTTGGAGGAGTAATAAAAGCTAGACATTGTGGAGAATGAAAAGCACGCATACTCCTTAGTCTAAAAGAATAGCAGGCCAGAAGGCAGTCCATGTTTCTGCTGAAGGGCCCCTCGTCCCGCAGCTCACACAGGCACACCAGGAGGACATTCCCACAGCAACCACGTTTCCTAAAAGAACACCAGGTGCCTTGCACCCTTTGCTTCCAAATACCACTCTCCTGTGTTTTGTTTTTGTTTAAAAAGAAAGAAGTAAGAAAGACAATAAAGGAGAATAAAAGCCCAAACAAACGACAGCAACTGAAGGTCAGCGCCTGCCCCGGGCCCGACAGACGTTTCCAGTTCTGCTCCTGTCTTCTGGTCCCCAGCCCCTGGGGCCCGGGCGGGCTCCTCGAGCATCTCCATCAGGCCCCTCTGGAAAGGCTCCTCTCCCTCTCCTCCTCCGCACAGCAGTCTCTTCATTTCAGGCGCTGAGTCACGGTGGCCAGGGCGACGGCGAAGGCCTGCACAGCGGAGAAGGGGTACTGGAAGTCCAGGATGTACGCATTGCCGTCGATCCTTCCAAACTGCATCACCTGGAGGGCGAGGGAGGGAAGCAAAGACATTAAAGCACAAACAAGGCGGGACACAGGGCAGCCGGGTCTGGGCAGCACCTGTTGGAGGCAGATAGCATGGCCTGTGAGATGCCAACAAAAGTGACTCCGATCAAGCTTCTCGATCTAACTACGAGTTTGGTGGAAATAAAGGAGCGGAGGAACATGTTAAACAACGCAGTGGGGAGACAATGAGCAGACCTCAGGGCATGGAAAGCTCCACAGGTCAAATGAAGGGGCTTCCTCATCCAGGAAACAGAAAAAGGAAGAACAAGTAGGAAGAAGAATCTACAGGCTAAAAGGGGCTGACGAGAAATATCAACTGCAACTGTCAATGTCACTACTCAGAGAGGGACAGAATGCCACCGCCTCTTTCCCAAGCCTGCTTGCCCTTGTCATTTCAGTACTCATGGGACCACGTGACATGTATTATTATGCAACATGTTATGTACACTTATTTATTGTCTTTCTTCCATTTTTGTAAACTCCATCAGGATAGGGATTTTCTGTTTTCCTCATCGATCTAATTTCAGCACTTAGAGTAAGGGCTGGCAAACTCTCTGTAAAGGGCCAATAATATTTTAGCCTTTGTAGGTCATACGGTCTTTGTCACAACTGCTTAACTCTGCTGCTGCAGGGCGAAAGCAGCTGTAAACTATACTTAAGTGGACGGGCGTGGCTGTGTCCCAATAAAACTTTATTTATAAAAAGCAGCAGCAGCCGGACTGGCCTGTGGGCCATACTCCTGGCTCAGAGGATTGCCAGGCACACAGCAGGTGCTCAATCAACATTTGTTGAGTGAATTAATGAAAATGAGATTTAAATAGGAGAAGTGAAGGGAATTCCAGGATGGTGGAGGAGGGTAGTTCCAGAACAGTAGCTACACAGCAGGGCTGGGGCAACCGTTCCAGGTTGGAGCAGGAAGAACCGACACATTACCCAATGTGTTTGCACCAAGAGGGGACTTGCATTCTGCCAGGGAATCCGCGAATGACTTAATAATAAATACACAGAGAAATTAGCAAATAAGCAAGCAAACAAAAACTGGGTAATTATTATGTCTGGGGGACAAAAACCACTCTCCAATAAAAAAAGAAATGTGATTAAACCATATCACATGGCTCAGCTCTGAACGGTACTTACTGGCATAAGGAGGTGACCAGTGACTACTGATTCAACTGGGAAGGGGGGTAGAGAAAGTTCACGTGTGTGTAGTCAGAGGGTGGGGGGTGAAGAAAACAAACCCTCACGTTCCTCAGGAAGAAGTCAATACACAATGCTGAAAACTGAAAAATCACCAAATAGTAGACACCCTGCTCTTTACAAATATGGTGGCAAATACCAGAAAAAAGCCAACAGAGGTGGAAGCACGCCCTCTGGGGGAGGCTGAGGTTTGGGAGCACGCAGGGGCCTGTTAGGGGTCCTCTCGGGTCTTGTAGAAGCATTTGACTTTAAAAAATCAGTACACGTGTTACTCTGATGAGAAATAGACAAGACAGCAAGGGGTACACTGAAAATCACAACTCCACTTGGCCCTGAGAGACACCAGCTGTTTTCCACATTTCCCCTGCGGCCTTTTGAGAAACGCCCCCCCAAGGCCAAGGCACTGATACCCGCCCCCCCTTTAAAGGCCCCCAGAGGCCCGTCAGGATGAGACAGCCGCGCCGTGGCCCCGGGCCAGGCTCTCACCTGCCGCCCCTCCAGCTCCATCTGGAAGTTCTTGGCCGACTCCTGGGTCACCCGCCCCCCGAAGTCCAGCTGGCGCCCCTGCGTGGCCTCGTCCACAGCGGCTGCTTGTTGGCCATGACGTGCACGAAGCCCTGGCTGCGCAGCCGGCCGTCCTCCCGCTCGCTGGCCCTGCGGCCCTTGGCCTCCTCCGGCTCGCCGGCCGCGCGCAGGCTGCGCTTGCCCTTCCAGCCCGTCTGGCCGCCCTGGCTCCGGGTCACCAGCTCGTCCCCGCTGACGCGCAGCCCGGGCTGGCTCTCCGAGCTGTCCTGGAACCCCTTCCTCTTGTTCAACTTCTTCCACTTCAGCTGGTCTTTCTGACTCTTCTCTTTCTTCTTCTCCCTCCCCAGGCGGGGGCTGGAGATCAGGGAATTCAAGTCGCTCCGAGTCCGAGCCTCCTTCTTCATCTCGCCCTCTGTGATGGCCTGAACGTTTCCCTCCTCGCTCGGCTGTCCAGGCGCTTCCGGCTCTTCTTCCCGAATGTCTCCGGCCGCTGGGGGACCGGACTTTCCGTCAGGGAGAGGACTTCCTGGAAGTTGTCAGCAGTCTCTACCATCACCTCTGTGCCCAGGTGGCTCTGGAGGTCGGCGGGCGGTGGGGACACGAGGGGCTTCTCCACCACCAAGTGTGCCTTGGGGGGAGCGTGCCCTGGGGGTTCTGCACGGGCGGGCATGCGCTGTAGGAACTCCAGGGGTGCAAGGCGACAGGTGGCGGCTGTAAACTCGAGCACGTGCTGCTTCCTGGATACATGGGGAGCAGGGGGCAGTAGCGGGGGGCGGGTAGGCGGGCTACAGGACCACGGTGGGCTCCTGTTGTGCAAACTGTGTCTGGGACAGGGTGTCTTTCGGGGAGCAGGGAGCCTGCACTCCCGGCAAAGGGGGGGTGTTATAGCTTCCTGGGTAGGGCACTCCCATCCCATAGCCCGTCTGGAAAGTGGCAGTCGGGCTGGCGGGCGACTTGGGGGAGACGAAGGGCACTCGGGACACGTCCAGGTGCTGGCTCTGACCTGCCATCAGAGGGGACAGTTTCAGGGGGTTGGGCACTGCAGTCTGTGCTGTCCTGTCCTGGGGAACCCAGATGTCCTCCCCCAGTACGGGGTCCCACTGGTAAGGGGGCGGCCGCTTCCCGGCCACCGCAGCCTCGGGCAGCGCGGGGTGCCGCAGGGGCTTCTCGACTGGACAGTGCTGGCCCAGCGCCTCGTCCTCGGGGAAGGCCGAGTTGACAGAGTGGGCGCGCTCGCGGGCGCCGTCGGGCGGGCTCAGGAGGCTGTAGGAGGACTGCAGGGACAGCGGGGACGTGCCGGCCGCATGCGCCCCCGCCCCCGCCCCCGCCCCCGCCCCCGCGCCCGGCCGCGCCCCCGCTGCACTGGCTGCAGGTGTAGAGGGCGGGCGGCGGCCGCGCGGGGAAAGGCGCTGCGCCCTTGGGCTTGGCCAGCGGCTGCGGCGGGGCGCGCGGGGGCTCGGCCAGCTGCGCCGCCCGCAGCGCCGCCTCGCGGTTGTTCCTGCGCAGCGCGGCGCGGATGAGGCTGCTGTCCGGCCTCTGCGCCGCGGCCGGGCCGGGCCCAGCGTCCCGGCGAGGGCGGGATACCGGGGCGGGTCCCCCGGTGGAATGGAGGTGGAATGGAGTAGCGCGGCCCCGTCAGGCGGTTCAGGGTCGCGCTGGTGCAGGGCTGGGGGGCCTTCTTCTCGGTGGCGTGAGCCTCAGGGTGGCCGAGCTGCCTGGGCCGGGGAGGGTGTAGGTGTTCCGGGCGCAGAGCATCGGCGTCCGGGCCGGCACACCTCCTCCACGCTGCCGCTGCTGTCGAAGGTGGTGATCCTCTCGTAGCCCAGGGGCGGCTGATGGTGCGCCGCCGTGGGGTACAGCGAGAAGTCGCCCTTCTTCAAGCACACGTCCACCGGGGGCTGTGGGGGCGGCAGCGGGGGCGGCGGCGCTGCCGTGGTGGGGGCGGCGGGGATGGTTCCTGGGTAGGGCGGTGGGGGCTCATCTTCGCCACCTGGACCTCCTGGAGGGCACTGAACACCACGGCGTCCCCCTCGGCGGCCAGCTGCGGCACCGGCCGCAGGGCCTTGGCTGGCTTCTGCAGGTGCTCGTGGTCTTGGTCTCCGTGGTCCACCACCGACAGCTGGATGGCCCCCTGTGCTGGCGGCGGCAGGGACAGCTGAGGGGGGTTCGGAATGATGCGGCCCATCTCCACACCTCCGAAGATCACCTGTCCGGGGTTGGAGTAGCGGTTGGAGATTGCGTATGGGTTGGCACTGTCACTTGCGTGCTCAGCTGCCCCCACGGCCGTGGTCTGATTGGTCAGGACGTCCAACTGCACGTTCTGATTGGCCAACAGGGACTGCACCAGTCCTATGCTCTGTGTGGGGGCCGTAGCTTGAGCTGAGCTGTGCATGGGCGCGATGGGGATGTT